>NC_141079.1:23618809-24003809 GCF_041138505.1 Cibotium barometz | reverse complement strand
GCAATAGAAGACTTCCACATGGTTTTACACCTTGGTTTCTTGCAAGAAATATGTGAAGAGCACCCTTGGAAGATGCCTACTTGTCATGGAAAGGTACATGCAGGTTGTGATTGGCTCAATGGTGAGCCACACAGCCATATTGGTAGCTATCTAATTGATGAGACAAGGAGTCAAGCTACATGTGTGAAGAAGAGCATGCACATTGAGAGCTCAATGGGAAGTGCATTGTAGCCATATTGATGGCTTTATACATCACAAGAGGGAGGTTTACTAGTGTAAAAAGATGAGGCAGGCCAAAAAGATTGATAGGAAAAGGGTTGCTAAGCAACAATACTCAACTCAATGCAGCAAAGAGAGAGGAGCTCATGTTCAATACCTCCAATGACTAGGAGGACAACCAATCCACATAAGAGAATGGAAGCTTCAGTAGGGGCAACAAGAACAGTTCAATGCTTGATAGACTTAGACAACCCTATAAGTATTTGAACACTAACTTGGCAATTTGCCAGAACTATGCATAAACTTGCTCAGTCAGGAGACCCCAAACTCAATGTCTAGCCTTGTACTACATAGATAAATGAACCATTTGCAACTAAGTATGTTTTTATCATCTTATACCATGCTCTAAAAGCCTGCTTAAGGCTACATAAATCTTTTCTTAACCTGCATACTTTATATTCCTATCCCTTTTCAACAAAACCATGAGGCTGAGATACATAACCTCTTCATATAAGTCACCATTTAAGAAGGTAGTCTTGATATATCCACTAATGTACATTCTAACCATGATGCACTGCTAATGCAATAATACACCTGATCGTAGTCATATGAGACATGGGTGTAAAGGTCTCATCATAATCTAAGTCCTTCTCTTGAGCATAACCCTTTTCAACAACAAGACTTGCCTTGCGACCAACATTACCATCACCTTTATGTTGTATCTTATAAACCCACTTCGTACCAACTGCCTTTTTACCATAAGACAAATCTGCTAAATAAATACCAAGTTTTATTTTTTAGGATTGATTGTACTCATCGTGCATGGCTTGCATCCAATTATCATTTTCTTGTGCTTCCTTGAAGGAAATATGTTCCTCTTCATTACATATATTAGCAACGAGAGCATGATCCACGAAAGAATAAGATGCGTAGTGAGAATCTGTACGTGTCTTACTAGGTAAAGGAGTAGCTAATTTACTTGACCTATGTGTTCAATCTCATATATAAAACCTACTATAATAAGTCTATTGACTTCTTCCTTACAACCAGATTAGGTTTTATTGTATGAGTAAGACTTTTGTTTATTAACTCGCCTTGCACCATCCACCTGGTCCAATTATGGAATAGTATGCTGACAGACTTCTAGAGGGACTCCCTTGAGATCTGAGTAGCTCCAAGAAAATACATCTATGTACTCCTTCAGTAAGTTTAATATCCTCCTCAAGGGTTTAAGTCAATAGAGATAAAAACATTCTTGGGCTTTTCCCTTAGTAGTGCTAGGTCAACTTGTTTGACATCTTCTCATCCATCATGATGTTACCATATTATAGTAGTGATGTGTGTGAACACACTTAGGACCGCCGGGGCACTTTTTCCCTCACTAGGAGGTTTTTTCCCCCGTGCATTGTATATACGCCCATTATCTTCTAGGGCTTGTTATCTTTCATTTTTGGCACTCATAATACACTACTGTGTTGTGCTCAAGCTTCCTCATCTTCTTGAAGTTGTGTGTGCATTCCTGCAACCCTAATTCCAACAATTGGTATCAGAGCAGGCTTCCTCCTCCCGGGCAGCATCACCGGCACCTGCCGCTTCATCTCCTCCGATTGCGACGAGGTTTCACGAGCGTCTGCAGGTTAGTATATGCCGTGGGGGAGCCCGTAGGGCTTGGTCATTTCAGAATTTTGATCTGAAGTCATTTCGCCCTCCGTTTTTGCATTCCAAGTACTGTGCAGGCAAAATCGTCCTACTGTGCAGATTTTCTGTCAAGATTAAAATCTGCAGGACAGGTGCCCATTCCTCTGTTTTGGGCTGTGCTACATAGCACAGGTCGATTTTATACAGGTTTACCTCTTACAGACAGCATTTACATCTAGTAGTACAGTCATTGGCCATGGCTGACAACAATGATGTATTCCGCATGTTGGCTGCTGAGGATAAGTTGGATGGCACCAACTATCCATTGTGGGCATATATGATGCGACATGTATTGGTAGCAAAGGGGTTATGGAACATTGTGCAGGGTATTGATGCACGTCCTATTGTGGCTGGGAATGCTGCAAACACATCAGAAACAGGTACTGTTGATGATGGTGCAGCACAAGTGCTGTAGCAGCTGTTCGAGAACCACCACTTTCAGCAGAGCAGATTCGTTGGGATGGTAGAGATGCGCAGGCTCATGCCTTGATTGCGCTGTCTGTCAAACGTACCATTATCCCACATATTCGCTCCTGCAGGACTTCTAAGGATGCTTGGGATGTACTTGCCACATTGTATCAGGCAAGAAATGAGGCTCGTGTTGCTTATCTCCGAAAACAGTTGGAGAGTGAGCATATGAACGAAGGTGATTCTATGGATAGCTTTTTGACAAAGATCAAGGATTTCAAAGAGCAGCTCATTTCTGCAGATGAAATCCTGTCAGACAGTTCACTTGTGCAGACTGTTTTGAATGGTCTACCAGATTCTTATCAGGGTTTTGCTTCCACTCTTCGCTTGATGATGAAAGGCAATCCCAATGCCTTATCATTTGAGGAGTTAGTTTCTGTTTTGCTGCAAGAAGACCAGTCAAGGCAAAACAGGAATATTATGCGTGTCGCAGATCAAGCTTTCGTTGCTAGTCAGAGAAGCGGGAAAGGTAAAGCTGGCTTTTCTTCTAGTAAGCAGAAATCTGCAAATGCTGCGCAACCAAAGAAGGAAGACAAAGATGAGAAGAAGGGTGACAAACAGAAGACATTTTGCAAGTACTGTAAGGAAAATGATCATGTCATCAAAGCGTGTCCTAAGCTGGCTGCGAAAGAGGCTAAGAAGAAAGAGGCTGGTATGGCTGTTGCAGATGCCTCTCCTTCTAACAATGAATCTGCTAATGTTGTGCTAGATACAGAATGGGCATTCAATGCGCAGTGCAGTTATGACCCATCTTTGCATGACACATGTATGTCTGCAGTAGATTCAGATGTATGGTACTTTGACAGTGGTGCCACTAAGCATATCACCTCGCAGCGCAGTTTATTCACTTTCCTTGAGTCTGCTCCCACAGGGAATACTGTCACTTGTGCCAATAACTCCTCTTATCCCGTTAAAGGAGTTGGACAGATTGTGCTGAATGTTGCAAATGGCAACACCTTTACACTTTTTGATGCATTGTATGTGCCAGGGATCAAAAAGAATCTGCTGTCAGTCTCCGCATTTGCCAAAACAGGTTTGGTTGTAAAATTTCTGGATGACAGATGTACTGTTCATGATCTCTCTTGTGGTGACATCATTGTAGCATCTGGTTCACTATGTCGAGGGCTGTATAAGCTCAATATGGATGGCAAATGTGTAGAGGATTCAGCATGTGCTATTATGGATACGCAGGCTATTTCAAATGCAAAACTGTGGCATGCACGTTTTGGTCATCTGAATTTTGCAAGTTTGCTGCGCCTGCAGAAATCTGAAATGGTGTCTTCTTTGCCTAAGCTTGAGGCACCTGTCAAGCATGTTTGTGAGGGCTGCATATTGGGTAAAATGCAGCGTGCTTCCTTTCCCAAAGATGGATCAGTGAGAGCTGAACGCAGATTGCAGCTTGTTCACAGTGATGTTTGTGGTCCCATGCAAACTCCATCATTTGGAAACTACCTTTACTTCGTGACTTTCATTGATGATTTTACCAGGCATGCATGGGTATATCCTTTGAAGGCAAAGTCCGAAGTGTTTTTGTGCTTCAAACAGTTTTTGGTTATGGCTGAAAATGTGTCAGAAAGAAAGATGGGCACCCTCCGTTCAGATCGAGGGGGGGAGTATATGTCTTCAGAATTTAATGCATTTCTGGCTGAGCGTGGGATAAAACACCAATGTACAGTGCCGTATACACCACAGCAAAATGGTGTGGCTGAGAGAAAAAACAGGTCTCTCATGGAAATGGCAAGATGTATGGTTAAGAGTCAAAGTCTACCACATGGTTTTTGGCTTGAGGCTGTCATGTGTGCCACTTATGTACTAAACAGGTGTCCCACCAAAGCATTACAGGTTGTCACTCCATATGAGGCTTGGCATAGCCGCAAGCCATCTGTTGGCCATTTACGTGTTTTTGGTTGCCTGGCATATGCATTAGTGCCTGTGCAACATCGCAGAAAATTGGATGACAAAGCTGTCAAATGTATTTTTGTTGGATATAGTGCTGAGAGCAAAGGCTATCGTTTGTATCATCCACAGACAAAGCGCATTTTGGTTAGCCGTGATGTTGTATTTGTGGAAGATGCAGTTCAGCCCTTGGTTTCATGTACTAAGGAAACAGATATCAGCTCACGTGATGTCTATGATACATTGTTGCCTCTTTTCAGTGGTGCACAGTCAAGTGCAATACCTCATGAGGCAGTTTTTCAGCCTATGCAGGTTTTAAATGATGGCACAGATCAGCCTATATCTGATGCAGATGTGCATGATGCACTTGAGGATGAGAGACAAGAGATTGAGGGCTCTAGGAACATGCCTAGATGGCTGGTGCAGACTTTGCGTGACAGCAAGTTGGATGCCCCTTTGTCTAGTCGCACTCGTTCTGGCTCTCATGGTGCCTCTTATGCGTCAGATTGTTATGCATTGGCTGTTTCTAGTATGTGCGATGAAAGTGAGCCTGTTTCATTTGATGAGGCACAAAGTTCAGAAAATTGGATGGCTGCTATGCAAGCAGAATACGATGCTATTATGAAGAATGGTACATGGTCTTTATGTGACTTGCCCCCTGGCAAGAAGGCCATTGGCACTAAGTGGGTATACAAATTGAAGCGTAAGCCTGATGGCACAGTGGATCGCCATAAGGCTAGGCTTGTTGCAAAAGGTTATGCTCAAAAGAAGGGCATTGATTTTGATGAGACTTTTGCTCCCACATGTCGTATGACCACTGTTCGTAGCATCTGTGCATTAGCAGCTCATAATGGTTGGAATGTACATCAGCTGGACATAAAGACTGCGTTCTTAAATGGAGATTTGCATGAGGAGGTGTATGTATCGCAGCCTCGTGGTTTTGTTCAAAGAGGGCAGGAAAACAAAGTGTGCAGGTTAAAAAAGGCTTTATATGGTTTAAAGCAAGCTCCACGAGCTTGGTATGAAAAAATACATGCATATTTGACTGCACATGGGTTTCAGAATAGTCCAACAGAAAGCACTTTGTATGCTAAACGTGTGGATGGTGTACATCTAATCATTGCTCTCTATGTCGATGACATGCTGCTCACAGGACCAAATGAGAGTCATATTGCTGATTTTAAGGCTGATTTGAATGCCTCTTTTGAGATGTCAGATTTGGGGCATTTGCATCATTATTTGGGGATACAATTTAAGCAGTGTGATGGAGGTATTGCTTTGTGTCAGACAAAGTATATTGAAACATTGTTGCGGAGATTTGGCCTTGAAGACTGCAAGCCTATTGCTACTCCAATGGAGACAGGTTTGAAGTTGAGTCTTCATGATGCTGGAGATCACTTTGATGTCACACTCTATCAGACAGCTGTTGGTTGCCTCATTTATGTATGCATTACGAGGCCAGACATTCAGTTTGCAGTCTCACAGGTGAGCAGATTTATGCATAGCCCAGCCATTAAGCATTGGCAGGCAGTGAAGCGTATCTTTCGCTATTTGAGTGGTACTCGGCATCTTGGGTTGTTTTATCCCAAGGGGGGATCATTGCCGCCAGATTTACATGCTTTTTCAGATTCTGACTGGGCTGGTTGTTATGACACACGCGTGTCCACGAGTGGTTTTTGCTTCATGCTTGGAAGCTCATGCATATCATGGTTGAGCAAGAAGCAGCCTACTGTGGCCACTTCTAGTTGTGAAGCTGAGTACAGGGCAGCTTTCACAGCTACGGTTGAGTGTGTGTGGCTCAGACGCCTTATGGCTGATTTGGGTGTTGGGCAGCCATCTGCCACCACCATCTTCACTGACAGTCAGAGCGCATTGGCAGTTGCGCGGAACCCAGTGTTCCATGCTCGTACGAAGCACATTGAGGTGCACTACCATTATGTCAGGGAGAGACTCTCTGCAGGAGAGATCAGTTTGGCTTATGTGCCAACACAGGATAACCTTGCAGACCTTTTCACAAAGGCTCTGCCTCGTGAGAAGTTCGAAGCTTTTCGCAAAGCTTTGGGCTTACTCCCTTTTGTGGATTCGTCCACATAGCTAGACACTTCCCTATACATGAGTGCTAGCTCTTGTTCACCGCATCACTCCAGGGGGGATTTGTTACCATATTATAGTAGTGATGTGTGTGAACACACTTAGGACCGCCGGGGCACTTTTTCCCTCACTAGGAGGTTTTTTCCCCCGTGCATTGTATATACGCCCATTATCTTCTAGGGCTTGTTATCTTTCATTTTTGGCACTCATAATACACTACTGTGTTGTGCTCAAGCTTCCTCATCTTCTTGAAGTTGTGTGTGCATTCCTGCAACCCTAATTCCAACACATGAGACACCCCTGTTTCTTCTAGTTTCTCTCTTTTTAGTATTTGATGCACACACCTTCATGTTCTCAATCTTACAGTTCTTGTTGTGTGAAGGGACTTGTCTCCAGTCCTCCCCTTGGTCATCACTATCATTGAAACTAGCTTCTTGGGATTCTTCCCTGATTCTTCTCTCTTGTATAGCTTTATTTCATCTTCTCTATCCTAATTTGGAAATTTTTTGGAGTTGTTTGAGGCTAAATCCATGAGGTTTTATATGGGCCCCACGAAGTCTAAAACCAAGTTCTCAAATGGTTATTTTACAAATCACGGGGTTTAGGGACATTTCATCCTTATCTTGGACATGGTGAACCTTTGGTATTCGTTGTTGTGGCCTTTGATAAACCCCTCTAAAAAGAGTGTAGGCCACCATAGTCCATCCTAGAGAACCTTGCAGGTTGTCATATCCCCTCCAGTAAAGTGTTCTCCACCTATTCCTCTAGAATGGACTTACTCAAGAACGATGATAAAGTCATCTTTATGAATGTATTTCCTCCTATTGTTTCATCTTTACCCTTCTTATAAAGCATTCTTGTGACTCTTTCCATTATCAGGGCAAGGGGTAGTGATCGCAAACTATAGCATCATTAACCTTTTTGAGGTTTAACGCACACACTACGATTTTCGTTCTTTTTTGGAAAGGATCACTATTGGCAAAAAACAATCAATGTGCTCAATTTCATACACAAATCCCTCGATGCGTTTATGTAGCTCTTCTTTGACCACCTATCTATCCTTGGGATTCCTTTGCCTAGATGGAGTTAAGAAAGGGGATAGTCTTGGTGGTTCTCTTTCACAAAAGGGGGATAGGGAAGAAGCTAAAGAAAGGGGATAGTCTTGGTGGTTCTCTTTCACAAAAGGGGGATAGGGAAGAAGCTAATGAAAGAGGGAAACTTACAATTAAACATATCTAGCTTGCATCCATCAAACAAGAAAGAAAGATTCAATAGCATACATGCAAGCAAGAGTAGAGAAGAGAAGAGCTCACAAGTATTCTATTGCAATGGAATGAATGTCTATTGCTTATCATCAAAATTGACTAGTATTCACACTAGGCTGACTAGTGTTCTAACTAAAAACTTAAAAATGGTTTGGCCACTATTACACTTTCCCTTTTGGACATTAAGCTCATGTAAGGCTGCTCTATATGTTCCAACGTCGTCTAAAAAGATGGATGCCCATTCAAGTGAGTAAGATGGTAAGGTGCCTTACTATAGGTTGGGTGGGTGAAACCATGTTAACAAAGTGCTAAAACCAAGTGTTGTCTTTCAAGAAAAAAGGAAAGGCCCTGGACCTTGAATTTAATAATTGTGCTTGACCTTTTCACTCTATCCATCTAAGGTAATTTTAACTTGGAGTTAGTTATAGAGTTCTATAAGGAGGTGTAGTGATTGGTTACTCAAATATTGTAAATTTTTCCATCATCTTATTAATCCTAATATCCCTCAAAGCTCCTTGAACATTACTAAACTTTACAGAGTTAGAGAATATGATATTTCTTGGATGCCTTCGTTGTTTATTCTTGAGTATATATTTTGATTGATGTGAGTTATACCATCCTTCCTCTCAATAGGATGCCTCTTCCTTTGCACTATTTCTTTATCCCCTTGTAGAGTTCCTTGAATTTCATACATTGGGGAGGGCTTGCACTTCACAAGCATATCCAACTTTTTGAAGACTTCCCTCCAAAAGTGGCTATCAAACTTCCTATCTCTATTAGAAACTATATCTGCACGGGCATGCCATATCCTGCTTACATAGGCACTCAGAGTAGCTAATACCAACACCAAGCCTCATCATTGATGACAACCATCTAGGTAAATTATATCTAGATGGGGAATCATAATGGATGAGAACTTCTAACCCATCGCCTAGATCCTATTCATTAAAGGTGCAACAACCTCCCAATATCTTAAAGCAAATAACTTTCTTCAATCTCCATTATTGAACCAATTGCCTCTTCCCCATTCGACTACCTTTTCCATCACAATAAGATCCTCACCACCAAAGTGTAATGAGCCACAATAAAGCATTCCAATATCTAGCTTCACCATGAGATGTTGGAATCATACAACATGGTACAGAGGGTGTGTTTATAGAGATATCTCTACTTGATAAGGCCTCTAGACTAGGGTACCCTGGCCATGTATATTCCTATAATGTTAAATGTAGGCATCTTGATTTTCACTTTAGAGAATATAATTGGCAATATTAGAGACATAAACATCATATAGAGTGGGCTTATGCTTATAATTTTCACCAACTATGTGTTGCCATATACATAGGCAGTGATGTGTGTGAACACACTTAGGACCGCCGGGGTACTTTTTTCCTCTTTAGGAGGTTTTTTCCCCCGGCTTGTATATACGCCCATCATTCTAGGGCTAACTTATCTTTTGTACATTGACACAATCTAATACACTTTGTGTTGTGTGCATTCTTGCTTCTTCTTCTCCAAGCTTTGTGTGCTTTCCTGCAACCCTAATTCCAACAATTGGTATCAGAGCAGGCATCGGCTCCCAGGGCTACACCGCCAGCACCCTCCGACTCACATTCTTCGATTGAGGTGAGTTTTCACGAGCGCTTTCAGGTCCCTATACTCTACGACTAAGCCCATAGGGCTTAGCGTTCTCAGAATTTGCATCTGAGGTCGTTTCGGGCTCCGTTTTTGCATTTCAAGTTCTGCACAGGTGTTCGTCATTTTCTGCAAAAATTTTGACAGTGCAGTTTTCTGCACAACAGGCATACGTACTCTATTGTGGACTGTGCTACATAGCACAAGTTGTTTTCTGTTCAGTGTTTGCTTCATTACAGGTAGCTTTTGCATCAGTTTCAGTCAGTGGCCATGGCTGATAACAGCAATGATGTATTTCGCATGTTATCTGCTGATGACAAATTGGATGGAGACAGCAACTACCCACTTTGGGCATACATGATGCAGCATGTTTTGGTTGCAAAAGGAGTGTGGAACATTGTGCAGGGTATGGATGTACGTCCAGGTTCTGTGGATGTAGGATCTGTTGAGGATGTTGCAGGTTCTAGCAGCTCTACTGTTGCTGCTGTTTTACCCACTACTGAACAAGCTCGTTGGGATGGTAAAGATGCGCAGGCTCATGCCTTGATTGCACTTTCTGTCAAACGTAACATAACCCCACATATTCGTTCAGCTAAAACAGCAAAACAGGCTTGGGATATTCTAGCTAGTTTGTATGCAGGTCGTAAACGAGGCAAAAATCGCTTACCTGCGTAAAGAGCTAGAATTGAAGATTATGCAAGAAGATGATGACATGAATTTTTGTCTTGCTGAGATTAAAGATCTCAAAGAACAATTGATTTCTACAGGTGAGATTATTCCTGATCATTCTCTTGTGCAGACTGTTCTTAATGCTTTACCTGAGACATATCAGACTTTTGCTTCCACGTGGAGACTTCTTAATGAGGACAGACCTGATGCTCTCAAGTATGATACTTTAGTCAACAAGCTCTTGCAAGAAGCGCAGTCCAGGCAAAACAGGGCCAGGCAGCGTGCAGTTGATCAAGCATTTATTGCTGCCCAGTAGCAGAGAAGAAGTGGTAAGGCAACCCCTTCCACTGTTTCTTCTCCTATTAGTAGGTCTGCAACTTCTTCTCCTTCCACAGGTAGCAACAATAAGTCTGAGAAGGCTCTTGATAAAGGCAAGAAAAAGACCAGGTGCAACTATTGTAAGGCAAATGATTATGTCATTAAGAATTGCCCTAAGCTAAAGGCTAAAGAGGCAAAGAAGAAAGAGTCAAATGCAGCCACAATAGCGGATGCTTCTACAAATGCAGATTCTGCAAATGTTGTGCAGGATATAGAATGGGCGTTTAGCGTGTATTGCCAGTATGACCCATCTGTACATGATGCATGTTTGGCAGTTTCTGTTGACTCTCATGTATGGTATTTTGACAGTGGTGCTACAAAGCACATTACCTTGCATCGTGATATGTTCACTTCTCTTGAGGCTGTCCCTAATGGGAATACTGTCACATGTGCCAATAATGCTTCTTACCCAGTGAAGGGCATTGGTAAAATTATGCTTACTGCTACAAATGGTAGCGCTTTCACACTTTCAGATGCTTTGTATGTGCCAGGGATAAAGAAGAATCTATTGTCTGTCTCTGCGCTTGCTAGACTTGGATTTGTAGTCAAATTTGTGGATGACAGATATACTGTTCATGATTTAACTTCTGGTGATACGATTATTGCATCTGGCACCTTGTTTCGTGGGCTGTATAGGCTCAATTCTTATGACAAGTGTGTGGAAGATTGTTTACAGAAATTTGATATGGTTGCTTCATTGCCCCCTCTTGAGGCACCATTGAAACATGTTTGTGAAGGCTATATTTTGGGCAAAATGCAGCGTTCTACGTTTCCAAAGGATGGTTCTGTGCGGGCCACTCGCAAATTGCAGCTTGTACATAGTGATGTATGTGGGCCTATGCAAACTCCGTCATTTGGTAAACACTTGTACTTCGTGACTTTCATTGATGATTACTCAAGGCATGCATGGGTATATCCACTGAAGGCAAAGTCCGAAGTGTTTTTGTGCTTCAAACAGTTTATGCTTATGGTTGAAAATGTATCCAATTGTACTGTGGGCACCCTCCGTTCTGATCGAGGGGGGGAGTACATGTCTAAAGAGTTTGATGCATTTTTGGCTAGTCGTGGGATAAAACACCAATGTACAGTGCCGTATACCCCTCAGCAAAATGGTGTTGCTGAGAGAAAAAACATGTCACTTATGGAGATGGCACGATGTATGGTCAAGAGCCAAGCTTTGCCACATGCATTTTGGCTTGAGGCTGTCATGTGTGCTACATATGTACTCAACAAGTGTCCCACTAAGGCCTTGCAGTCTATTACTCCATATGAAGCTTGGCATGGCAGAAAACCTTCTATTGGTCACTTGCGTGTCTTTGGTTGCTTGGCCTATGCTTTAGTGCCTGTGCAACAACGCAGAAAATTGGATGATAAGGCTGTCAAATGCATTTTTGTTGGTTACAGTGCTGAAAGCAAGGGTTACAGATTGTATCATCCGCAGTCAAAGCGTATCTTGATTAGTCAAGATGTTGTTTTTGTGGAAGATGCTGTGCAGCCCTTGTTATCATGTACCAAAGAGACAGGTGTGAGCTCACGGGATGTATTTGATACGTTGTTGCCTCTCTTTACAGGTGGAAATTCAAATGTAAGTCCTAATGAGGCAAATATTCAACCTATGCAGATTTCAAACGACATCATAGATCAGCCTATTTCTGATGCAGATTTACAGGATGTAATTCATGAGGATAGGGCTGAAAATGAGCAGGCTAGAGGTATGCCTAAATGGCTGGTGCAAACCTTGCGTGATAGTAAGATTGATGCACCTATGACTAGTCGTACTCGTTCAGGTTTTCAGCATGCCTCTTATACATCAGATTGTTATGCTTTGGCTGTGTCTAGTATGTGTGAAGAGGAAGAACCTCTTTCATTTGATGAGGCACAAAAATCAAAAAATTGGTTGGCTGCAATGCAAAGTGAATATGATGCTATAATGAAGAATGGTACATGGTCTTTGTGTGATTTGCCTATTGGTAAAAACGCCATTGGATGTAAGTGGGGTTTTAAGTTGAAACAAAAACCAGATGGCAGTGTTGATCGCTATAAGGCTAGGCTTGTTGCAAAGGGTTATGCTCAAGAAAAGGGCATTGATTTTGATGAGACCTTTGCTCCCACTTGTCGTATGACTACCATTCGTAGCATTTGTGCATTGGCAGCTCATAATGGTTGGAATGTACATCAGTTGTATATAAAGACTGCGTTCTTAAATGGAGATTTGCATGAGGAGGTGTATGTATCGCAGCCTCGTGGTTTTGTTCAAAGAGGGCAGGAAAACAAAGTGTGCAGGTTGAAAAAGGCTTTATATGGTTTAAAGCAAGCTCCACGAGCTTGGTATGAAAAGATACATGCATATTTGACTGCACATGGTTTTCAGAATAGTCCAACAGAAAGCACTTTGTATGTTAAACGTGTGGATGATGTACATCTAATCATTGCTCTCTATGTCGATGACATGCTGCTCACAGGACCAAATAAGAGTCATATTGCTGATTTTAAGGCTGATTTGAATGCCTCTTTTGAAATGTCAGATTTGGGGCATTTGCATCATTATTTGGGGATACAATTTAAGCAGTGTGATGGAGGTATTGCTTTGTGTTAGACAAAGTATATTGAGACATTATTGCGGAGATTTGGCCTTGAAGACTGCAAACCTATTGCTACTCCAATGGAGACAGGTTTGAAGTTGAGTCTTCATGATGCTGGAGATCACTTTGACGTCACACTCTATCAGACAGCTGTTGGTTGCCTCATTTATGTATGCATTACGAGGCCGGACATTCAGTTTGCAGTCTCACAGGTGAGCAGGTTTATGCATAGCCCAGGGTCTCAGCATTGGAAGGCAGTTAAACGCATCTTTCGCTACTTGAGTGGCACCATACATCTTGGGTTGTTTTATCCCAAGGGGGATCATTGCCGCCAGATTTACATGCCTTTTCGGACTCAGATTGGGCTGGTTGCTATGACACAAGAGTATCCACAAGTGGTTTTTGTTTCATGCTCGGTAGCTCATGCATATCATCTTGGTTGAGTAAGAAGCAACCTACTGTGGCCACTTCTAGTTGTGAAGCTGAGTATAGGGCAGCTTTCACAGCTACGGTTGAGTGTGTGTGGCTCAGACGGCTTATGGCTGATTTGGGTGTTGGACAGGAGTCTGCCACCTCTATCTACACTGACAGTCAGAGCGCATTGGCAGTTGCGAGAAACCCAGTTTTTCATGCTCGCACAAAGCACATTGAGGTGCATTATCACTATGTCAGGGAGAGACTCTCAGCAGGAGAGATCAGCTTGGCCTATGTGCCAACACAGGACAACCTCGCCGATCTTTTCACAAAGGCGCTTCCTCGTGAGAAGTTCGAAGCTTTCCGCAAAGCTTTGGGCTTGCTCCCCTTTGTGGATTGATCTACTTCGGGCATGGCACTCCCCTATACATGAGTGCCAGCTCTCGTTCACACCATCACTCCCAGGGGGGATTTGTTGCCATATACATAGGCAATGATGTGTGTGAACACACTTAGGACCGTCGGGGCACTTTTTCCCTCTTTAGGAGGTTTTTTCCCCCGGCTTGTATATATGCCCATCATTCTAGGGCTAACTTATCTTTTGTACATTGACACAATCTAATACACTTTGTGTTGTGTGCATTCTTGCTTCTTCTTCTCCAAGCTTTTGTGTGCTTTCCTGCAACCCTAATTCCAACACTATGCATACTTTAGGTCTCTTTATGATGTGTAAATAGAGGTACAATTTTTATAATCCACTTTAGAGAATATCATTGGTAATATTAGTTTTATAATCGAATTTTTAGAGAATATCATTGGCAATATCATCTTATGCTTATAATTTTCAGTTTAGAAAATATCATTGGCAATATTAGAGACACAAGCATCATATAGAGTGGTCTTATGCTTGTAATTGTCACCAACTATGCATGCTCTAGGTCTCTTTCTAACTTGTAAATAGAGGTATAAGTTTCAAAATCCAATTTTTACAAATTTTAGGGGACTCAATGGATGAATAAGATTCAATTTTATCATTGAATTGTGTAATACAAATTTCCCTCTAGCACATATATATATCCATAGCTATAATATAAGCATCTATATCACTACCCCGCTTGATTGGCCATAGCTCTCAAGTGTTTCCTTTTTGTATCAACAACCTCTCCACTTATCACACAATTTTACATTTTGTTCATGCAATTCTTTCTCAACATCCTTTTGTGCATGTTATTTGAGACTTTACCTCCAATGAAAGATACGTGATTGCTTGGTCCTACATCTTCTTATCATGGAATCTATCACTACTCCCCTCTTTATGATGTGTAAATAGAGGTACAATTTTTATAATCCACTTTAGAGAATATCATTGGTAATATTAGTTTTATAATCGAATTTTTAGAGAATATCATTGGCAATATCATCTTATGCTTATAATTTTTAGTTTAGAAAATATCATTGGCAATATTAGAGACACAAGCATCATGTAGAGTGGTCTTATGCTTGTAATTGTCACCAACTATGCATGCTCTAGGTCTCTTTCTAACTCGTAAATAGAGGTATAAGTTTCAAAATCCATTTTTTACAAATTTTAGGGGACTCAATGGATGAATAAGATTCAATTTTATCATTGAATTGTGTAATACAAATTTCCCTCTAGCACATATATATATCCATAGCTATAATATAAGCATCTATATCACTACCCTGCTTGATTGGCCACAGCTCTCAAGTGTTTCCTTTTTGTATCAACAACCTCTCCACTTATCACACAATTTTACGTTTTGTTCATGCAATTCTTTCTCAACATCCTTTTGTGCATGTTATTTGAGACTTTACCTCCAATGAAAGATACATGATTGCTTGGTCCTACATCTTCTTATCATGGAATCTATCACTACTCCCCTCATTCAATTCCTTATCATGGCATCTATCACTACATATTTTTTGGCATGGCATGTATCAATACTCCCCTCGATCAACTCCTTATTAACCAACTCTCCAAGTGTTTCCCCTTTGTAACAACAACCTCTTCACTTATCAAAAAATAGTATGTTTTGTTCATGTAATTCTTTCTTAATGCACTTTTGTGCATGTTATATACTTTTCTTCCAATGAAAGAGACACGAATGCTCTTGGTCATACATCTTTTTATCATGGCCTCCATTGTCAAAGGACCCTACCAACCCTCAAATTCGCTTTCCTTGACTACCATGAAGATGGAAGATATAGAAGTTTGTGATGGTTTATTACCACATTGTTCCATAGGGCCATTTAAGAATTTCTTGGACCCATGAAGTGTGCTCATATATTGATGAACCTATGAAGTGGTGTCAAATTGAATGCATCAAGTGTTCAAGTTTCTATTTCCTTATTGCCTCATAAACTCAATGAGGTATCCCCAAAGGTAGGTCCCTTAGTTGGCAATTTTAATATAAAGAAACTCTCATCTTAATGTCCTTATATAGGAAAAAGTTGCCTTGTTTTATCTTACTCCACAATGTTCCAAGTGGAGACCTCTTTGGTATTTCATGCAAGGCCAAGGAGCTCTCATTAAAGGGTTGCCATAAGTTTAGTTGATCCTATAGCAAGGGCAATTCAAGAGTAGACATAGACAAGACAAGAGGGAAAAAACTAAAAACCATGCTCTCAAAGGTCCCAAACTTTGGGCCAAAAAATCCCTTATATCTACCGAAAGTTAGGTCCCTTTGTTGAGAATTTCAATATGAATAAACTCTCATATTAATGTCATTTGATTGGAACAAGCTTCCTTGTTTTCTCTATCTTACTCCACAACCAAGTTGGAGACCTCTTTGGTACTTTTTGCAATACTAAGGACCTCTTTGGTACTTTTTGCAATACTAAGGAGCTCTCATTAAAGCATTACCATGAGTGTCGATTTATAGCAAGAGCAACTAAGATTAGACATAGATGAGATAAGTGCAAAAAGTACAAACCATACCCCATGAGGTCCCAACATTTGGACCCAAAAATCCCTTCTAGAAACAAATCCACTTTTTGACAAAGAATGTGTACTTTTTGAAAGGAAAAAACATTGTGATTGGTTAAATCTATTCTACCATATCAATCAAATAGTTAATAATAGTACTTATGTAGGATTTCTTTAAGGGTAGGATATAAAAAGTAAGTGAGTGACAAAGTAAGTGTGTGTGAACGGTGCTTTGTGTTTGTGTGCATGAGCTCACATGAGGTTGCATGATATATTATTTATAGTAATGTAGGGTTTGTGTTGATTTTTAATTATAATACTACAATATAAATATTAATTACAAGTATGAAATTCGCATAAATCGCACATTATCATAATAATAATAGTCTCTCTCTCTCTCTCTCTCTCTCTCTCTCTCTCTCTCTCTCTCTCTCTCTCTCTCTCTCTCTCTCTCTCTCCCTACACACTTATCTCCTATAATCATTTTCCTATAGCTCCCTATAATAGGCTCTTAATCCTCTACTAGATTTATCAAATTTTGTCATTTGTCAAAAGAAGGTTTATAGAATTAACTAGTGTATTCAAAGAAGTTAATGGAATCCCAATGGGATTTCCATGGGGTTTCCATTCTTCGACATCTAGTGCAACATTTTTCTATACTACTTTGAGTTCCACTTCCTATCTAGATTGGCCATCTCAACTTATTTAGGACCTTTAACCATCGCTCTTTAAGCCCCAAAACACACAAAGAATTATATCAACAAGACAATATACCTTATATAGTTAAGATGATAGCTTAATTTGAGGCAATAAAAAAAGCATCTCAAGGGGAAGATAACAAGAGGGTGAGAGCCAAAAGATCCTGCTTTGATACCAAATATTAGACTAGAGATCAAGGTAGCAACACACACGTAGCAAGCTAGGAGAGATATATAGAGCACAACACTCAAAGTAGATTGATGAGAATAAGTGAAGTGACATGATAGGGTCAATTACACACACTCATAATAAGAGTGTGTGCATGCGCTCTGGGGGGAGAACCTCCTTAATGAGGGAAAAAGTACCTTGGTCAATTATTAGTCCACACATCGCTACCATATAAATGGCTACATGAGTATTACACGATTGATTAGTTTTGCCTTGCCATATTCCCATATTACACTCTATGTGTATAATTTACTAAGATTTTCTCACCAACTCAATTAACTAAGTATCACATGGTTGATTAGCCAAGATGACCAACTAATGGAGACATTTACCAATTTAAATTATCCTAGTTCATGGATCAGAGTGATATGTAAGTGTCTACCATTTGATACCCCTCAGCTTCCTCACTATTTCTATAAGCAAAAGGATGCCACTACTAAAAATACTTTTATTGAGGTAGCCCTACCTAAGGTTTTACTTATGTTTAATGTAGATGCATTGAGAGAAGATTTAACCCTACCCAAACCAACCTAAAATACAAGAACAACTCAAAGGATAAACACATGTATGATGTTTACACTTGTTATATACACCCACAATTGCTGCACACAAAACTCAATGTTAGGGTTGATACATGTTAGAATTTATGAATCTATGCAATTGATTTTATGGTTAGGCTAGCTTGTTGGATTCAAAGTAAAATGACAATACATTATCCATGAGTACCATGTGTACAATAGTATAATGATTCTTTACAAGACATTGCATAAAGTATAAACTTTAAAAGACAATAACATTTTGCTATGTATACCCTCTTATCATCATGTGTAATTATGATGCATAACTACCCTCCTTGTACTTGTAAATTACACAAGATCATCTATGAGTTCCTCACACAAAAACTCATGATGCAATGATTTATAATATTTAACAACTTGTAATGTACCAATAATGGTCACAATTGATTACATGTTTTGACCCTTTAACAAAGGTTAACTCTTAGGAAATTACTTATGCTTAACCCATTAGCATCTAACTTACATATCCAAGTTTCTACTTAACACAAGGCTAATCCAATAATGATAACCAATCTTGGCCTTAATTATGGCCAAATCTCAACTACTTGCTCATTATGGCCAAAACTCAACTACTTGCTCATTATAGGTTCAAAAACTAGCAATCTTGGCGATCACATCTTCTCATTTTGCTAGATCTCTTCCCTTAATCAATTGCGTGAATATAAGAACAACAAGTTTACACACAAAGTCTCACTCTATGCCAAAGTTCTTGACTTTCTAAATTTTTAGAAAGCTACATGACAAGCTTACTTGGATAGTTTTAATTTGTTGTTGTATATACTCTTATAAATGAGAATTGCCACATTAAATAATTTATTAATTGGTGTTGTGGCATGATTGTAAGGACTCATATTGATGTTTACTTGCTAGCACATCATATTGGTATTGTGGCATGACTCATATTGATGTTTACTTGTTGCTAGCACATTTAAGGTCTAGTAAAGATAAACTCTATCTTAGAGTCTCACTTTAGCGACATTTAGAGATAGAGATTGAAGTGGAATTTTGATGTTGTAAACCTAGTAAAGTTTACTTTGTACTATTTCAAATGTTATGATTATGCCAAGGCTCAAGTTGATCATGGATAGGTTACAGGAGTAAGGAGCTTAAAAAGATAAAAGTTTATGATTTTTTAATTCTTATGTGCTGAGGATCATGTGAATCTAGCTAGCTAGCTAAATATGACTCAAGGAGTTTGTGGCTTGAGGAATCTAAGTAATCTTCAAGGGGCACAAGTTGTCTAAGGATTATCTAGCGAACGCAAAGTGTAGCTCTCAAAGGGTAGTTAGTTGAATGAAGCGATGAAACTCGATTGTGTGGGGTTAGTGCCACTACAATTTTTATTGATTAAAAGGGCAAGGAATCATCTCTATCTTGATTTCCACTAAACTATTAGGAAGGGAGAATTTAGGTAAAGTTTTGGGAAGGGATATATATATATATATATATTCACATAAACATTCTCAATTCCACAAGGGTCATGCATTAAGGATAGGTTACGTTAAAGCTACATATGTATTTGAAAAATAAAAAATAATGCATAAAAATGTTATTATTTTGATTTAGCCTTAAAACACATAGGAACATGTAATATGTATAATTACAATCAAACTATTGGAGTGAAGATAAATGTAGCAACACACACATAGATGCACAAAGCAAGGAGAGATAAATGAAAGCATAGCACTCAAAGTAGATTGATGAGAATGAGTAAAGTACAAGAGAAGTGACATGATAAGGTCACTTACACACTCATAAGAGTGTGTACATACGAATGGGGGGAAAACTTCATAAAGAGGAAAACAATGCCTCAGGCCATTATTGTTGAGAAAGAAAATATGTATATTGGGTGGAATGCATAAATTGTGAGAGAAAAAATGGTTCGTGGTGTGGAGAGTGTGAGTGTAAACACATGGTGTGAAAGGTGATAGCTCATATGAGATAAGGAGGTTTGCTAGTGTAAGAAGATGAGGCATGCCAAAAAGATTCATGGGAAAAGGGTTGCTAAGCAAAAATACTCAACTCAATGCAACAAAGAGAGAGGAGATCATGTTCAATAGCTCCAATGACAAGAAGGACAACCGATCCACATAAGAGAATGGAAGCTACAGTAAGGGCAACAAGGACAATTCAAGGCTTGATAGGGTTAGCTAGCCCTATAAGTATCTGAACACTAACTTAGAAACCTGCTAGGACTATGCATAAACCTGCTCAATTGGGAGACCCCAAACTCAATTTCTAGCCTGGTACTACATATATAGATGAATTGTTTGCAGAAGTATATGTTTATCTTCTTATACCATGCTTTAAGAGCTTGCTTAAGGCTACATAAATCTTTTATTAACCTGCATACTTGAGATTCCTATCCCTTTTCAACAAAACAATGAGGGTGACATACATAAACCTCCTCATATAAGTCACCATTTAAGAAGGTAGTCTTGATATATCCAACTGATGTACATTCTAACCATGATGCATTGTCGATGCAATAATACACCTGATCGGAATCATATGAGACATGGGTGTAAAGGTCTCATCATAATCTAAGTCCTTCTCTTGATCATAACCCTTTTCAACACAACAAGACTTGGGACCAACACTGATATCATCTTTATGTTTTATCTTATAAACCCACTTCGTACCGATGGCCTTTTTACCATAAGACAAATCTGCTGAATGCCAAGTATCATTTTGAGAATTGAGTCATACTCATCGTGCATGGCCTGCATCCAATGATCATTTTCTTGTGCTTCCTCAAAGGAAATATGTTCCTCTTCATTACATATATTGGCAACGAGAGCACGATCAACAAAATAATAAGATGCATGATGAGAATATGCACGTGTCTTATTGGGTAAAGGAGTAGCTAACTTACTTGACCTGTGTGTTCAATCTCATATATAAAACCTATTGAAATAAGTCTATTGACTTCTTCCTTAACAACTAGATTAGGTTTTATTGTATGAGTAAGGCTTTTGTTTATTAACTCACCTTCCACTGTCCACCAGGTCTAATTGTGGAATAATATACTGATAGACTTCTAGAGGGTCTCCCTTGAGATTTGAGTAGCTCCAAGCAAATTCATCTATGTACTCCTTGAGCAAGTTTAATAACCTCCTCAAGGGTTTAAGTCAGTAGGAGATCAAAATGTTCTTGGGCTCTTCCCTTAGTAGTGCTAGGTTAACTTGTTTGACATCTCATCCATCTCTCATGAGACACCCCCATTTCTTCTAGTTTCTCTCTTTTTAGTATTGGTGCACACACCTTCCTGTTCTCAATCTTATAGTTCTTATCATGTGAAGGGACTTGTCTCTAGTTCTCCTCTTGGTCATCACTATCATTGAAACTAGCTTCTTGGGGGATTCTTCCTTGATTCTTCTCTCATGTATAGCTTTATTTCATCTTCTCTATCCTGATTTGGAATTTTTTTTGAGTTGAATGAGGCTAAATCCATGAGGTTTTATATGGGCCCACAAAGGCTAAAGCCAATTTCTCAAATGTTATTTTAAAATCACAGGGTTTAGGGACATTTGATCCCTATCTTGGACATGGTGAACCTTTGGTATTCATTGTAGCCTTTGATAAACCCCTCTAAAGAGAGTGTAGGCCACCATAGTCCATCCTAGAGAACCTTGCAAGTTGTCATATCCCCTCCAGCAAAGTGTTCTCCACGTATTCCTCTACAATGAACTTACTCTCAAGAACGATGATAAAGTCATCTTTTATGAATGTATTTCTTCATGTTGTTTCATCTTGACCCTTCTTCTAAAGCATTCTTGCAACTCTTTCTCCAGTATTAGGGCAAGGGGTAGTGATCGCAAACTATAGCATCATTAACCTTTTTGAGGTTTAACGCACACTCTAAGCTTTTCATTCTTTTTTGGAAAGGATCTATTTGCAAAAAAGAATCAGTGTGCTCAATTTCATACACAAATCCCCTATATATCGATGAGCTTATCTAGCTCTTCTTTGACCATTTTTCTAATTGATATTCCTTTGCCTAGATGGAGTTAAGAAAGGGGATAGTCTTGGTGGTTCTCTCTCACAAACAGAGAATAGGGAAGAAGCTAATGGAAGAGGGAAACTTACATCTAGCATGCATCCATCAAATAAGCAAGAAAAATTTAATAGCATACATGCAAGCAAGTAGAGAAGAGAAGAGCTCACAAGTACTCTATGATGGCAATGGAATGAACATCTATTTCTTATGATCCAAATTGACTAGTATTGACACTAGGCTGACTAGTGTTCTCACCAAAAACTTAAAAATGGTTTGGCCACTATTACGAATTCCCTTTTGGACATTAAGCTCGTGTAAGGCCACTCTATATGTTCCAATTTCATCTAAAAGGATAGATGCCCATTCAAGTGAGTAACATGGTAAAGTGCCTTACGATAGGTTGGTCACGTTAACCCACAAAGTGGTTAACAAAGTGCTAAAACCAAGTGTTGTCTTTCAAGAAAAAAGGAAAGGCCTTGGACCTTGAATTTAATGATTGTGCTTGACCTTTTCCCTCTATCCATTTAGGTAATTTTACCTTGGATTTAGTTAGAGTTCTATAAAGAGGTGTAGTGATTGGTTGCTCAAATATTGTAAACTTTTCCATCATCTTATTAATCCTAATATCCCTCAAAGCCCTTTGATATTACTAAAATTTACAAAGTTAGAGAAGATGATATTTATTGGATGCCCCCTTTGTTTATTCTTCAGTATATATTTTGATTGATGTGAGTTATCATCCTTCCTCTCAATAAGATGCCTCTTCCTTTGCGCTATTTCTTTATCCCCTCGTAGATGTCCTAAGATTTCATACATTGGGGAGGGCTTGCACTTCACAAGCATATCTTGCTTATAAAGGCACTCACAATAGCTACTACCAGCACCAAGCCTCATCATCTATGACAACCATTTAGGTAAATCATATCTAGATGGGGAATCAAGGTGGATGAGAACTCTTAGCTCATTTCCTAGATCCTCTTCATTAAAGGTGTAAGAACCTCCCAATATCTTAAAGCAAACAACTTTCTTCAGTCTTCATTATTGGACCAATTGCCTCTTCCTTTGACTACTTTGCCATCACAACAATAAGATCCTCACCACCAATGTGTAATGAGCCACAATAAAGCATCCCAATCTCTAGTTTCACCCCCATGAGATCTAGGAATCATACAACATGTGGAGAGGGTGTGTTTATAGAGGTATCTCTACTTGATAAGGCCTCTAGACTAAGGTACCCTGGCCATGTATATTCCTATAATGTTGAATGTAGGCATATTTATTTTCACTTTAGAGAATACCATTGGCAATCTTAGAGACACAAACATCATATAGAGTGGTCTTATGCTTGTAATTTTCACCAACTATGCATACTCAGGGTCTCTTTATGATGTGTAAATAGAGGTATAATTTTTATAATCCACTTTAGAGATTATCATTGGTAATATTAGAGAATGTTATTGGCAATATCATCTTACACTTGTATTTGTCACTTTAGAGAATATCATCGGCGAGGCAATATTAGTTTTATATTCCAATTTTTAGAGAATATCATTAGCAATATCATCTTACGCTTATAATTTTTAGTTTAGAAAATATCATTGGCAATATTAGAGACACAAGCATCATATAGAGTTGTCTTATGCTTGTAATCACCAACTATGCATGCTATGGGTCTCTTTTTGACTTTAGGTATCATCTTACGCTTATAATTTTTAGTTTAGAAAATATCATTGGCAATATTAGAAACACAAGCATCATATAGAGTTGTCTTATGCTTGTAATCACCAACTATGCATGCTATGGGTCTCTTTCTAACTTGAAAATAGAGGTATCAGTTTTATAATCCAATTTTTAAAAATTTTAGGGGACTTAATGGATGAATAGGATTCAATTTTATCATGGAATTGTGCAATGCAAATTTCCCTCTAGCACATATATACATCCATAGCTATAATATAAGCATTTATATCACTAACCCCCTCGATTGGCCACAACTCTCAAGTGTTTCTCTTTGTATCAAACAACCTTTCCCCTTATCACACAATTCTACGTTTTCTTCATGAAATTATTTCTTAACATCCTTTTGTGCATCTTATTGGAAACTTTGCCTCCAGTGAAGATAAATGATTGCTTGGTCCTACATCTTCTTATCATGGCATCTATTATTAGTCCCCTTGATCAAGTCCGTATTAACTAGCTCTCCAAGTGTTTCCTCTTTGTATTAATAACCTCTCCACTTATCACACAATACTATATTTTGTTCATGCAATTCTTTCTTAATGCACTTTTGTGCATGTTATATACTTTGCTTCCAATGAAAGAGACATGAATGCTCTTGGTCCTACATCTTCTTATCATGGCCTCCGTTCAAGGACCCTACCAACCCTCGAATTTGCTTTCCTTGACTACCATGAAGATCAAAGATATATAAGTTTGTGATGGTTTATTACCACATTATTCCATAGGGCCGTTTAAGAATTTCTTGGACCCATGTAATGTGCTCATATTGATGAACCTATGAAGTGTGGTCAAATTGAATGCATGAAGTGTTCAAGTTCTATTTTGTTATCGCCTCATAAACTCAATGAGGTCTCCCCAAAGGTAGGTCCCTTAGTTGTAAATTTTATACAAAGAAACTCTCATCTTAATGCCCTTATATAGAAACAACCCGTGTTGTTTTATCTTACTCCACAATGTTCCAAGTTGGAGACCTCTTTGGTATTTCATGCAAGGCCAAGGAGCTCTCATTAAAGGGTTACCATAAGTGTAGTTGATCCTATAGTAAGGGAAATTAAAGAGCAGACATAGACAAGACAAGGAGGAAAAAAACTAAAAACCATGCTTTCAAAGGTCCCAAACTTTGGGCCAGAAAATCCCTTATATCTACCGAAAGGAGGTCCCTTCATTTGACAACTTCAATATAAATAAACTCTCATCTTAATTTCCTTTGATATTGGAACAAGCTTCCTTTTTTTCTCTATCTTACTCCCCACAACCAAGTTGGAGACCTCTTTGGTACCTTTTGCAAGGCTAAGGAGCTCTCATTAAAGGGTTACCATGAGTGTAGATTTATAGCAAGAGCAACTAAGATTAGACATAGATGAGATAAGTGCAAAAAGTACAAACCATGCTCTCTATAAGGTCCCAACCTTTAGACCAAAAAATCCCTTCTAGAAAAAAATCCACTTTTGACAAAGAATAAGTACTTTTTAAAAGGAAAAAACATTGTGAATGGTGAAATCTATTCTATCGTACCAATCAAATGGTTAATAATAGTACTAATATAGGATTTCTTTAAGGGTATGATATAAAAAGTAAGCGAGTGACAAAGTAATTGTGTGTGTAAGTGTGCTTTGTGTGTGTGTGCATGAGCTCACATGAGGTTGCACATGAGTAATTGTGTGTGTAAGTGTGCTTTGTGTGTGCATGAGCTCACATGAGGTTGCACATGCAATACTATGATATATTATTTATAGTAATGTAGGGTTTGTGTTGAATTTTAATTATAATACTTATTCAATGTAAATATGAATTATACATTTAAAATTTATGCAAATTTTACAATTGTGCCGAAAGATAATTAAAATATTACAATATAAATATTAATAATTACAAGTATAAAATTTGTACAAATCCTACATTATCATAATATCTAATACTCTCTCTCTCTCTCTCTCTCTCTCTCTCTCTCTCTCTCTCTCTCTCCCCCCTACACACTTATCTCCTATAATCATTTTCCTATGGCTCCCTATAATAGGCTCTTAACCCTCTACTAGGTTTATCAAATTTTGTCAAAAGCAAGTTATTATAATTAACTGGTGTATTCAAAAAAAATAATTGAATGGAATCTTAATGGGATTTCCATGGGGTTTTCATGCTCGTGCATCTAGTGTAACATCTTTCTTCACTACGTTGAGTTCCACTTCCTATCTAGATTGGTCATCTCAACTTACTTAAAACCTTTAACCACCATCGCTCTTTAGGAATTTCGATGACCTGCTCCTTCTCAATATTCCTAACCCATATATCTTCTTCATCACTTAGTCCAGACAAAAAACTAGTCAACCACCTTTCTAGATTTATCCAAAGGATTTTCTCTAAGTTTATTTCTCATGTAAAAAGTTTGCTCAACATGAGAGGACTCTTATTAGATATAAAGCTGAATTTCTTAGCATTTTTTTTCAATATCAACAAACAAAAGAGCATAAGAATGAGGAAAGTAAACAAACTTAGCAAATTACCATTCAATTTTCTCAACAAGTACATCCATTAGAGCAACACAATAGACCATCTAATTGGGCTCACAAGGTGATCATCTCCTAGATTACTTAACTTGTCTCTATGCCAATAACAATATTTTTGATAGTGGCCTTAAAAGGCCCCATCAATAATTTTTCCTCCAATGGATTTGAACATGCCAAACTATGGCAAATTATAAAATTGGCTTTGAATCTTGGCTCTCTCATTGATCCAATGATTTTAGAAAGAGCCATTTCCATGTTGAAGGTACATCTATAGTGAGTATTTATGGTAAGAATCCTAAGTATTCATGTTAGGAATTGTAGTATGGGTTTGGATTGGTGGGCCTTTAGAATTTACGCACACTACTCATGGTTGGTAAGAATTAATTAATTTAATTTTGGTAAGAATTCTAGTATGGGTTTGGATTGGTTGGCCTTTGGACACTACCCACAATAGTGTTACAATTAATTCAAACCTTTAGCCAAACAATGTAATGAAAGAATGGGCTTGTCTAGCATTTAGTTTTTTAACAATCAAAGATGGAGTTAATTTAAAAGTCAATTTGAGTTTGTCATGGTTCCAAGGTGGAAAGGTTCACATTATTGATCTCATTAATTAAGGTTGTGACTTTTCCAAAGGTCAAAACTACTAAATGCTAAGGTTGAGGCTACGGAAATCTTTTATAAAAAGTGGCACGTGAACACACTAGGGAAAACCCGATGACTTCTAATACCATGCAAGTTAAAGACAACAAATGGACTTGTGGTAAAACCCAAGATTACATGATGACTCTCACTTAGACCTAGGCTCCATGTAGTGGGCACTGAGTGAACTACCCTCTATGGCTAAGGGAAAAATAACACATATACACGAGGCCTTGCATGGTTATTTTATTCTATTTTTTATCTCATGGTTGATTTAAGTCATGTATCTACTCTCTTCTTGTCATTTAGCTCCTCTTTTTAGGCCATGTCTTATGTGCCAAACTCCTCAACTTGATGTAGGCCAACTTGCCACCTATAGAGATGCCTCTCTACTTTGCTACTACTCTTACCACCTCAACTTGATGTAGGCCAACCTCCTCAACTTGATGTAGGCCAACCTGCCACCTATAGAGATGCCTCTCTACTTTGCTACTACTCTTACCACCTGACTACACACTTAACCTGAAACTTGTGCACCTTCAATGTAACCTAGATCTTGCCCCTCTGTGCCATTTTGCCTATAGAATTGGCAAAAAAATTTTCTTCCATCTCTACAAGCTGTGCCTTACATTTCCATATTGTAGTCTAATTATTTTCATAATTGCCTGATCTTTACTCACCAACTTAATCATCTAAGTTGTTGTAATGGAGATCAAGGTAGCAACACACACATATATGCAGACATTAAAAGATTCAAGATTCACACCAGGCTAAGGTTTCCTAAGCCTTGTAGATCCGCTACTTGTTTGGTAGAAATTGATCCCTACATCAAATGAGGAATTGCAGGTTGCCATCGTCTAAGGAGATAATTCTACAAAATTCTGGTCACACCTACATGATGACATCCGGCGATGATGAAGCATGACATGACAACAATGAGCTGCTCATCTTGGATCATTATAAAAGCCGGTTTTGTATGCAGCTACTATTGACAGTGAACTAAAGGGAACACAATAAGAGAAGCCATCTATTGCTGTTGTATAATCTAAGACAGACACTCACATCACTGTATAAACTGTTATATCTGAGTTGTTTAAGCTCCTTAGTAGTACTAGGATTAGGGTTTTGGGGACTAGCCCATCCATTGATTTCAATAATCTTTCTTTAGCTACAATTCCATCTATTGCATATGATTCAATAATATAAACAGTGTTGATTCAATAATATAAATAGTGTTGATTCATGTATCTCATCTGATTCAATAATATAAACAGTGTTGTTTCAGTTCTTTACTAGCTCAGTCAATTATCTATAATGGTCGTGTCGTATTTCCTCCTGTCCTCCTAATTTTCACATGGTATCAGAGCCTCGTTTACTCCGTTTCATAGAGTTTGCCTTGGCGCCACACCTAGCCTCTGAGATTAAGCACATGAACATTTGCATTAGATTCAGTCACACACTACCTCAGTTCTGCCGTTCGGGGTTTTTTTTTGCGAGCTTTTTTTGCCGAGCTTTTTGGAGCAATGAACAAGGAGTTCGAGCTTTGAAAAGGACCATGAACTTACTATGAGCTTTGTAAAGGACCAAGAACTTACTTACATATAAATAACAAGCTTTGAAAGATCAACAATATAAATTTCAGTCTTTTAAAGATCTAGTCCATAAAAATATTAATTACAAAGTCTTTTGATATATACATATATACATATACCTATCTAAATTCATGCACCTCATACATATACACATACATGCACCTCATACATATACACATACAAAATATACATATACATATACATACATGCAAGAGCTACCTACATACTAACATACATACATACATACTTACTTACTTAAATATGTATAATTACATATATACATATACCTATCTAAATTCATGCACCTCATACATATACACATACAAAATATACATATACATACATACATGCAAGAGCTACCTACATACTAACATATATACATACATACATACATACATACTTTCTTACTTACTTATATATAAAAAACAATCCTTTAAAGATAAAAAATGTATATACCGATCTTTAAAGTTCCAAACCATGAAAATCTCGATTACAAAGTCTTTTGATCCACATCATACTTATTGATATAATTATATATATACATATATCTACCTAAATTGATACACCTCGCACATATACATATACATACATACATACAAGAGCTACCTATGCAGCACTAACATATATACATACATTACATACATACTCTCTTACTTACTTAAATATATAACACAATCTTTCAAAGATCAAAAATGTATATATCGATCTTTAAACTTCCAAACCATGACAATCTCGATTACAAAGTCTTTTGATCCACAAATTATAGCATTCTTCTACGTGTCATCCCGACCTAATGAGAAATCTCCCAGACATGCTTTGGCTACCTCCATGTCATTCTCTATCCCCATATAGTGCATTTTTAACTCTTGGCATGCACGTCCCAAGCCTCCACATCCCGCAAAAACATCCAAGACACCATCTCCTTCACTTGAGAAGGTCTCCACTAGCCACCTACAATGAAATGCAATCATAAATGTGCATCTAAGTATTTTGAAAAAGTAGCTATGAAAATGAACAGAATGAAAATTGTCTCACCTAAAGAACATAGGAGATCTTTCTGCACCACCTTGAATGTAGCGCTCCAAGACCATCGTGCATTGGAATGGATGCTTCTTATTCTTCTCAAAAATGAAATTTCATTGAGCGTTGAATAACTTCTTTGAAACATTTTGCCCAGCCTCACGATCAATAATAAGGACATGGCAATTTACTCGATAGAACATACTAAGCGCCAATGTATCCACCTACCATAATGAGAAAACATTATGTTTGGATATCCATACCACATAACATGTATACATAAAGGGAAATATTTGAGAGATTATGACTTACCCATTCTTCATTCTCATACAAATAACTTGATTCCACATGAACAGACATTGTTCGATGCATGACAGACCAATCCAACTTTCTTTCCCATGGAATATATTTTAGGAAAGTTGATCCATTAGACTTAAACACACAAACCAACCCTCATCAGCCACCACAAACAAACCAACAAAACTGAGTGTGGCACGTATCAATGATGAAGAAACTTGATTCCATGAGGGACACCCATGTGTATCTACATCAACAACCTGTAAACCTGTAGGAAAGTCAGCCCATACGAGGTGAGCCACTATATCTGAGGGAGCACCTCTATGAGATAGAGCCTTGGGAATCTTTATCAAGAATTCTTCCACACTACAAAAAAGATTTATGATGTTTGGTTTTGGTAAGTATAACTTGGAAAAATAATTATATAGTGAAATTATTCTTTTTACCTATCTGAGCCCTCCGAAAGAGTGTGGACGTCTACCAGCAAAATGTGTGAAGAACATCTCTCACCTGTAAATAAACAAGACAAAAAATGAGATGCATTTCGAAAGCACACACTTCTCAAAATAAATTTACGATGGAAAGTACTCTTACTAGTCATGTCCATGATGTCACGTTTTCCTGACACCTCCCCCTCTTGAAGATGCTCTGGAAGGTCTCTCTCTTGATCTTCATTTGTGGGGTCTCCCTCTTGAACATCATGCATAATGTCAAGACGTCTCTTTGTTTGCCTCTCATGTTGCACTTGAGACGATGTAGATGTATGCTCTTGGTGTGATTGTGGCACTCGTGAGACAGTGGTGTGGATGGTTTTGGGGCCACGCGCGAGGATCCAACTACTGGAGACTGGGTCAAGTTTGTTGGCTGCGGGGAAGGTATTCTAGAGTCTTCTTGAGTTGGGGGCTCTCTTTCAAGCTCAGATTGGTAATTCGTAAATTCTTCAAGAAATAGATCAACATAATTTAGTAAAAAGGTAGCAACCTCACACACAAAACTTACTACATGTCTAAGAAAACATTCAGGATGGTGAAAGCTCTAGAGGCTAGCACACAACTTCAAAGAGTAGATCAGTAAGCTCACAAGGCCGGATACCAAAACCAAGATCGGGCCGTAACTATAGGCCCTGTTTAAAGAAACCTCTAGGAAAGAAACATTCACCCATAATCAACTAATGGGCCCCACTGTGCTGGATCCACCATGCCCAAACCAGCCCCAATAGTGCCAGGCCCATCTAGTTTTTTGAAAACCATAGAATTGGATTGGATGATGTAGGGAGTATTAGATTACTTGAATAAATGCATGACAAATGTCCCCAAATAAATGTCCAAACTACAAACAATCATAAGGAAAAAAGATGTGGCATGTTCTTATAGCCCCCAAAGTCACAGAAGAATTGAGGAGCTAGCAAGAACCACTATAGGAAGAACTGCACAATCTTGAGGAGAGCATAAGCCAATCAAGTGGAAAACCTACAAAGGCAGCTAACAGAGATCCAAGAGGCCAAGAAAGGGCTAGGACAAGAGGCCTCCTCCCCCTCACCATCGCCTCATCTCCATCCTCCACCTATAGTAGCCGAGGGATACTACCAAGGGAAGAGTCAAATATGGGTACCAAGGAAGAGGGGTGACATTCATTTTTAAAGGTATCCTTATAAGCTTAAATAGGGGCCTGTTAGTGAATCCCTCGGGATCTCATCAAATCAGTCTTGAGTGAAATTGTCCAAGAGTAGGATTGTTAAGCTGAGTGGAATCACTGAGTTGAGTGGGATTGTCATGATTTGAGTTCACAGAGTGCTACGATACTAGAAAATAGAATCTTTATGGAGCTTAGATTTAAGAGGGTGCTCAACGCAAGTTGAAAAAGGCACGACACTTATAATGCATGGCTATGATTATTGGATATATAAGACACTAATGCTGAATAAAAAAACAATACCTATCTCTGTACATGTGCCACAGCAACAAACTTAAAATCATAACAGAACTGAGCATTGTGCAATATACCCCTTTCAATATTTTGTCTACAGTGCAAGACTATGCCCGAATAAGGTTGAAACATGTTTTACATACATTGACAGGAGGTTAAGCTTCAATGTTAAAATAAAAGCCACACAAATAAACAAAACATTACAAGTATGTTCAGCTTATAGTAAGAGCGCACATAATATCAACGTTGGCTTGCAGCATCTCTGATCAAATTATCAACCACAGTAACTATGAATAGCAGATGTAAATAACCGTGAACTTCTTGACCAGTTTTCCATGCAAATAGCAAAGGTATATATCTTATATGTCCACCTCTTTAATCTCAACCATCCTCTCCAAGCACCACTTCATTTCTTGAAATGGGAGAGCCTTCGGAAAAGTGAAAAGATTTAATGGTTCTTCAGATAACTTTAAAGCAGCAGATTGATTGCAAGGCCAACACTGTATCTTTCAAGCTTTGAAGCTCCTACATTGAATAAAATTCATAAACATTGCTTCTTGAGAAGCATGGGTCCAATGTTTGAAATTCCCACATTGAATGAGTTCACCTTAAGAAGCATGGGTTTTTCAAGTTTTGATGATGGAACAAAGGTTCTCTTTGGATTGACAGATAGCTTCATAATCTTGAGAGCTAGCTCAGTCTGCATGCACACCCTGCTTTAGAAAGCACCACCACCTCCATCTCACCTCCAGCGCCACCGCCTCCATCTCGGCCTTCAGTGCCACCGCCTCCGCCTCCGCCTCTAGTGCCACCGTGGTCTCTCAAATTGCCTGGACAATGCCTCCCTTGCCCCTGTTGATCCAGCCACTCCAGGCTCCCGACAAAGCCTAGAGTGGCTGGAGCAATGGGGGCAAGGGAGGCATCATCCATCTCCACCTCCATGCGCCACCGCCTCCTACACCTCCATGCCTCATCTCGGCCTCCAGCGCCGCCATGCAGCCATCAAATTGCTTGGACAATGCCTGCCTTGCCCCCGTTGCTCCAGCCACTCCAGGCTCTGCCGGGAGCCTGGAGTGGCTGGAGCAACGGGGGCAAGGGAGCGGGGGCAAGGGAGGCATCATGACCGGTTAAACCGGTCTCCTCCTCCACCTCCACCTCCACCTCGCCCTCTCCCTCACCATCACCACCGCCACCAACATAGCCGCAATCTTCTCCACCGCCACCTCCAACATAGCTGCAATCTTCTCCATTACCACCACCTCCAACATAGCCGCCGGCTCTAAATTTAACAGAAAAAGAACAACAGAGAGAACAGTACCTCTTTTCACAGATGCGTTCGCCTGTTCGCCTGCTGAGTTGAGAGTGTCCACACCTTCACAGCAAAATACATGTACCCTAAAATATGTGTACCATATATGTGTGTGTGTGGCCTAAAATATATATAGCCTAAAGATAGATACATACATATACACACATATATATTGCTAAAAATGTATTAAGCTATAGATAGACACACACACACACACACACACACACACACACACACACACACACACAGAGTTCAATATGTGTGGCATACTTGTTTAAAACTTTTCTATTATTTATGTTATTGAAATTGTGTGTGTGTGTGTGTGTGTGTGTGTGTGTGTGAGAGAGAGAGAGAGAGAGAGAGAGAATATGTGATGTACAACAAAGAGAAAACTCATGCTCTTTTAAAACTTTTTTAAACATTTAGGCTCAAAAGAGAGAGAGAATATAGTTTAGGCTATGTATATATGTATATATATATATATATTGACGTATATATATATATTTTAGTCTAGGTATTTATTAGGTTACACACACACACACATATTAAGCTATATGTATTTTAATAAATGTGTGTGTGTGTGTGTGTGTGTAGCCTAATAGATATATAGTCTAATATATATGTATATCCTAAAATAGATAAAAGGCTAGTCTCTTTGTAAATACACACACACACACACACACTAAAATACATATATCCTAATAGATTCTTAGCCTAAAATATATACAATATAATATATAAATATAGACATGTGTGTGTGTGTGTGTGTATTTAAAAAGAGACTAGCCTTTTATAAAAATAATACTTTATATTTGTATATTTTTTAATATATTTGTAGATACATATATATTTGTATATTTTTTATTAAAAAAATTTTATCGTGACCATTCTCAATCGTGATTGCTCCACCTTGTTTTATCATTTCAACCGCCTTCATTCTCAATCGTGATTGCTCCACCTTGTATTATCATTTCAACCGCCTTCATTCTCAATCGTGATTGCTCCACCTAGATACCTGATCTTCTATTTTTTTTTCATAAAGTCCACCTGTTCCTTCGTTTTTATATTTTCATTTCATATTTTTGTCTCTCCTGTCCTTTCTGCATCTTCGTATTGCCTTCCCTATGGAGCACACTATCACCTTTGAGTGGGATTGATGGCTGCAACAAAAAATCTCAAACTTTAATACTTCTCCACCAGACCACGCTTGTCCGTCATGGATATCTGCAAGGGTTTCTGCCTTCATCACACACCCTTTCTGGAGTGAAAGCTACTAGGACCAATGGAAGCCTATAGGAAATCATTGCTCATTATGATATGGAGGGCAATAAAAACTACCTTGTAGATATTACTCGAAGTAAAACATATGTGCTACAATGTAGTCCTCTCTGTGCTGCTGATAGTCTTGATTCTAGTGCTAATTACATTGCCCAAGATGTCTGACATTTGGAGACTTCACTGGATAAAGAATTAGGGACACAAAACACCCATGTTCATATCTCGAGCTCCTCCTCTGAGAGTGACTTGAATGGCTCAGCAACTGTTTTGCAACCAAGTGAAGGCACGAGTAATCCAAAAGGTTCAAAGCACAATATCTCTGAAGATGAATGTATTGCTTCAGAGAGTATACCTTTCAGTTCTTCGTAAGAAGGAGGAACCTTCTCTTCTACATTCATTGTTGGAAAAAGTTACTCGAGTCATCCAAGTCCAGGAGGTGCCAAGATGTTATGATGGTGATTCCATCCTAGAGTTTCCACCAACATATGGCAAAATAGGAAATATGGATGGAATGGAGCAAAAATATGATGGTCACCTATGGACATGTCGAGTAACATCAAACATGTCTGTAAGTTGTACCGTGCGTATTAGCTATTGTGTTGGTACTTTTGAGTGCCATAGGCTCAGCTGTCCTTTTTACTTGAACAATAAAAGGTATAACAACACCTTCTTTCATGGACATCTGACAAAAAAGATTGCAGTAGGACTTCTGACAGAGGATGAGAAAACTAAAATAGTTTGTCACTTTTGTCGCAAAACTGCACACTGTGTGCAAGTGTGTAGATGTGTTGTGTATTATGTAATGCCTCGTGACACAACTATTACAAGAATGATGCTCCACACTAGGCTGCATGAACATCCAATTCAGCCAGGAACGTCAAGGTCAATGTTGGAGCGCGTGAAAATGTTTGTTTCTCAAGTGTTGAAAGCCCAGAGAAGTGCCGGTCCTCAAAAAATACAGATGGATATTGTGAAGGATATGCTGTTTTCCTCCATGATGAATCAAAATGATGAGCTACCTACAAGTATTGGGGATCATGAGCTCTGCAATTTTTTGGAGGAGTTGAGTCCTCTTGTGGAAAACCAGAGGTGAGTATTCATTCTGTAACTTAATTATATTTGGATGTATTTTTCTACATTCGGTCCTCTCTTTATTGTGAAATTATGTTTTTTATGTTTAGACGCATTGTATCCCAAGAGAAAAGAAAATTGATGCCGGCAGGAGAGGGCTTTGATAACATCCTTCTTATACAGAGAAGATCTCGCTATCATTTATACAAGGTAGCCGTTTCCCACAACGCTGATGATAAATGTTATGTCTTTAAGATGTCTTTGCGAGACGAGGACCAGCATCGCGTGGACTTGGTGAATCGCATGCGGTGTGATAGTGGAGGTGACTTGTCAAAGTCCTGGGTTTTGTTTGATCACACTCATCGAGTTTTTGGTTGGTCAACAATGGCTTGTCATGTTTACGACCCAAGGTGAGACTACGTGCTTCAATTTTTTCCTCTCTTTCATTTACCTTGAATGATAGCTGATTGAAAAAAATTCTCTCCAAAATCCTATAGTGTTCAAGAGCTGTTGACAATTGCCACATGCGAAATGAAGGAGGAGGATACAAAAAGCCAAGTACTATTTTGAAAAATGCTGAATAGCACAATGGAGCAATGCGGTTACCCACACACTTCTATGGGTTTATGGCTAATGAAGTAGGGTCAAATTGGTGTGCAGTTAGGACCGTTTTCAATGGGGGTCCACACAACATTATGGAGGACAGGGAGCAAATGTGCTTATTCCATTGGAAACAAAGTTTGATGAAGCATGCTAAACAATGCGTGAAGGTAGAAAGTCGACAACACCATATTGACTTGTGTGAAGAATGGAGATTGGCAACCAATAAGGAGATAGCTTTCTTAAAAAGTAAAGAGATTCGTGAGTGGTGGAGAAATGATCATGTTCATGAGGGAAAACTATCAGTAATGGATACGTGGATGAGTTGGTGGGAAGTACGAATAGCACATTGGGGCAACCTCATGTCAAGGGTGAGAAATTTTATGGAGAAATGATATGTTGTATGGATGTATTTGCATTGGAGTCAATTTTGTGAATTCATGTATGAAACCTCTTGTGTGCAAGTGGTCTTGAGCTCGGTGGATTTAGCACAAACCCCTCGAACAAACTTATCTGAAAGTGTACATGGGAGTTGGTTGCCCCAAATGCCCAGAAGGAGATTGAAAAGTTAGAGGCTACGCAAGATTTAGTTTGAGAAAGTCAGAATATGATTGATGAATGGCTACAAGCCAGTTGGGCAGCTGAAACAGTCTATCTTAAATATACTCATGAAGGAAGCCAAACAAGTAAATGTGCCAGAGACTATTTCAGAGCACAATAGGGATGAAACTAACTCAAAAGAGGAAGGAAGAAATGACCTATTCTCAACGGATGTTTGATGGAGGAGGAGAATACCCTCTTTATGATTCAATAAATCCTATTTTAGTCTTATACATTGATGAGGCTAGACGGGATCATGCCTAGGGATGTGGCCAGACTGTCTACCTTTCTCTTTGCAGAAATCAAAATGCCAATTGGAAATTGGCTAAGAGGAAATTCTAGACTATGGATCGATTTGAAACATTGGGGATGGCAGTTCAAATGCAGGTTGATCCTCAAACTAATGAAGGTGTACCTCTACCTCCTGGGAAGAATAGAGATATGGAGGAAGGTGGAGGTAATCTACCCAAACTTGTCTAGATTTTGGTTAACCAAATGGGAGAGTATTATGAGAGTGATGACATAAATGCTACACTTCTAGTGGTGCACAAGGGTTATCAAGCTCTTGCAATCCTAGATGGGGGAGCTAGAGTGAATATTGTCATGAAACAATGTTGGGAAAAATGGGGGAAGCTAGCTTTAGAGTAGACAAACCTCATTGTGAAGATGACTGACGGTACCATGTCATGACCCATGGCATTTCTGTAGAATTTGAATATGAAAGTCTTCTCTTTCTACTATTGTCTTACATTGCAGTGATAAGTTTTACCGGGAAGGCCTTTTATGAGAAGTGCCAGATTGGTACATAATTGGGGCCACAGATCACATCTATCTACATAAGGATTCACAAATCCTAAAAATAGACGTGCGAACATGGAAGACACATCCCATGGATGGGGGGTTGTTTGGGAATGATTCAAAAATGTCAAAAATTACTTTGTTTTGCAATATATTAGCCATGATAGATGTCATGGGGACTGGGACAAAGGTTGTGGAGCCTAACGAGATGTCAATTACAAGAATATGAATGTTGGGACCCTTAGTAATGAACCAGTTTGAGGAGATCTATTTTTAAGCAAGAAACTAAATCTAGTGAAGAAAAAGAAGCCTCAATTTCAGCCCGCAAGTTTGAAATTTTGGAAATAGCTGAAGAAGAAATGTTACTTAGAAAATTGCAAAGATTCTAAGAAGAAGACCCATAGATGTACAATGATACGTTGAAGCTACTGAAGGTCATGAGAAATTTTTTAAGAATTGGGGAAATGAATTAAGTGAGATAATGTAATTAACTTTGTAAGAGCCAAAGGTTAGCCAAGATCCTCCTGAGCTTTTAAGGTTAGCAAAAGAAGAAAGCAAAATAAAACTTTGCCTGAGGAGAAACGAGAAGCAAAAAGATCTTTGGGGCAAGGAGGGAGGAGAATGATGAGGAACCCAATCTGCAAAAGGTTCTTAGCCATTTCAAATCCTTTGATGTTGATGAGAGGAAGGTAGTTCAACTACGACCACAATGTCTAAAAGGCATATGGACCTTATTCTACAAGAAGAAGAGGCATTGATAACTCTATTAAAAGAGTTTAAGGAGTGCTTTGCTTGGAGTTATAAGGACATGAAGGGAGCTGCCAAAAGAGGTGCAACACACTATCCTTATCATGGAAGGATCAAGGCTAGTCAAGGAGTGTCCATACCAAATGAATCTGAAATATTCAGTAAGTGTAAAGAAGGAAATTGATAAACTCATTGCATGCTGCGGATTTCATTTATGAAATTGAACATACTAATTGGGTATGACCAATTGTGATCGTGTTAAGGAAACCCTACCCTAACCTATCATGGGAAGTTGCCTATCTGTCAAGCTCGAGCTATGCTCAAGAGCTCCACTGTAGTCGCTCTCGTCACCGCTCTCCTCTTGCACTCGTTTTGTCACCCCAGGGCAATTGCTCTTATCCGATGGGTGGTGCAACCTCTCTTGGCGAAGATCGTGTGGGATCTCCTGCGGAAGACGATCACGTTGGTAGGCTAATCACTTAAGCAAGAGGGGAGAGAAGAAGCAAGAGGGAACCAAGAGAGAATAAGTGATTAGCACTAATTACTCTTAAACCCTACCCTAAGCACACCACACATGCTAGATTAGAGTTGCAAGAGAGAGGGAGAGAGAGAAAACTCCACTTCTCTTGCATAAATGGGAGAATCCCTTACAAACAAGAGAAATTGGCTTTTATAGTTCTTCCAAGCCTTTTGCCACTAGGCTGCCCGAGAGTAAGTGACCCGAGGTGCCCAAAACATAGTTATAAGGCTTTTCTCTATGGTTTGGTCAACTGCAAATGATGGGATTTAAAACATAGCACGGGCACCCATTACATAAGTGTGTGGACATAGTTGTCGTAGGAATGTGTTAACCAACATGTGGTTAACATACTCCCCTTCCTAAAGTCGATCGCATCCTTGTGATCGCAGTAAGAGGTTGTCGAGGCACGCGGGGAAGTGTCACACTTGATTTGGTCTCCTGTCTCTCCGAATATGAGAGGGGGTGGGGGGTTGTTAGTAAGATGGAAAGAAGTTAGTGGAGTACTAGCAATTAAGTATCCCGCTAGTTCGATGGGGGCGCTTATGAGTTTGTTTTCTTGTATGGGACCAATAGTACTCTTTATTGTATTTTTGGGTTTTTTTTTTGTCATGTTTGTGGGGCGGGACATTCTTATTAGAGGAGTCAGAGTACTTGAATGAGTAGACTAGTCCATAATACTTAATGACCAGTATCCAAAAGGTATGTGGTGGTATTAAGGAGGGGTTAGTAAAAGAATGGTGTTAGTAAGCGCAAGTGGTGAGGGGGAATTCCGGAGGGACAAGGAGGCAACGTGCATTATAGCTACTTGCACTCCGAGATACGATGTGTTGATGGCGATTTACATGAATCTCTAGTATCTTTGTCAAGACACTGTGAAGGGCATCTTGGCTCCTGTGGGTGTTGAGTTATCGGGGGGTGGTGGTCTATCTTTTTCTTTTTGTGCTTTGTCTTCTTTTGTCATGGTAGCTGAGGGAATTGGGATACTTTGTGGATAGGAGTGGTAGTCGATGGTGAGAGGATCAAGAATGGTGAGCCTAAGAAGAAGTTATGGGTTGGATGGATTAGAAAAAGTAGGGGTGATTAAGAAGATCCAAGCGATGGGTCGTACCATGGGCCAGACTTGTGCCCACCATGGTCCCCCCCATCCAGAGATGTACCTAGATGGATGTTGTCGGTGATGATGAAGCATTGTGCGATGTGTGCACATAAGATAGAGCCCAATGAGAATTGCTGGTGTTATGTATGGGGGCGAGGGAAAAAGGTGTGCTCGTGGTCCTAATCACCGAGATGTTCCTAATCACTGAGATGTTCCTAATCACCAAGAGACTCTTCTGTTCTTTTTTCTTTTCTTTTCTTTCTTCTTCTTCTTCTTCTTCTTTGGGTCCTCATGTGGGTAAGGACTTATTGGTTAGCACCTATAAAGAGGGATTTGTAGTGATTAGCCCATTTGGCTAGAGTTGTGAGCTTACCCTTGAGTGTATTCTTGAGTGGTTGGATAAGCTTTGACATTTGTAGCATGGCCCCTTGGTTTGGTGATAAAGTCAAGGGGCAAGGTGGAGCATTGTGGATGAGGCTCCTTTGGGTGAAAGGTCTAGGAAAATTGAGCTTTTGAGTGCCCATGGGGTGGATGTGGGTAATTCCGTAGGATTTAGTTGAGGAAGAGGGGACTTGCTTGCTTGTTGGTCGCCAAACTAGCTTCGTGGGATTGGGCAAGTACTGGAACCCAATGTTACCGAATGATAAAGGTCCATAGTTGTCAAGGCTTTCGGGTTTTTGGTTGACGAGGCTTTGACCTAGGAGTAGGATGTCGACGCTAAGGATAGGCTTTTGATGGTGGCTTGGGGAGCCATAGGTGTGTGTTATCTTCATGGAAACCTTGAGCTTTGAGCATGTTGATAGGCACCCAACATTGGTAGCTTCATTGTGCTTAGGGTTACCAAATCGGAGGTCGTGGGGCCTTTCATCGTTGTTGCAACTTCCTAGGGAGTTATTGTGGTGGATGAGCACAGGCGACGTTCTTGGGTAGCCAAAGGCGAGTGTTTCCATCATAGTAGCCTTGTGCTCGTAATAGGTGGTTAAGGACTAGCCAATGTTAAAGCTTTGGCTTAGGGTTGGTTTTTGTTGGCTTAGTTGCCTTCTGGCACTTGGGTGGCGGAGATGACCTTTTGGGGATCCATAGTTTTGTATAGCCATCGTAGAATCCCTGAGTGAAAGAAGATTCTTGGGCACCCACCATTAATTGTCATGATAAAGATATAAAGTCATGGTGCTTACAGTGTGGATGGTCGAGGATGTAGAGTTGGAAGGGAATGTCGATGTGACGAGCCTTGAGGGTCAATGGAGGTGGGCATTGACAGAGTGCCCCTTCGATTGGCTTTGGTGAGACATGGGGTGGGGGAACAAGGTGAAAAGATGCAGGGGAGAAGAGAGCTTGAGCTCTTGCAAGCACACACACACACTCACAAAACCCTAAGAGAGAACACACAAGGTGAGAGGCTGAAAATCTTCTTCTTCTTCACACAGCACTCAACACACCATATACAAAGATAAGAGTACACACATATGAAGAGGTACTCAACCAAAATACATACTAGGGTTCTCTATAGTGTGAACCCAAATAAATGAGCTGGCGCTATAACTATGCCAATCTCTAGAATGGCTGTCACACAGCCTGTCATCCCATCGGCCACATATCACCCATGATCTCACCAACCATGCCAGTGGTGTAACTGTGAGGCCTATCCCCCAGGTGGGTCATCAATGTCCATCGCCTCAGAGCTCGATATCTCAATACTCCCCCTCGAGCTCAACTCCATCTCTCATGTACACCAAGTGAAGCCCTAAATCTGCGGAGCTTCTCGGTACCCAATGCTTTGGTGAAGATGTCAGCTACCTGATCCTATGTGCTGACATAAACAAGGTCAAGGTCTCCTGCCAAGACCTTCTCTCTGACAAAATGGTAGTGGACCTCTATATGCTTCGTGCGAGCATGAAAAACTGGGTTCCTGGCCAACTGTATACTGCTAATGTTGTCATAGAAAATGACAACTTGTCTATCCACTGATAGACAAGTTGTCACAGAAAATGACAACTTGTCTATCCACTGATAGACCCAAATCTGCAAGTAGCTTTCTCAACCAAGCTACCTCACATGCTACCATAGCAACACCTCTGTACTATACTCGGCCTCTGTTGTACTAGATAGAGCAATCGTAGGCTGCTTCTTGCTACTCCAAGTCACAGCAGCACTCCCCAAAGAAAACATGAAGCCACTAGTAGATCTTCTATCTGAGATACTACCAGCCCAATCAGCATCTGTGTACCCATGTACACATAGCTCTGTCCCAGTTTCATAAAATAGTCCACAATGCAAAGTAGACCTCACATACCTCAGTATGCATCTCAATGCATCCAAATGCGGCTTCCAAGGAACCTGCATAAACTGTCTCACCAACCCAACAGCATAGCTCAAATCCGGCCTGGTGATCGTCCTGTAGATCAAGCTTCCTACTATGCTCCTATACATAGTAGGATCCTCTAAAATCTCTCCTGAATTTGCACTCAACTTGCCATTCTAATCCAATGGCACTGAGATAGGCTTACAGCCTGTCATACCATACTTGGACAACATGTCCAAGCCATACTGTCTCTGCAGTAATCCAATACCATGTGGTGACCTAATCACCTCAATGCCCAAGAAATATCTGAGCTCCCCCAGATCCTTCATCTCAAACTTCTGTCTAAGCAAGATCTTTACATCAAAGATCTCTACATCATGGTCCCCCATAATGATCAAGTCATCTACATAGATGACAACAAGCACAACTCCTCTATCACCATATCTCACATACAGCGAGAAATCTGCATTGGCTACATGAAAGCCAATAGTGACAAGATATTCAGAAATCTTGTCAGACCATGCTCTTGGTGCTTGTTTTAAGCCGTACAAGGCTTTCTTCAACCTGCAAACATTCTCGGGGTGACTCACATCCTCATAACCAGGTGGCTGCAACATATACATTTCTTCCTGCCAATCCCCATGCAAGAATGCATTCTTTACATCCATTTGATGTAAAGACGATTGCTTTGACGCAGCCACTTTTATCACAACTCTCACTGTTGCCATCTTGGCAACTGGGCTGAAAGTTTCCTCATAATCAATGCCATATGTCTGCACATATCCTTTGGCTACCAATCTAGCCTTGTACCTGTTTATGCTTCCATCACTGTTATGTTTTACTTTGTACACCCACTTGCATCCAATGGCTTTCTTGCCTTTAGGCAATTGCACTAAATCCCAAGTCTCATTTCCATATAGTGCATCCATCTCCTCATCCATAGCTTTCTCCCAACGCACATTTCCAATAGCCTCATCAATGCATGTGGGCTCTACAACCTGCACAACCTTTGCCATGTATGCATAGTGATGTGCCACATAACCATCATACGTAAACCTCTGCACAGGATTCTTCACTCTCCCAGATCTTCGCAGCTTTGCATTCATGGCTTCCATAGCCTTCTTTACACCAGGTGTTCTCAAAGCTGGTATCCCAAGCTCCTCATCAAGGCTCATCTCTGAGCCACTAGACTCTCCATCAACATGAGAATGCCCTGCAAAAATGTCAGGTATACCAAGGGGCTCAACCACTTTCTCTTTTCCTTTATGTGATGTACTAATCACATTTCCAGGACTGGTATTATGATGCAGCCTCCCACTCCATGGTCTCAACAGAACCACTAGATGAGGACTCTCCTAGTCCACTCAAAGACTGTGATTGTTGACTTTGCATTCTGTGCAACCACACTTCCACTCACATCAGCCCCAATAGCTTCTTTTTCAATAGCATACTAGGTGCTCATCTCATTAAAAACAACATCCCTGCTTACCCTTAACTCACGTGTAGCTGGGTTATAACACCTGTATCCCTTTTGCTCAAGGGAATATCCAATAAACACACATTTTTCAGCTTTTGGATCTAGCTTAGTTCTCAGCTCATCTAGCGCATGCACATATGCAATGCATCCAAAGACTTTCAGATGAGACAAATTAGGTTTTCTACCAGTAAACCTCTCCTCTGGAGTTACATCATGTATGGCAGTTGGAGTCCTGTTCATGATGTAAACTGTTGTAGAAATAGCCTTAGCCCAATAACTATGCGGCATATTCTTCTCTTCTATCAATGCTCGCGCAATCTCAGCAACGTGCCTGTTTTTCCGCTCAGCAACTCCATTTTGCTCCGGAGTGTATCTGCATGTAAACTGTCTCCGAATACCATTTTTCTTAAAAAATTCACAGAACTCATTGGAGAAGTACTCTCCCCCTCTATCTGACCTTAGGCACTTTACATATTTCAATGTTTGCTTTTTAACCATAACTCTGAAATTCTGAAAGTGAGTGGACACCTCACCCTTCTCTTTCATGAAGTATACCCACACTTTCCTTGTATGGTCATCAATAAATGTCACATAATACTTGTAGCCTCCCATAGACATGGTCATCGTAGGACCCCATACATCTGAATGCACAACATCTAGTGCATTTCTGCTCACATTTCTATTACGTGGAAATACATGCTTTGTTTGCTTTCCAAATTGGCATGCTTCACATATTCTCTGCATACCTTCACTTTAAACTTTGGCAGCCCTGTCACAATTCCTTTAGTCTGCATAGACTTCATTCTCTGCACATTCACATGTCCAATTCTTTTATGCCAAATGTCTGTGTCTGCAACAATTCCTGAACCATTTGCAAACATCGCAGCACTCACTTCAGGCATGTTTACATTCAACGTAAACATTCTGCCCACTCTGTTGCCTTTTGCAACAACCAACCTGCACTTGTCTTTAAAGATAACAACCCCATCAGGGTTAAACCGAACGTGCAAACCCTTCTCAATCATCTGGCCAAGTGAAACCAGATTCTTTGTTATGTTTGGAACATGAAGTACATCTGCAAGGTACTTTACTTTGCCATCCTGCATAGACAATGGCACATCTCCAACATGGGCAATTGCATGAGCAGTGTCATCCCCTGTTTCCACAAAACCTAGTCTTTCAAGGTTTTTCATCTCCTTGAACCACTCCCCATGACTTGTCATGTGGTTCGAAGCACCTGACTCAACGTACCATACATCATCTTTATGTGTTGCTTCAATATTTTCAAACATGGCATTAACAACATGCTGCATAACAAACAACCTTTCATTATCCTCATTATTTTTGCTTGAGGATGCATAGTTGTTTTGCTGCAATTTTCCATTTTGCATGTGAGCCTGCTTCTTATAAAGCAATCTGCTTGCACACATGTCTAGGCTTACCACAATAAAAGCATCCACGTGTATCATTATACTGCCTTTGCCAATTTTCACAACCTCTTTGAGTCCCCCTACCCCTGAATTGGCCTCTTCCACCTGTGTGTTGTTGTTGTTGTTTGAATTCTGGGACTGTTGTTGTTGTTGCTGCTGTTGACCATAATTCTGATTACTTGTTCGGCCACCTCCTCCTCTACCTCGTCCTCTTCTTGAACTTGTGTAGAAGGCCTGTTGCTCTGAACTATTTTTGTTTTGTGAAGGCTGTTGGTCTTCACCCAAGCTCTTCTCTTCTATAATCAGCATAGACACCAAATCTGTAAAATTGGGAATGTTTTCTCGAGTCTGAATAGACGTCTTGAACACCTTATATTGTGGCCGGAGACCACGTAGACAGACTTCCACCTTATCATCATCATCTACTAAAACACCAATAGATGCAAGGGATTCCACAATACCCTTTATCTTCAATGCATAGTCATTCACAGACATACTCTTTTTCTCCACAGTATGAAGTTCATTCTTCAATTGTATCTTTCGTGCCTTGGTATTCGTTTCATAGAGTTTTACCAAGGTGTCCCACGCCTCCTTGGGGGACTTGGCATCCTGTATGTGCCTAATCATGGTGTCCTGTATACTGATAGAGAGCCAATACATAACTTTTATGGCTCCTTGGTTCCAATCCTTGAACTCTTTCACATCTACAGCAGTCGGATTGATGTCCGGTATCTCCGATGCCTCTTCATGCTCACCTTCTATATAGTCCCAGTAGCCCTTTCCCATTAGAAAATTTGTCAGCCTGAAACTCCAAGCATGGAAGTTGTTCTTATCAAGCTTCTTAGCAACAATCTAGTTTATGCCATCATTTGATATCTTGCTAGACACACAAATTTACCAAAAACAGCACTCTGGTTTGTCTTGCATAAACTGCTGTATTTTCAGCAGAAGCGGTACTACTGTAGTACACTCAAATGTCACAACTAGTGACCTTAATGTGCATACATATATCCAATGGCAACTGTTGACCTCCTTGCAGCACACACAGTGTCTGCATAGCCAATCTATCTTCCTGCAGTTCTTAAAATAGAGTTCTGTAGAGAATCGATGACTTAGTGTTCGAAATCGCCTGCTTTCTAAAAAACGGAGGTCCTGACACGCCCGAAACGCGTTTTTGGCCCAAAAAATTTTGTCTGATAAGCCTTTATAGTTGTCCTGTAGCTTTACTCCCGCGAAGAAAGCTCCTCAATCAGAGATCGTTTGCTGGTGCCTCTCGTAGAGCTTCCGACAAGGGTATAGTCACCAACACAAATAGGGAAGAGTAGTTGAAGCTCTCACCCTTGTACCGCTTCCTGTGCTTCTCTTGCTTGCAGCTCAGCCCTTAGCATGAACCTGGCTCTGATACCATGAAAAGATGCAAGGGAGAAGAGAGCTTGAGCTCTTGCAAGCACACACACACTCACACAAAACCCTAAGAGAGAACACACAAGGTGAGAGGCTGAAAATCTTCTTCTTCTTCACACAACACTCAACACACCATATACAAAGATAAGAGTACACACATATGAAGAGGTACTCAACCAAAATACATACTAGGGTTCTCTATAGTGTGAACCCAAGTAAATGAGCTGGCGCTATAAGTATGCCAGTCTCTAGAATGGCTGTCACACAGCCTGTCATCCCACCGGCCGCATATCACCCATGATCTCACCAACCATGCCAGTGGTGTAAGTGTGGGGCCTATCCCCCAGGCGGGTCATCAGTGTCCACTGCCTCACTAGATGAGCTCGATATCTCAACACAAGGGAGACTACTGGTGATGGGGATGGGACGTGTGGGAGATGGGTAGTCGAGGGTGACGGTGTACATATGATGTCCTCTTAAGGACACAAGAGGACAATGGCCTTTTTGCCATTGATGTCCATGGTGGTCGTTTCTTCTCGCCTATTGATTTGGCAGTGAGTGGCATAAATCCACTCTTTTCCAATGATAATCTAACCTTCGAGTGCTCCTACATCTATGACATGAAATCTGCACTCCAACTGGTTATTTCCTATAGAAATTATAGGAATGAAATACCTAACACTCAGTAAATGCATTTCATGTGAAATTTGTATGTAATTGTTTTCTTGTGTAAGTGCGGGTTTTCCAAGAGTTTTCCACGCATCCAAGAATATGAGATTGACGTGGACCATGTGATATATGTGGGCTTGCCATTGTTGTAGACCATTGGTAGTCGGTAGTAGTCGGGAGTCTAATCCATAGTCTTGGTGGGTTTAGTTCTGGTGGAAGTTCAAGGGCAGTGGAAGACTTACCTGTTATTGTGGGGGGTGAGAGAGTACCCTTTGTGGAAGCAATGGCGAGGATCGGCCCTGTCCCCAAAAAAGCATTGTTACCTTACCCTGGGGACTCTTAAGGGTAGCTATGTTGTCAGCTGAGTTGATGGTACTTGTAGCTTGTTGGACCCAGCTTCCACCAAGGATAACTACTTCATGTGTCTAACCTATGGGAACCACATAAAACTTACAAGCTAATGGGTTAGAGACAATATGTACAGTTTGTGTGAAAGACCCAAGGATTTGTATACATTGTCCACTAGGAAATTAAATTTTGGCTTGGGCACTCTTAAGAGACGGTTTGCCTAGGGAGACCCATGTTTCCCATGGTAAAATGTTGTGGCTAGTTGTGGGAGACAGCAAGGCACATTCTCATTGCATATTTTTGCCAAAGAGGAAATCTAGCCATACCCAAAGAGTAGTCATGCCATGTTGGGGAGCTACGCTTACACACTGATGAGGGTGTTAAGCAAGGCAGTGGCCATGTAGGGTTCATGAAGGGTCTAGCTGCACATTTTCATTGTTGCATATTTCTACCAAAGGAGAAATCTAGCCATACCCAAAAGGTAGTCATGCCGTGTTGGGGATCTACACTTACACTAAGGGTGTTAAGAGAGGTAGTGGCCTTGTAGGGTTCATGAAGGGTCTGGTCGTTTGGGAGCATGAATTGCATGCTGATTTTGCGATCTAGGAGGGTATCCAATGTAGCAAGGATTTCATGCAATCATGGTCGACTTTGTCATTAGTGATAGAAGCAACAGGGGATGGTACCCTCACATCATGACAAGCATCGGCGGAGACAAAGAGATTGGCTGTGGGGGTCACAGAGTCTTCGACAAAGGGAGATTTGGCCAAGGGATGTGAGTGCCAAGTATATAAATTAAGTTTGAGCATTTGAGACCCTTTGCAGAGGTAGACATGATGCGTGTCTGAGTCATAGATCAGTTGTGTTTGTCACATGAAGGGTCTACCCAAGATGTTGTCATATGTGGCATTACGAAACTCCATGACTACAAATGTGAGGTGGAATGTCATGTCACAAACTTTTAGCTTGAGGTCATGCGCTAGGCCTAGGGGTTTTGCAGATTTCCTGTCCACAACCTTGATCACCAATGTGGTGGGATCAAGGCGTTGTTGGCCCCAGTTTCCCGGCATGTTCTTGTGAGGATGCTTATGCAAGCACCTCCATCCAGGATGCCTTTGACCACATGTTTATTATAGGAAATGGGCAAGGCTGCGTTTGTGTCATCGCCTTCAAAGTAGTGGCCCAGTGCATTTACACGAATTGTTGGTGCACCTTTGGGTTGTGGGTTGTGGTGATGAAGTAATTTAGGATGATTGGACTTAGATTCATCCGAGGAATCTGAGTTAGCGCCCTCCTCCACATAAGCCTGTAGTTTTCTTTCCATCCAATCTGGAAGGTCATTCCATAAATTTGGACTACCTTTTAACAAGGTTCCAATGGGCATTTGGATTTGGGAGGAAAGGAAGGATGAGAGGCCAATGAGGTCACATTGATGAGGAGCTTCCTCATGGCAGGGCCATCTTCATAGGGTGGACTAGCAATGGTATATGGAAGTTCAATTTGGTCTTTGTTTGACAGGGGTGGAGGCCAAGACTTGGGTGTCACATTGGGGGTAAAAGATCTCACCAAATTTGGTGTGGGCACCATGTGAGTCGCTATATCAGACTCAGAGTCACTTTCACTTAAGATCTTCGTTTGTCGTCATGTTGGTGGGGCGAACAGATCTTCCTCTACTTTTAGCATAAGTAGGGGTGCGAGCCTTACCTGGTGTGGAAGTTCACATTCTATGGGGGATGGCGCACATGTAGGTACTAGGTCAAAGGTCACAAAAACGGGCGACATTTCTAGTTGAGCCTAGAAGTGCTCTACCAGTGCTTGGGGTTCCTGAAGATGTTGCTTCTCAAGGATGGCATTGGGATATGTGGCCATCCATTTTTGTCGTTTGGTGAGTTTTTGGGGGGCTACATATGGAGGTGGCAGTTTTGCATGATCATCGCTCTTGGGGAGAAGGATGATGTGGTCTTTGTGGAGCCAGTGTCGATGCTAACGTGATCGCCTTGGCCAACATGTTTAGAGGGTTGTTTTTTTTGGGATGTGACCTTCTTAAGTTTGGCCTGTAACCATCTGAGGGCATTCAATGGGACAGCCGATATCTTCCCATATTGAATGCTCAACACGTTGAACAATGGCATGCCTTCGACTGAGGAGTGAGAAACTGATTGCAAAGGGCAATCTTTGAAGTAATGGTTGATTCCAAAGCCATGACATTGTGGTTGCATTGGTAGACATTTCTTTTGTGGGCATTTAGCCACGCTATGGGGTCCTTGGCAGAAGAAACATAGAAGAGGGGGTTTCCTTGTGGGTGCACCTATAGTGTCCACAATTGGTTTAGGGTCCATGTGAGGCACAAACAAAGGGAAATGAGGTGTTGTGGGTGCTGTAGGGATGGTGGAGCGCATGGGCTCCATAGGTGTAGCAATGGACCTGGTTTGAATCTTTCCATGAGCAATGGGGTTTGCCTTGAGAGGCAACGATGGGAATGGAAAGATTGGCACTGGAGAAGGTCGTGGTGGTGCTATGTATGAATAGTTAATGGGGGTGGTACCACCATTAAGGCTTAATTCCCAGGAGGAGCGGCGGGTAGTTTCACAAATAAGCACTGGGCATTAGCATGTGGCCAATTGTGTAAAATAATTGTCTCGCATGTTGTCATCGAGAAAGATTTCCCATTTGCAAGCTTGATCAAAGGTGGAGGGGTCCTTGACCGACATGTGGCCGCAGCCTTGGATTGAGTAAGCCCAAGAGGAAATGGTCCATTACTTGCTTGTCACTCAATTTTCCCTCTCTTTGCAATGCAAATCAAGGTACTTGATGTGTACAATGTAGTCGCGTAAGGTTTCCTCTGGTTTTATTCCAATTGGAACAGTTGAATGATAGGCGGCTCCATTTGGGCCCAAAGGGTGCAAAGCCAAGAATGCAGACCTCTCTCACTGCTTTGAAAGCACTTTTGTGCCGAGGGTCCAAAGATTGTAACCATTGCACGGCCTTGCCTTCAAGGCTAAGTCCAAGAAGATGGCCGTTTGTTATATCGTCAAAAATTTCAAATGCTTGACACATTTTTTCAAAGACTTCAATGTGGAATAATATAGGGTCTCCAACTCCATGGAATTTCGGAAAAATTTTGAAAATTCTTGCCCACATGGGTTTTGTATATGTTTGTGGGTGCAGGTGTTGTGACACTCCCCTTCATAGCATGTGCTAAGCTCGGAATGTCAAGTTGTGGCACAAGGGGAGGTGGTGCAAGGGTGAGGGGGTGGGAAAAGATCCATGCATAGAGAAGAAGATACGTGAGTGTGCTTGGGACATCTATCCATGTTGGGGTGCATGTACGGAGGAGCCCCGCTAGATGAGGGCTCTTCATAAATCGTTTCGCCCTCACGGCAGCCAAATGTGTGGCGTGGCGACCACATGTGAATGTGTAATTATGGTTGGGGTGCTGCCAAATGGAATAAAGACATTAGCGGCATGCAACCATGACCGAAAGGTGTCCATGGTGTGCAATGGTGTGCAGGGAAGCTTAGAAAAGCTTCAACTATCTGCGGGTGGATCCGTGGGTGGTGGGCCTGAAATAGGAGTTTCAGCTCACTTTTGCATTGCATGTGAATGCACCCTTAATGGTCTTTTGAGGGATTTTATGCATGTAAAAATGGCCCTAGTGAGTCGAGGAGGTACACCATAAGCACCACTAAAGATTTAGAAATTTTGAAGAAAAAAAGTACGGTACGGTCATGGCTTATAGGTGCAGTATGACTGTGGCTTAGGTACGGTACAGTCATGGCTTTGGAATGGTACGACCATGGCTTAGGAATGGTACAGCTATGGCTTTGGTATGGTACAACCATGGCTTTGGTACGGTATAGCCCACGGCACACGGCCATGGCTTAGGAATGGTACAGCCGTGGCGGCTCTTAGGTATGGAATGGCTAGCAAGTGATTTGAAATTTGAATTTCAAATTGCAAGGGACAACTAAGATCCCCTCATTAATGCAAGGTAGGCGGGAAAAGGCTAAAGTTAGAGCTTACCTCTAAATTAGTAGTTTTTAACTAATTTAGAGGCACTCTAACTTAACTAAAGATTAATTCTTTTTAATCTCACTATTAATCACCTTCTAACCCTTTTCTTGACTCTCTAATTACTCCTAAATGGTGAGGAGTTTAGGGATGGGGATTTGACAAGTGGATTATCAATGTTAATCCAAAGATATGATCATCCCTAACTAATCTATTTAATAGGTCTCTAATTAAGCCACTCAAAAGAGGAAAAATTAGGCACCTGACACCTAGTTAGTGCTAATTCTTGCTAATTAGGGCCTAATGGGAGTGGACTAAACATGGATTTGGGTCAAGGCAAGTGTTTAGAACACTAATGCCACTCCAATTAGTCTAATTACAAGCAAGTAGGCTTAATTTTTTAGTTTTTTGCTCTCTTTAAGTTCACTTATCACGCTAACCAATGGATTACTGATAATTAAGAGATAGTTTATGATTTTTTATATTTTTAGGGTGATTAAGGTTCTATCTAACAATGCTAACTTGTCTATACACTGTAAAAGAGGATGTGTAAATGTGAAAGAACCTATGAAAAGGTGAGAAGAATTTACTGGGAGAGAATAAAGGGTAGCATGAGAAGATTTAGGAAGTGTGGAGATATTCTGGGAAGTGTGGAGATATTCTGGGAAAAGTGAAGAGGTGGAGAGAATCAGGGAAAAGAGGTGGAGTTAATCATGGAGAAATCAGTGGGATTTGATGCTTGATGTAAACTCTATAAATTGAGGCATTGCCCTAATGAGAATTTGCTAGTTTTTGATCATCCATGCCTACATTAATCTATTTGCTAATTACCCACTAATTACCCACTAATTACGTCTTAATTATTTACTAATCACTTTGTTAATGATGTTGATTATAGTGTTTGATCCACCATAGCACATCACAATGCTCAAATTTCAACATACCTAACACCAAGCTATGGGCCTTTGTCGAATCCAAATCAAAGAAAGCTTGAACAAATAGCAGATGGCACTTCCCGACGACAGTGGCACCAAAGATGTAAAGTAAACCCTACCCTAACGTGTCGGGAATTTTCCTATCCACCGAGTTTGAGCTATGTCAAGAGTTCCACTGTGAGACCCCCGCCCCCTCCGCGATGCCCCCTCCGGGGCACCGGCGGCGGGCAGAAGCAGCGTCCGTCGGCCTCTCATGCAGGGCACGGGGGCTTCCAACTCAGGGCCTCGCCCACGTATGTTTGGACAAGAGACTAGCCAGCGGTTCCTCCGAAACCGAGCCTGGATAAACTTCCCTCGCCCGGAAGGCACGGGCGATTCCACTAGGAAAATCATCTAACGAAGAATTAATCTAACAAGTCATGGTCCTAACTAACTTTTCTAATCTGACCGAACTAGTAGGTCACATGGCCAGATCAAAGGAAGGGACTTGCATTTGGTTCATAGAATCATCCCTTTTTTCCCCTTAAACAAGGCACAGCCGTGCTGAATTCTTTCCCAGAGAACAAGGATCTTTTTGGGACTTAATCCAGCTAACGTAACCTAATCGTAACTATCTATATCATAGGAATCCACCAATCCAACCTACCCCAACTGGCCCATGGATTTTTAGCCAACCACCCAACCACTGTATTGGTGGGATCCCTTTATAGAAAAATTTGGTTTGGGTTATAGCCTGGGTACCAGGGAAAAGAGTTCCCAAGCTCCCTAGCCGGCACTCATGCAAATATAATTCAGACACACCACTTACGCACCCAATATGAAATTGCCATTAACAAATTCGGCTATCTTTAAAGCAATCTTTTAATGAAACCATAGTATTACTGACCTTTTTCATAGATTCAGCTGTAAAACAGACTTTCAATGAAACCATAGTATTACTAAACATAATCCTCCAAAATATCCGGATCATTGTTTTACAAAAAAATATCATCCGGACTCTCCGTTGAAGACCAGCTAGTCAACCAACGAGATCCAATATCAAAATCCAGTTCACACAATTAGTTCCTTTCCAATCCATCCATATCTTCGACATATGCATGGGTGTCCTAGCAACCGCGCGAGCCCATGCATCACCTGGTCAGAACCCTCTAGGATCCTACTTAGTGTCCTAGCACTTCACTCAGGGATCGCTTTGTCGGTCCTCACCCATCGTATCGGAAGCGCACCATTTTAACCATACTGAGGCTGGTCAAGACCCCGGCAGGCTTTGCCGCCCCGCAAAGCGATGTCCTTGACGACTCCCTGCGCCAGCTGTTGCAACGAATCTCTCCTTAGATAAACATGAGCCAAATGCTTCCCCTAGCATTCTGGCGTAAAACAATCCTTTTCAAAAACAGAGTTTCTATGCAAGTAAGAATTTTCCTGTTTTGAGTTTGATTCCACAAAAACCCTTTTTCTTGAAAAACCCAACTTCTTAATGAAAATCATGAATCTCTTATCAAGGTAATCCACTCATCAATTCCAATGAATTTTCAACTCATTTCTTGATGACTTCGGTTCTAAGGAAAACTTCTCTAAATCAGCCATGGGTAGACTATTCTTCGTATTGAAGGAATTGGTCACGAGATTTTTCTTGATTCAGATTCGAGAGATGGGCAAGTAATTTACTGGCTCGCCATTTCCATCATGGTCGTGGTCTAACAAAAAATATTCGGTTTACTTCTAACTTTGATTCCTATGCACTTTTCTTCTAATTAACTGATACGTTAACGGTGACGTCCAACCGTAAGGGAAAATCTAATTTTATATTCCAAATAATCTAATTATGAATACGCATCATTTTACTGATTAATCTATATAAAAATATCTTAAAATATTCTTTTCATCAATTTGTTCTTCAACATTAGGATACCATAATTTCCTACATGAAATTATGGTGAAAACTTATCTTTTGCATCTAAATTAATTTATGCATTTTTCTACTTGAAATAAAATGAAAATTCCTCTTTTAAATAAATAAAAATATCCATAATTTGGAATATACCAAAAATTCCTCTTTTAACATTTAAATGTTTGAATCTAGAATATCATGGGAATTTCTCTTTTTACATCTAAATTTTCATGCATAAATATATCAAAAATTCCTCTTTTCTCTTAATTAAATAATTATGCATAAATACAAAAAAGTATTTTCCATAAATATGATAAAAATAATTCTTTTTGCATAAAATATCTAAACCTAGAATATGATAGGAATTCCCCTTTTTGCTTTATTAAAATTATGCATAAAAATAAGATTTATCCTTTTCCTAGAAAATTTTGCCATAGCTTCGTTGCAATTACTGTGAATATTCAATTTCTTACTCTTTTAAACTAAAATTAAATTATGCATACATAGCATAATTATAATCATAACTATAATTAATTCTCTTGATTTAATAACCATTTCTCATTTCTGAAAATGTTAGCATAACCCTCTTTCAATTTCGAATGAGTTAATATGATTTTTCTATACTATAAACAAATTTAAAAGAATTAATCATCCTTTTTTCTAGATTAAAAATCATAAAAATAACTAATCTCTTCTCTAGCTTGTTAAGCCTAGAGTTTGCATTAAGATAAAGAGATTATCAATAAGAATCATCCTTCTACCAAGGATTTAGCCATAAAGATGGTTAATCTTTCTAAAAGAGATATTTTCTTAAAGAAAACATTATAATTAAGCATAAAAATAACATAAATCTAATTAGACACTATGAATCTTTGGAAAGCTTGATTTGAAGAAAAAACCATTGCTTTGAAAGCTTCTCAAGCTTTAGAGGGGTTGAGAAGAAGAAAATCATTGAGAGAATTGAAAAAAAACCATTAAATTGGGTTTACCTTTGAATTGGGCTTGATTCTTGGCTAGAAGCGAAGCCCCCAAGCAAGTCCTTGGCCACCAAGAGAGGGAGGGTATTCTCCAAGAGAGGGTGGAGAATAGAGAAGCTCCAAAGCTCTCAAGAGAAGAGGCAAATTAGAGGGATAATAGAAATATGCTAATTTAGAGATAATACTGGCATGGTATTGCTCAAAGATGAAAATACAAAGGAACGAGGGTCCACTAACCAAGTCCAACTAGATTCTAGAGCCTTCCAGCTTCAGTTTGACCTAATTCGGACAAGATTTAGACCCCTTTTTGATCCAATTTGCACAACCAGGGGAGAGAAGAGATGAAAAATCTTGATTATTTTGAATTAAAAAAGCCAAACAATGATGATAAAAAAGGTGCCTACCTCAAGCGGCTTTTCCTCCTTACTGAGGTGTCAAAAATGCATCATTTCACCTAAATATCTCATTTTTTTACTAATATAACTTAATTTTTAATAAGCCCTGTACTCAGTCAACTCTTCATCTTATGTGAGCATTTACTCATTTTTGGGATATTTTCTTTTATTCTTTGTATTTATCTCATCCCAACACTTGGATTAATCCTATTGGCCCTCTGGAACCTTATTTGGACCTTAATCCAAATTTTTTTGAAAATATGGATCCTTAGGGCTAAGGCCTTTAATACACATATTTAATTAATTCCTAATGCACATTGGAAAATTCATTTTGAACTTTTGTTTCAGGGGAATTCATCTTAGATGTTAGGAGGAATTTTATATCCAAAAATATATCAATTTTGAATTATCTCTCTCTTTATTTTCTCTCTCTAGTCCAAAACAAGGAAAAACAATATTTTTCTTGTATTCTGAAACTGGGGATGGTTAAAGGAGGGGATTGAGGTATGATCTTATACATTATTCAGGGCTGAGGAGGGAGGAATCTTACATCCACTGGTCGCTTTTCACCGCTCTTCTTCCACTCGTCCTCACCACTCTCCTTGTGCACTCGTTATCATCTCGAGGCAGTTGCTCTAATCCGACAGGTGGGGTTGCAACCTCGCTCGCAAAGACCGTGTGGGATCTCCGCGGACATTCACGTCGGTAGCCTAATCACTCAAGCAAGAGGGAGAGAAGAAGCAAGAGAGAATGAGTGATTACCACTAATCACTCCCAAACCCTAACCCTAAGCACACCACACATGCTAGATTAGAGTTGCTTCTCTCATCCAATGACAAGATTTACAATATAGCACAAGCGTCCATTACATAAGTGTGTGGACATAGTTGTCGTAGGAATGTGTTAAAACCAACATGTGGTTAATAGATCGTATCCAAGAAAAATGGAAAGCTTTGCATATGTGTCAACTTGAAAAAGGTAAATGTGGTAGCCCGTAGGAATCACTACCCATTTCCGTACACAAAACATGTTCTGGAATGGGTGGTAGGAACCAAAGCTTATAGTTCTTGGATGGGTTCTCGGGATACAACCAAGTATCTGTTGCACCTAAGGACCAACATAAAACCACCTTCACCACAACTTAGGGAACATTTACATACAAGACCATTCAAATTGACCAATGCTCCCATAACCTTCTAGAGATTAATGAGCACAACCTTTAAGGATTATCTGCAAAAATGGTTGGAGGTATTTATTGATGATCTTAGTGTATGTTGGACCATCTAGCTTACCTAAAAAAGGTGTTTGAGAGGTGTTGATTGTGTAGCATATCCTTGAACCCTTTAAAATGCCAATTTTGGGTAAAGCATGGTGTAAGATTCCTCCTCAGCCTGAATAATGAAAAGCCTTTACCTCAATACCATGTAATCATTCCTTATTTTTGAATACAAGAAAATATTATTTTTCCTTGTTTTTGCCTAGTGAGATAAAAATTTATAGAGAGTGGTAATTCAATATTGAGATATTTTGGATATATAAATTCTACAAATATCAAAAATATGTTTCCCTAAAATAGAAAATCAAAATAAATTTTCCAAGGTGCAATTGGAATTAATTAAAAATGATTTAAAAGACCTTAGCCTAAGGGTCAAGATTTTTTAAAATTTTTAGATTATGGTCCAATTAAGGTTCCTATATGGACCAATAAGATTAATCCAAGTGCTGGGATGAGATAAATCTAATGAATAAAAGAAAATACCCAAAAATGAGTAAATGCCCACATAAGATGAAGAGTTGACTGAGTACAAGATTTATTAGTTAAAAATTATAAAATATTACTAAAAAAATGAGATATTTTGGAGTAATCATTCATTTTTAACACCTTGGTAAGGAAAGGGGGAGCCTTCAAGGAGGTGCCTAACCAAATCAAAAAGGGAGCCAAACTGGTCCAAATCTTGTCCAAATTCAGCCAAACTGAAGCTGAAAAATTCTAGAACTTATTTCGACTCAGTTAGTGGCCTCCCTCACCTATAAATAGACCCTCATTCTTTTGAATTCTCATCTGTGAACTAGACCATGCCACTATTACTCTAAAATAAGCATATTTTTTATTATCCTCTACAAATTGGAGAGATTGGAGCTTCTCTCTCTCTTCAACCTTCTTTGGAGTCTTCATCAACATACTAAACCAATTGATTGGTTGGGGGCCTCTCCTTAGACTTAAGAATCAAGCAAAATAAGAGGTAAAGTGTGACTTTATGGTCTTTTTCTTAATCTCTAAATGTTTCTCACTTCTCAATCCCTCTCAAGCTTGAGAAGTATTCAATTTAATGGCTCTTTAATGCAATTGAAGCTCTCTAATGAATTTTAGTGATAAATTTTATAAAGTTTCCATTTATGCTTAAATTAAAATATTTTTAAAGCATATCTCTCTCTCCCCCAAAGAATGGTCATTCCTATGACCAATTCTAAATTCAAATGATGCTTCTCATGAAGCAATTCTCAAATTTAAAAGTAATTTCTATGCTTGTCAAATTAGAGGCCAAAGAAGTGGGTTTTGCTTTTATGTTACTTAATTTATGAAAAGATTAGAAATCAAGTCCATAATTGGATATTGATCCAAATGATAGTTATTCTATCATATTGTATTACTAAAACTTTATGCTTTTAAAATTATTGAAAATTATCAGTAGTAATAGTAGCGGAGCTATGGAAAATTTTTTTAAAAATTAACACATAAATCATTTCCATACATAATATGAAAAGAGGACTTCCTACCATATTCTAGGATTAATCATCCTAGGTTAATTCAATAATTCTCATCATTACCATGAAAAATTTGATTTTTAATGCTTATTCATAAATAGTTAATTAGGAAAAAAGAGGAATTTCTAGTAATTTATTTTTTATGATAAAAGTAAAATCCCATGACAATGGAAGTCCATGTATTCCAATGGAGAAAGAGAAAAATTGAATACCAAAATAATGGATATTTTATTAAAGAAGAATTTTAAATGGATATTTTATTAAAGAAGAATTCTAGTTAAATTTATTTTTATGCATAAATGAATTTAAATGATGAAAGAGGAATTCCCACTATATTTCGAATTCAATCATTTAAATGAGAAAAGTGGAATTTCTAGTATAATGGAATTAATAGAGATTTTTATTTACTTTTTAAGAGAAAATTTAGTTAAATTTATTTTTTTACATAGATAAATTTAAATGATGAAAGAGGAATTCCCACCATATTTGGAATTCAATCATTTAAATGAGAAAAGTGAAATTTCTAGCATAATGGAGTTAATGGATATCTTTATGTAATTTTTACGAGAAATTTTAGTTAAAATTATTTTATGCATGTATAAATTTAAATGATGAAAGAGAAATTCCCATCATATTTGCAATTCAATCATTTAAATGGAAAAAGAAGAATTCTTATAAATCCCATGAAATTCTTTTATTCAAAAGAGGAATATCGAATATAATTCATTTGAGGAATTGAGAAAGAATATGGAAATAGTTGTCGAGAAAAAGAACCTTTATCTAGACCAAGCAATTGGCAAAAATTTAGAAAAAGTTTCATTATCAGTATCGAAGTAGAAAAAGCTACTAAATGGAAATACAATGTGGAATGGATGTGATAAGATGTAAATGGGATGTGATAGGATGTGAATGGATGTGAATGGATGTGATAAGATAAAAATGGGATGTGATAGGATGTAAATGGATATGATAAGATATAAACGGGATGTGAATGGATGTGAATGGATGTGATAAGATAAAAAATGGATGTGATAGGATGTAAATGGATATGATAAGATATAAACGGGATGCGATAGGATGTGAATGGATGTGATAAGATGTAAATATGATGTGATATGATGTAAATTGGGATAGATATGAATGGATGAGATGTGATGTGATGTGAAATGGATGTGATGTGAATCGAATAGATGTGAATGAATGAGATGTGATGTGATGTGAATCGCGGATAGATGTGAATGAATGAGATGTGATGTGATGTGAATTGGATAGATGTGAATGAATGAGATGTGTAATGTGTAATGGATGTGATGTGATATGATGTAAATTGGGATAGATGTGAATGGATGAGATGTGATGTGAATCGGGATAGATGTGAATGGATGAGATTTGATGTGAATGGATGAGATGTGATGTGAATTAATGTGATGTGATGTGGATCGAGGTAGATATGAATGGATGAGATGTGAATGAATGTGATGTGATGAGATGTGGATATGGGTAGATACGAGTGGATGAGATGTGATGAGGATAAATGAGGAAAGATGTGATGAAATGGAAAATGATGTGATTGGATGAGAATGGGAATAAATATGATGTGATGAGGATAAATGAGGAAAGATGTGATGAAATGGAAAATGATGTGATTGGATGAGAATGGGAATAAATATGATGTGAATCAGGATAGATGTGAATGGATGAGATTTGATGTGAATGGATGAGATGTGATGTGAATTAGATGTGATGTGATGTGGATCGAGGTAGATATGAATGGATGAGATGTGAATGAATGGATGAGATGTGAATGAATGTGATGTGATGAGATGTGGATATGGTGGGTAGATACGAGTGGATGAGATGTGATGAGGATAAATGAGGAAAGATGTGATGAAATGGAAAATGATGTGATTGGATGAGAATGGGAATAAATATGAAATGAAAAATGATGTGATTGGATGAAAATGATGTGATTGGATGAGAATGGGAATAAATATGAATTGGACGTGGATTAAATAAAGTGGACTGATGTGGAACAATGTGGAAAGACGAGAGTTCATTATAGAAACTGTATTTATGACCTATTTTTAAATAATTATTTTATGTCAATAATGTTGGGGAAGCATTTTGACCGTCTTGTGAATGAGGTCGTGGAGACCTAACTGATAAAGTTGCAACAGCTGATGGAGAGTCAATGGAGGATGTCTCGCGTAGCAAGGTCAGTCGAGGTCTTGACTAGCCTCAATTCGATTTAAATGGTGAGCTTCCGGTACAGTGGATGAGGGACCAAGAAAGTGGCCTATGAGTGAAGCGCTAGGTGACTTGCGAAGGATCCTAGAGGGTGTTGACCATACGGTGCTCAGGCTCTGGGTCGCCGAAGATACCCACACGTGCATCGAGGAAGATATTGGAACAAGGAGTATTATTTTTTGAATTCGGGCATGGGTCTGGTTGATTGACCTTGCTGGTCCTCAATGGATGAGTCCATGGCTCTTTTATATGGATCTGTTGGTTGATCTTGCTGATCTTCAACGGAGATTCCATCTGGATTTTTATAAGTGAATATATTGCCGGGTACTATGAGCTAGGAACTATCAAAAAAGAACCCTGAGTGGACAGGTGGTGAGCGTTCTGGTTACCAATGATGCCATAGGTACACCGATGAAAGAATGATTGGAAATTAGAATTCAACCGGATATTTTGGAGGATTATGATCAGTGATACTATGGTTTCATTAAAAGATTGTTTTAAAGATAGCTAAATCTGTGAAAAAGGTAATTTCATATTGGGTGTGTAAGTGGTGTGACTATCTTGAAGTTTGCATGAAGCGTCGGCTAGGGGGCCTGGGAACTCTTTTCCCTGGTACCCGCCCGGGACAAAACATAACCAATTTCTTAAATGGATCTTATCACTTCAGTGGTTGGGTGGTTGGCCCATGGGACTGGATGGGGTTAGGCTGGACTGATGGATCCCTAAAATGAGACTCAATTCTGTTATGGTACGATAGATGAAGTAAATCCCAGATAGTTCTTGTTCTATGGAAAAGAATCAACAGCTGTGCCTCTCGATGAGGAAAAAAGCGTTGGTTTTTATGATCCAAGTGCAAGTCTTTTCCTTGATCTGACTGTGTGACTTACGGGTTTGGTCGGATCAGCTCGGTTAGTTAAGGCTCTTGACTACGTTAGAATAAAAATATCTTGGAGGAATCGCCCATGCTTTCTAGGTGGGGGAATACAATTGGCCCTTATTCACACTTGGGCACCCAAAACTTACTTAACTAAGGCCTTGGGTGGCCAATATCTCATAATGCATAACTTTTATAGTGCCTTTGCATGACACTTATTAATGTCCTCAAATGGAGGAACATATTTGTTAATCCAAAATGGGATTAACAGTTGTTTGTTATGCAACATGTGGTTAATGTTGTGTTTGGAAATGATGTAGCCGCATGTAAGGATGATGTATGGCATGTCAATTCAGGTGCTTCGAACCACATGACAAGTCTTGGTGAGTGGTTCAAGGAAATGAAGAGTCTTGAAAGACCAGGTTTTGTTGAAACAGGGAATGGCATTGCTCATCCGATTGCCCATGTTGGAGATGTGCCATTGTCTATGCAAGATCCTAAGGTGAAGTACCTTGCATATGTACTTCATGTTCCGAACATTACAAAGAATGTGGTTTCACTTGGCCAAATGATTAAGCAGGGTTTGCAAGTCCGGTTTAACCCCGATGCTGTTATGTAGAAGACTTTAAAGATAAGTGCAGGTTGGTTGCAAAAGGTAACAGAGTGGGCAGAATGTTTACATTAAATGTAAATATGCCTGAAGTGAGTGTTGCATTATTTGCAAATGGTTCAAGAGTTGGTGCAGATACAAACATTTGGCATTAGGGAATTGGGCATGTAAATGTGCAAAGAATGAAGTCTATACATACTAAATAAATTGTGACAGGGCTACCTAAGTTTAAGGTTGAAGGTATGCAGAAAGTATGTGAAGCATGTCAATTTGGAAAGCAAACAAAGCATGTATTTCCACATGACAGAAATGTGAGAAGGAATGTGTACTAGATGTTTTGCATTCATATGTATGGGGTTCTGCGAAGACTATGTCTATGGGTGGTTGCAGGTACTACGTAACATTCATTGATGACACGAGGGAAGTGTGGGTGTATTTCATGAAGGAGAAGAGTGAAATGTTCACTCATTTTTAGAATTTTAGAGTGATGTGGCCTGAAAAATAAATAGGAAAGCATGTGAAGTGCCTAAGGTCATATGGAGGGGGAGAATACTTCTCCAATGAGTTCTTTGAGTTTTTGCAAAAGAATGGCATTCAGAGACAATTTACTCATTGGAGAATACTTCTCCAATGAGTTCTTTGAATTTTTGCAAAAGAATGGCATTCAGAGACAATTTACATATAGATACACTCAGTAGCAAAATGGATTTTCTGAGTGAAAAAAATAGGAACATTGCAAAGATAGCATGGGCATTGATGGGCAGAGAAGAATATGCCACATAGCTATTGGGTTGAGAAGACTGTGTCTATAGGAGCAGTTTATATCATGAACAATATTCCTATTGCAACCATACATGATGTAACACTAGAGGAGAAGTTTACTGGTAAGAAACCTGATTTGTCTCACTTGAAAGTTTTTGGAAATGATTTACGTACCAAGCTAGATCCAAATGTAGAAAAATGTGTGTTTATTGGGTATTCCCTTGATTGAGAAAAAGGGATATAGATGCTATAATCTTGCTACACATGAATTGAGGGTAATCTGGGATGTTGTATTTGATGAGTTGAGTAGCTGGTATGCTGCTGAAAAAGATATTGTTGGGGCTGATGTAAGTGGAAACGTGGTTGTACATAATGCAAGTCAACAATCACAATCATTGAGTGGACCAAGAGAGTCCTCATCCAGCGGTTCTATTGATAGACCATGGAGTGGTAGGTTGTGTCATAATACCAGTCCTGGAAATGTTGTTGGTACATCACATAAAGGCAAAGAGAAAGTTGTTGAGCCCCTTGGTATACTTGATATTTATGCAGGGCATTCTCTTGTTGATGGAGAGCCTAGTGGCTCGAAGATGAGCCTTGATGAAGGAGCTTGGGATTCCAGCAATGAGGACACTTGGTGTGAAGAAGGCTATGGAAGCCATGAATGCAAAGTTGCAAAGATATGGAAGAGTCAAAAACCCTGTGTAGAGGTTGACTTATGATGGTTATGTGGCACATCACTATGCTTATATAGCAAAAGTTGTGTAGGTTGTAGAACCCACATGTTTTGATGAGGCTATTGGAAATGTGTGTTGGGAGAAAGCTATGGATGAGAAGATGGATGCATTATATGGAAATGAGACTTGCGATTTGGTGCCATTGCCTAAAGGCAAGAAAGCTATTGGTTATAAGTGGGTGTATAAGGTGAAACATAACAACTATGGTAGCATAAGTAGGTACAAGGCTAGATTGGTAGCCAAAGGATATGAGCAGACACATGGGATTGATTATGAGGAGTCATTTACCCTGGTTGTTGCAAAGATGGCAACTATGAGAGCTGTGATTGCGATGGCTGAGCTAAAGGCTAGTTTTTACATCAAATAGATGTAAAAAATGTGTCCTTGCATGGTGACTTGCAAGAAGAAGTGTATATGGATCAGCCACCACTTGGTTTTGAGGATAAAGGTCACCTAGAGTATGTATGTAAGCTTCGTAAGCCTTTGTATATGGGCTGAAGCAAGCTCCACAAGCATGGCATGACAAGATTGCTAAGTATCTTGTCACTATTAGTTTTCATATGGCAGATGCAGATCACTCTTTGTATGTGCGCAAGAGTGATAAGGGTATTGTGATTATCACTATCTATGTAGATGACCTTATTGTTGGGGTGACAACTTGGAAGAGATTGAGCATGTGAAAAGTCTTCTCAAAAGGAAGTTTGAGATGAAGGATTTGGGAGATATGCGCTACTTTTTGAGAATTGAGGTCATTCACATACCTGATGTCACACAGAGACAGTATGTATTGGACATGTTGTCCAAGTATGGGATGGCTGATTGTAAGTCAATCTTGGCGCCATTAGATCAAAATGGTTAACTTAGTGCGGATGCATGTTATGTGTTGGAGGATCCCACTATGTATAAGAAGATTGTGGGGAGTTTGATCTATGTCACAATTAGCATGCCAAATTTAATTTACACTATTGGCTCAGCGAGCCAGTTTATGTAGGCTCTGCACAAGCCACATCTTGATAGTGTGCAACGCACACTTTGGTATTTGAGGGCCACTGTTTATTATGCATTGTTTTATGTTTTATGCAACACCATTGGAGCTATATGGGTACACAGATGCAGATTGGGCAAGTAGCATCTCAACAGGAGATCTACCAGTGGATTTATGTTTTCATTGGGGAGTGTTGCTGTGACATGGAGTAGCAAGAAGCAACCCATAGGTACCTTGCTGAGTACAGAGGTAGAGTACAGAGGAGCTACGGTGGCAGCGTGTGAGATAGCTTGGTTATGCAAGCTACTTGCTGATTTGGGATTGCATGTAGAGAGAAAGGTTGTCATATATTGTGAGAATTTTAGCAGTATACAGTTGGCCAAGAACCCAGTTTTCCATGCACGGATGAAACACATTAAGGTACATTATCATTTTATCAAGGAAAGAGTCTTGGCAAGAGACATTGACTTGGCCTACGTCAGTACACAGTATCAGGTCACTGACATCTTCTCACACGAAGGCCTCGGGAGCTGAGAAGCTCCACAGATTTTGAGATATGCTTGGAGTTCATGAGATGGAGTTGAGCTTGAGGGGGAGTGTTGAGATGTCAAGCTCAACACTGATGCTCATGAGGCGCTTGCATGACCGTTCGACATTTACATCACTAGCGAGTTTGGTAGCTGGCACCAACATATCTTTGCTAGAGATTCTACAGCTGGACTACACCGACTAGTCCACACCTACCCACTCCTCTTAGCGTGTTCACATTATGGACCGTTTGTATATACTCTATTATGTGTGTTAGTCACTTTATCTTCTTTGTAGACCTCTTTTGTTATGTGAAGAAAAAGATGAATTTTTCAGCCTCTCACCTTGTATGTTCTCTTCTAGGGCTTGTGTGAGTGTATGTATGCTTGCAAGTGCTCAAGCTCTCTTCTCCCCTACATCTTTTCACATACTATTTCACGAAATGGGTAGAGGTAAAAGCTACACAAAAATCAGATGCTTGGGCAACTGTTAAATTTTTATACGAGGACATCATATCAAGATTTGGGTGTCCCCTAGAGCTGATTAGTGATAAGGGCTCTCATTTTATCAATGAGGTCATTGAGCACATGTTGTTGATGGAATTTATGGTGACACATCAAAAGTCTTCACCCTACCACCCTCAAGCTAATAGGCAAGCAGAAAGTATAAATAAAGTCCTTTGTGGTATCCCGACCAAGAATGTGGAAGCTAGCCAAAATAATTGGAAAAAAGCTCACAGCTATAATGTTGGCCTATAGGACCTCCTATAAGGTAGCCATGGGACTAACTCCCTTTCGGCTTACTTAATTGAGGTAGTGATGCCCATGGAATATTTAGTACCCAACTTGAGGATAGTTGTCAAAGAATGCCTAAGGGAGAATGCTCTAGCGCTAAGAGATTGGTTGAATTAGAAAAGCTCGATGAGACTTAAAGGAATCGCTCTACATGGCATGATTGTCGAAAAGCTCCGATGTAAACAATGGTTTGACCACAACTCTTGAAATCTAAAGAGCTACATGAAGGTGACCTAGGACTTATGTATGGGGTTGATTCTTCCAACCAGAAAAAAGGAAAATACTAATGTTTAGGGCCATTTAGAGTTGTGAAACTCACCCCCAAGGTGTAGCTCGAATTGAGACAATTGATGGCTCTGAGATACATAAATGGAAGCAAACTTGAGAAATACTTTGGACCCTTAACCCAAGACATGCTAGAATAGGCACAAAAGGCAAAGCAAGAAAAACTAAGATAAGAAAGGTTAAGAAAAGAAGTATAAGACGAGGCTAAGGCTAAGCCAAGGCCAAACGAAGTGGATAGATACTCCAGATAAACATGGCTAGTCTAACCCTGATTGAGGACAAGGACTTTGATAGAGCCTATGTGGCTCAAAGTAGGGCTCTCTATTTGGGGGGCCACAACTAATCTCCTCGTATAATGATTGACTCGAGGGCAAGTCTCACAACTTGCTCTCATATGAGACCTACGTGAAGTTTAACAAAAAGCATGTTAGAACCCACATCAACTAAGGTTAAAAGTGTGCATGCAAAAACCATAGTGGCTTTGGGTTGTTTGAAAGTTTATATTTCTACCAAAAACAATCCTTGGCCGTGTAAGGCTTTAGTGCCTAAGTAATTTAAGGCAAACGAACCCTCGTTTAGGGTGCGCCATACCTCTCCTAAGGCTATAAGGGGCTATAAGAAAACCTAAAAAACCAAAAAAAAAAACCAAGTGTGCTTGCTTATTAAGGAGTAATTGGTAAACATTACGATGTGGCAACAATAGAGGCATGGGCAAGTACGATGGAATGACTGACAATTCATTTAAATGTTTGAACAGCGATGTGAAGCCTTTGGAAATCCAAACTACCCCACCAAGATACATGTGTTCAACAACCTTTACCTAGTGGGAAAGCCTAGTCGATGGTTCATCACATGGATGTCTGATTAAGACAAACTTCAGGACCTTGAAAACAACCTTTATCCACGGCTTTTCAAGACAAGGTGATTGGTGGAGTGCAACAAGAGAACTCTATTCAATTGAGCGTAAACCAAATGAAACCATTAGAGACTTTATCCTTCTTCGGATAAAACTATTGGAGAGCCATGCAAAAAACTAAATGATGCTCAATTGAAGAGATGTCTCATGATGGGCATAAAGAAAAATAGCTTACACAACTTGATCATTGTATCCAATCTGGAAACATTCGATCAATGTTGTAAAGAAGCAATAAGTTTAGATGACAACATGATGGAGGATGATTACGATATGAGGTGTTCCTCATGGCTAAAGAAAAAATAATCTCGAAATTGTCATTCCCTGAATTCTACACAGCCTTACTTAAAAGCCTTGAACCAAAACCTCCACGAGAGGATGAGCTCTCTCAAGACAATACATCCTTGATGCCTCTCAAAGTGGTGGACCTAATGCCTTGTGTTCATTGCCACCACTACCACCCCAATTCCCAGTGTGCGTACTCTAAGCCTATCTTTCACCCCCCTCTGAAACCACAAAACCCGCATGTGCGACACATGACACAAAGGCATGAAAGACAACTTGTTCTTGTCACATGGGCAAACCAAAACCAACAGTGAATGCAAAACTTTCTAAAACCAAGAAAAACAAGGGCCAACAAACTGTCGAAACCAAAGGTGAAATAAAGGACAAGGGAAAGCAACCTGTGGAGAACTTTTTCCCAAAGGAGCCAAAAACTACACATGATGTAGAAGCGTCCACCTCAAAGGCTCCCCCTGAAACCACAAAACCCGCATGTACGACACATGACACAAAGGCACGAAAGACAACTCGTTCTCATCACATGGACAAACATAATGAAACCCTCACGATCCAAGGAAATTCAACAGATGAAACAAGTTCTAGTACATCACTTAGTGAGGATGAAATAAGTTCTAACTTGTCACTCCGAGCACCTCACAGTCCACCAATCAAGAAACTAGAACCTGCCAACCACCCCACATTGAAAATTATGGTCATATGACATATGCGAAATGCAAAAAGCAAGCTCAGGAGAGCATTCTTAGCGTTGTTGAGTGTCATATAGGATCACCAGTTATGATTGAATCTTATAATGTCAAACCTAAAAAAGCAAACAAAATACACAAACCGGAGGAGTATCGCTTCCCCTTTCAAAAGAAAGACATACTTCCTACAAAAATGAACTCATCAAGCCAAGAAGAGTCATCAGAGGAAGATTACACGAATGATGCAGTTAAAAAAGTACATGAGGAATTTGATGAATCCCTTACTAAATTTTAGCATTCTCTCACATCTTCATTTGGAGGAGTGTCTCTCATGGTGAGGCTAGCATAGATTCATCCCTTGAACCTTTAAAGGCTAACCAGGAGTTGTACCACAATCTCATGAGCTACATAGCATAGGACTGTAAGAATTCACAAGTTTCTAGACATACCTCAATTAAAGTGGTCAATGGACCCATGGCCCCATTGTACACATTGGGAACTCTTGAACAAGCAAAGAGCCAAGAAGAATATGAAAGTGAATGGGAATATGAAACCGAAACAGGATCTAAAGCTGAAATAAACACTGAAACTTCCATGGTTCTGCTTGAGGATTGTATCATGGTATGGTTGGATTTCCTTGTGGGAAATAATCTTGATCACAAACACACATTGATTATCCCTCGAGTAAGCCATAATCTTGTGACAATTGACACTTAGATATCATCGGGCCAACCTGCAATCATCCCTAAAGGAAATCCTCGTGCAATAGGTGCCAATGGAGAAAACATTGAAGTTCCAAGTTACTTTAGCTATGCTACTCAAGCAATTGGTGGAAATGTGGAATTTAGATTCCATGCTACCCCGTAACCCCTTGAGGATGATATCATCCTTAGTGGAACTTGGGCACGTGACTCGTAGTATTCAATTGATGAACCCATGGAAACATTCACCTTGAAAACTCCTGCAGGCATTGTCAAATTGCTCCTCCATGAGGAAGAAACCTTGGAAGAGTTGGAACTCCAAATATATCTTACTCAAAATACCCCAAGAGTTATGTTTGGATTTGAAATTTCAAATAAAAAGACCACACTCCAAGCATAGCTTTATCCAAAACGAGAACACAATCTCATGACCCTTGAGTTATGGGATTTGTTAGGTCAACCAACACTCAAGGCTCATCCTAAAAGTATTCCATTCACAAACGACATGAAAATGCCATGTTTGGGATACTTTGAACACACAATGTATCTTGAAACTAACCCCCTTACTTCCAAGTTTTTTGTGGTTTAGTATGTATTGGAAGTAGATTTGACCTTGTAAGCCTTCCCAACCTAAAAAGAGGAAACCTTAAAATAGTCTACTAAGTCTTAACAAAAGAAAAATTTCCTACTCGTCGACACCTCGACTATATAAAGATGTGAGGATGCAACTAATAGGTAAGAGCTAGTTCTATCGTAGGGGGGAGTGGGGTCTTCTAAATGACTCTTAACTTGGGCAACCTCTATTCTTGTTTCCTAGAAACAACGCTTTTTTTTCCATCTATGCGAGGCACATCCATTGGCCTAATCCTCTAGAGTAAAGTTACCCAAGGACCTACTTATGTATCGTAGAGCCAAAAAACAAAATGGTATCAGAGCCCAGGTTAGTTCTTAGGACTTATTATTTAAGGTTATTTTGGAATATATGTTTACCTAAAATAATGTTGATTGGTAAAATACCTTACTAGAACAATTTGAATTGGTGATTGAATAATTGTAGGAAGAGGAAGATGCTTACTCTAGATTCCTAGTCTTCCAATGCCTCTTCCAGACATCTTTTCGCTCTTTGAATTTTGAATTCTGCGACACGATGATAGAGATACTTGAGAAGTTGTCGCTCCCTCATCCCTCTCGTATATCCAAAGAGGGTGGGGTAGATATCACTTTTGGAATCGTGGGCCAAGGTACTTCATCATCTGAGCAAACCGAATTGGGAACCTCACCATCGATTTAAAGCGGATTCATTGGATCAAGAAGCTAAAGATGATCCACTTATTTTGGTTCATGGTGGGTAATCCCAAACCCAACATCTATGTGACCATAGAGGGGAACCGTATACCATAGAACCGCTCACAGAGTAGCTATTATAGAACACAATACAATTCAGAGTCTACCTCCCCTACTGTCAGTTTTTCGTATCCTAGAAACCATGGTGGAGAACCCATATTTCACCTACGTGGACCACTTGAACCTTATGCCTTAGTTAAGCCTAGGAGTCTCTTTATGATGAATAAGACTAAACACATTAGTCTCAAATCCTTGTAATCAATCTTGTCCTTGTAAATATTTGAATTGAGAAATAAAGTGATTTCAAGGTTTTACTTTTAAATCATGAGCAAAGTGTAAAGTTTAAATCTTGTGATCCTAAATTTAATCTTGCGATGATGGCCAAGTTCTATTCGATTATCTTCTATAACTATAACATAAAGATAAGAGTACATACTCTATAAAGGAAAGTACTCTCCTACTAAAACATATAAAGGTCGGTCCATAGTGTGAACTTGACTACATGAGCTAGCATGTACATAAAGATAAGAGTATAAAGGAAAGTACTCTCCTACTAAAATATACAAAGGTCGGTCCCAGAGTGTGAACCCAACTACATGACTTGGAACTATAACTGTCATAACTCTAGCAATTTAGTAAACCAAAGTGGTGAGCTTGTGAGCCACTCTAGCAGCATATCACCCATAATCTCACCAACTATAAGTGTGGAGCTATCATCCTAGCGTGTTATCTATATTTGCAACAATATCTCAACACTCCCCCTCCAGCTCAACTCTATACCAAGCACTCCAAGTAAGCTCATGAACCTGTAGAACTTCTCTCTACTTAATGCCTTTGTGAAGATGTCAGTTGCTTAATCCTCTATAATGACATATACCAAATCCACATAACACCTACTAGAACCTTCTCTCTTATAAAATGATAATGCACCTCAATGTGCTTCGTTCTAGTATGATACATTGGGTTATTAGCTAACTATATGTTGCTCATGTTGTCACAATAAATGACAACCACCCTATTAATGGGTGAGCCCTATTCATGGGCTCACCCATATCTGTAAGTAGCTTCTGTGCAACCAAGCTACCTCACTACTAGGCAATAGTACCCCTATACTTGGTTACTTTCTTGTTGCTCCAGCTTATAGGAGCACTCCTTAAAAAACATAAAGCTGCTAGTAGATCTCCTATCTAAGACACCACCACCCCAATCTGCATCTATATATCCATGAACATGTACTTGTACTCTAGCCTCATAGAAAAGTCTAAAGTGTACTGTGGACTTTATATACCTTAGCTATATCCAAGTGTGGCTTCCTCGGGGCCTACATATAAACTATCTCACTAATCGAACAACATAGCTCAAATCTCATCATGTAGATCAAACTCCCTATAATGCACCCTATATAGTGTGAGTGTTGAGCTATCAAGCTCAACATGAGCTAACACTCACGAGACGCTTGCGTGAGCATTCGACCTTTACATCACTGGTAGACGACATGTCTTCGCCAGAGATTCTATAACTAGACTACACTGATTAGTCCACACCTATCCACTCCACTTTAGCGTGTTCACATTATGGACCGAAGCTGTTTTTACTTTGGTAAGCCTAGACATGTGCAAGCAGATTTCTATAAGAAGTAGAATGACTTGAGAAATGAAAAAGTGTAGCAAAATAACTATGCGTAATCTAGCAGAAATAATGAGGATAATGAGAGGTTATTTGTTATGCAACATGTAGTTAATGCTATGTCTGGAAATGATGTAGCAACATGTAAGGATGATGTATGGTATGTTGATTGTTTTCATTGGGGAGTGCTGCTGTGACATGGAGCAACAAGAAGCAGCTCACAGTTGCCTTGTCAAGTACACAGGTAGAGTACATAGCAGCTGCGGTGGCAACATGTGAGGTAGCTTAGTTATGCAAGCTACTTGCTAATTTGGGGTTGCATGTGGAGAGAAAGGTTGCCATTTATTGTGACAATCTTAGCAATATATAGTTGGCCAGGAACCCAGTTTTCCATGCACAAACAAAACACATTGAGGTACACTACCACTTTATCAGGAAGAGAGTCTTGGTAGGCGACATCGACTTGGCCTACGTTAGCACACAAGATCAGGTTGCTGACATCTTCACAAAGGCCTTGGTGTTGAAAGTGTGGTGCCAAGAAACACAAGTTCTTATACTAAGGGGGGGTGTTAAAATATGGTGCCCGTTATGTCACGTATGGGGCACATGTATGTGGGAGAAAGGTAGATGAAGCCTAGAATGATATGAAATAGGAATAGATGAAGGTTATGGTTATTTGGGCATGTGAATGGATGAATGTAAGAAGGAGTCAATGGTCAAAAAGTAGGCACATGGAAAGTGCAAGGTGCACAAGGAATGTGGGCATTTATGGACACATGGATGGCACAAGGGTGCATGGAGCATGTGGATAAGAGCTATATAAGCATGTACTTGGATCAAGTTTGATTATGAATGAGAAATTATGTGTTCTTGTGTTATTGTGAACCCTTTAGTCTTTCTTAGTGTGGTTAATTATATTTCAAGCCTCTTTTTTATTCTAATCTATAATTATGAGTTTAATCATGTGTTATGAGCCACCTTAGCCATGTTAGATTTTAACATGGTATCAGAGCTGGGTTGGGGTGGCTCTTAGTAAATGCATTAGGGAGTGATTAGACATTAGATTATATTCTCAGCTTTGCATTAGTCTTAGGTTTCTTCTTTCCATTTTCTACATCTTAGATTAGATGTATTCTTCTCCTCTCATAGAAACAAGAAATGGAGTGAACTTAACACTAGCAAACATTCTAGAAGAGGCTGTCAGAAAGAGAGAAGAGAGTGACAGAGCTTCATCATCAACACCCTGGTGAACACGTTATCGGAGAAGGAGCTGAAACTTGAGCAGTAATGCAGTGCATCTCCTCACCAATTTACGACGAAAGCCAACACAAGTGAAGAAGAGAGGCAATTCTAAAGAGAATCTGAGATCTTGTTTGCACCAGATGCAATATAGCCAAATTTAATGGGGACCAGTTTTATACATGGCAAACAAAAACCATGTATTTGCTCATGAGGAAAAATCTATGGGGGCTAGTTGAGGGAAGAGATGAATGCCCAGAGGTGAGAGGAAAAAATGAGTGGAAGAGCAGGAATGAGAAAGCATTAGGAATTATCGCACTCAGTTCAAATGATGAAATCATTCATCACATCATAGGGATACAATGGGCAAAAGATGCATGGGATGAACTCAATAAATTATTTGGCACTCAAGCAAAAAATTCAAAGATAAATCTGTTAATGCAATTCTACAAACTGGATATGAAGGAAAGTGAACCTTTAATCACACACTTGAACAAATATAAAAGCATTAAGCAACAACTGCCAGCATTGGCAAAAAGGTAGAAGATGAACTCAGTAGTGCTTCTGAAGAGTGTGGACAAAGGTGAATATGAAAACATGTAGCAACATTAAAGAATGTACCTGAATTGAAGCTGCACAAGATAGAAGGAGCTCTACTAGAGCAAGAGACTAGAGTCAAAGAGAAGAAATGGCTGGACTCAACAACTGGAGAAGAAAAAGCATTCTTCACCCGCATTCTTCACCCGAGGAGGATTCTCTAAGAGTTGGATGCTTGAAAAAGGAGGGAAGTTGTCAGAAGAGCTTTGAAATATGTTTTGATTGGAGACATATTGTATCATAAAGGAAATGATGTTGTTTTGAGAAGAGTTTTGTATGAAGATGAGATTCTAAATTGCTTGAGAGCTTGCCATGAAGAGGGATGTGGAGGCCACTATGAGGTTGACTTTATCAAAAGAAAGGTTTTAACATCAAAGCTTATGTGGCCAAGCATGAATAGAGACATCCATCATTGTTGTAGAAATATACAAGTGAAAAGGGTGTGTGCGGGAACAAGCCCATAGTGCAAGAGGCTGTAAAAGAGAATCTGTAAATGAGTGAGAAGTATCTACTGGGGAATAAAGGGTAGCATGAGAAGATTTAGGAGGTGTGGAGATATTTTGGGAGGAAGAGGTGGAGAGAATCAAGTAAAAGAGGTGGAGTGAATCAAGGAGAGATGAGTGGGATTAGATGCTTGGATGTAAACTCTATAAATTGAGGCATTGGCCTAATGAGAATTATTCATTTGCTGGTTTTTGATTATCCATGCCTACATTAAGCTATTAGTTAATTGCTCACATCACTAATCTATCTTAATTATCATCTAATCTCTTTTCTAATGTTGATTCTAGCATTTGATCCACCATAGCTCATCACATTGCTGCAAATTTAACAGTTGATAGGTTGACCAAGGTGGCATATTTTATCCCTACCAAAGTGAAGTACATGGCATCTATGGTTGCAAGACAATTTGTGGAAAGTGTGTTCAAATTGCAAGGTATGCCACAACAAATTGTTAGTGATAGAGATGCCAAATTCCTGAGTTCATTTTGGAGGACTTTGTTTGAGATCATGGGTACCAAGCTCAAGCACCACCTATCCGATGGTCAAATGGAGAGAGTGTAAGTGGGTGGAGACCTATTTGAGACACTTTTGCCATGAGACGCAAAGTGTTTGGGATGAGTGGTTGCCTCTTGCTGAATATGCTTACAATAGTACATATCATGCTAGCATTGGAATGTCACCATTTGAGGCTTTGTATGGGTACAAGGTGAATGTACCAAGCATGATTTCCAAGCAAGAGGATGTGAATCCAAGTGCCAAGGAAGAGGTTGAGAAGATGCTTACACTTCTTCAACAATGCAAAGAGAACATGAAGCGTGCTCAAGAGAGGATGAAGGTTTATGAGGACCGACATAGGAGGTCAATGGAGTTAAAGGAAGGGGATTTCGTGTTTTTGAGAATCCCTAAGTCTAGATATGCCTCTCTCAAAGGCAACACCAACACTAAATTGGCTCATAGATATTATAGTCCATACAAGGTCTTGAGGAAGGTTGGTGAAGTGGCATACCAACTCTTGTTTCCACCAACAACAAGGATACATGATGTCTTCCATGTATCTCAATTGAAGCCTTATGTGGGACTGGAAGTGCAAGTGTTTGATGAGCTGCTACCCATGAATGAAGAGGCCATGATTGATTATGTTCCGGAAAGGGTGTTGGGCACTAGAGAAAGAGTGTTGCGCAGCCGTTCCATTGTGGAATACCTCATCAAATGGAAGGGTTTACCCGAGGAAGAAGCTTCGTGGCAACCTGCATCAATGTTGGAAGGTCATGAAGAGGTTTGGCATGCAAATGAGGGATGAAAATGGAGCGGATAGTAGTGAATACACTTGATGGAATTTTTGGAGTTTCACTGTTATGCAACCCTAAACATGGTAGATATGGATCCTCATATTTTGGAAGCTTCATGCATGTGAAGTGTCAACCTTGAGCACTTGTTGGGACTGTATTGGGAACATTTTACAAAATTTTCAGCCTATGGAAAGTGATGCTTCCAACTTTTGTGAAATCATGTCCAAGTGTGGCTTCTTGATCTCCAATGCTACATTGAATGATGATGATGCCCAAGTTTCAAGGACGAAACTTATTAGGTGGGGATGGTTTGTAAAAACAAAGCCATAAATAATGGCCACGGGCATGAGGAAGAGGGCCATGAGCCTATGGGGCTAATTGGAAGGCCAAACAAGTGTAAATAGATGAATGGGGGCCCATGGGCATGGTCAAGTGTGAAGGCCATGAGTTAATGAGTGTGAACAAGGGTCCAAGTATAAAAGACAACGTGTAATAGTCTAATCATAATTAACCAATACTAATCAAGATTTACAGCTTTGAGCTCTCTCAAGATTTTATGGTGGTTTCTCCCTTGAGAATGCATGTGAGCCCTCCATTTTGAGTGCTAAACCCTAACAGTTGCTTGCAATGAGTTGTCAAATGGCCACTTTTGGAGGTCATTTATGAGGGGTATAAGGGGTTGTCATAAAAGTGTTGACTTTTTATTCCCACTTACCTTTTTGGAAAAATGCTTATATCTCCTTAATTTAAAATTCAAAAAATACTCCCTCCACATAAGGAAACTCGAATTTCCCTCTAGACATAAAAAACAATTTAGTGAACTACCAAGTTTACGTCGTGAAACGGGTCTAGACCCGCACGGCGGTAAAAATAAAATAAAATAATAGTGTCCGTGAAATCCACTTCACGTTGTGAAATGCACCTTATTGTTTCACGTCCATGCAAAAAAAAAACGTGAAAAGCTCCACTTCATGTCCGTGAAAAGGTCCTTGCCATTCCGTGGAAAAGGGTTGGAAAAGGATCCACGGAGCAAAAAAAAAAAAAAAGGGTCTAGAAAACAGCCCTATTTGGAGGCTCATATCTCCTAAACTGTAAATCCGATAAACGTGTTCTAGTACTCATTGAAAAGCCGGCATCAAGCTCTTCGAAATTGGTCTTAAGCGTTCGAGGGAAAATTCCATCATTTTGGCCTCCAATGACTAGCAGCCTCCCCAAAATTCAACCCGAAAATCGAGGCCAAAAACGGGCCTAAAAGCACTAAAAATTGCCCAAAACAGCCTTAAAAAGATCACGTATCATATTCGGGCTACTTTTTGAGTGTTCAAACAACAAAACCATGAAAAAGTCAGAGAGTCAAAGTTGTAGTGCTCCAAAAATACTACAACTCTCTCATACAACTTTTTCCAAATTCCATTTGGAACATGCTCAAAAATGTGCTGCGAATAAGGAAAAATATTTTTGATTTTTTTAAAAATCTTGAGAATGGTGGAAAATAGGTTTTGAGACCTCCTCTTCCATCTGGGACGCTACTGGCATGGACTTTTTTGGAAAAGTTTATCCTAGGCATTCACATGCACTTTTGAGACAGCTTCCATCTGGGACACTAGTGGCATGCACTTTTCTCGGAAAAATATCCCTAAGAGGTGGCATGCCTATATGTGCATTAGATGGGGAGATGTTACTTGAGCGGAGTTGGATCTTTGTTGTGAACTGTGAAGCCAATTGGGAACAAAGGATTGCTCACTTGACTATAGATACACATTGCCGGTATGGAGTGTTGTATATATAGATGAGGAGATGTTGCTCGAGCGGAGTTGGATCTTTGTTGTGAACTGTGTGCTAATTGGGAGCAAAGGACTACTCACTTGACTGTAGATACACATTGCCGCTATGGAGTACCATAGCAACTACCCACAATTTCAAACTTGAGCCATCACATTTATCCACAATGCTACTATGCCTTCTGGCATCTGAGGTACCATGTGTTCAAGAGAGAGGCAACAACAACTAGGACAAATAAAGGCTAGAATTCCACTCCACAACAAAAGTCTCTAACCGAGTATCCTCATGTCAAATGCTATTGGGTTCCTAAAAGGCTATTGAAAGCACAAGGGTACTATGAAGGAAAAACACAGATATGGATACCCAAGTCACAAAATCCCACAGCATAGCCTATGGTGCAAAAACCTTGTCAACAAGACCACCAGTCACCCCAATCACCGTAGCCACAAAAAGGGGTAACAAAAAGGGAAAGCCAAAATGGGTACAACCCAAGAAGTCCACTCTAGAACATCAAGTGACAAAACACATATGGATGCCCAAGATAAGAACCAATGCAAAACCAAAACTCCCTAAATCAACCAGTGAGACCAAGCCTCAATGGGAATGGAGATGAAAGTCAATAAATGTTGAAAATGCGACTGGGAAGCCACAAGAACCTTTCCAACCTCACGTCACAAAAAATGCCAATCAAACTAAGGTACACCATGTGAATTATCCAACTCCTTGCCTCAAGAACAAAGTTGTCCATGACAATCAAGAACATAAGTCCACGGTATAGTTCCCGCTCCAGAACCTGCTATAGATTCAATAGACTGGCTAATCCAATGGATGGAGAAAGAGTTACTTTTTTCTACGGAGGAGCAGTAGAAATTACATGAACACACTCCCTCTACATCTAGAGCTTCATCCAAATATTCCTAGGCCTACCCGTGAAGTATCTAGCACGGAACACCCTATGACTTAACCTTGAGGACTAAAAAGCTCCATAATCTTTTTTCCTAACTCACCACCATGATTCTATAGAATCACGACTATGATTATGCAAAATCACATCAACTAACTTCGTCCTATCATCATCATGAAGGGCCACAATCAATTACGCCATGTCTCCAAAGTTTCATCCAGCCCCGTATTGGCGCCAACACACCACTATCTTGAAATTTTCATTCTAGAAGAATCATGGCCGTGATTCTCATGTTTGCATAATCGTGCCTCACAAAAAAATGATTTGAAAATCATCACTACATAAACATGGTAAGGTTATATGCCTAGATATCACTAAATCTAATCCATCTTGTTGGCAATATCACTCAATGTGATTCTTGATAATCATGACTGTGTTTCACATGATCATACTAATCATTGGCATGATCACGCCAACCCTTTCCATTATCATCACTCAAAACCCAAGACCAGTAAAATTGTGCCATGTGTTATCAGCATAATTCACCCAACCATCGTGATCCCATTGGCCATAAATAGTCTATTCTTTCATTGCATGCACACTTTTTCAAATTCTTTCTCTTCATTTTCATTGTTTTCTTGGAGCTCTCCTTTGTTGTGCACGGATCGCTTGCTCTCTCCATGTCTGCACTTCTTCTCACCCACCAAATCCACACCACTCAAGTAGGACACAAGGTCATTTACTTTTCTTTGGTTGGGTGGTTAATTGTGTTTGTTCAAGTCTTCTATTACATTTAGTTCCATGGTCATGTTTTCAAAAATACTCGGTAGGTGTTTCCATGGTATATTTTCCAAATCTTGTCATATGCTTTCACATGGTGACTATTTTCTCCTACCTCCACCCTCATATCAAGGTCTATAATACTTTCCTACATTAACCCTGCCTTACCATGATTCTATAGTCCGCGGAATCGTGGCATCCCATTCACGTGACTACAAAATCACATCATCTGATCTCTAAAAAGACTAACAATTACACATTCCTTTCACATTTAACTCCCCAATGTCAAATTTTTAGGGTAAATTTCCCCCCTTAGAAACCTTGATTCTGTAGAATGCAGAATCACGGTGCATGTCTGACACGTCACTATTCATGGTAACACATCAGCAAATCACGCCAAATAAGCACACTGAAAGAAACATGGCATGCACCAAAAAATCACGTCACGGAACATAATCATGCCGTGACTATTTTTTCACACATGAATTCCATGTCACCAATCACAGTGACACATTACCAGTCACGCCACCTAAAAAATCACACCTACAAAATCATAGATTCAAAATCATGCCATAATTATTTATCGCATGTGATTGCCACATCATACTTGCATAATCACACCACAGTTACGGATCTAACCACAAAAAGTGTTGTTTCTAGAATGAGATTCAATCTTCCAAATCACACATTCTCCATGATCGGCATCTCTTTTCCATGAAAATCATAATGTTTAACATGTCATAATTCTGTAGTCTGTGAAATTACGGATGTGACTATGAATCTAGAGAATTGTTTTCTTCCCCCTCCCAACTGTTAATAAGGCTATTGTAACTACACATTCTAACTTCTAACATCTAACAAGGGCTCATGTGCTCCTATCAATCAGTGAGATTGATTCCATTACCTTTTTTAGCTTTATGATAGGAAAGGAGAAACCCCATATCACTATACAAGGACCTAGGCTCTCTATCTTCCTCAAGAGGAGATGAGATAGGATCCCAAAGGAGAATTCCAAAGGCAAAACAAAGTAGAAGGGAAACTACCTTAGCCCATTGATACACACCTCCCAAGGAACCATCATCTCCCATACCAAGATAGTGGACAATAAAAAGGTCTACTTCCAGTACCACTCTCCTAGCTACATATAGTTTGGTGAATGAAGCGGAGGTCAAAGCAAAGCTAGAACAATAAAAAGGTCTACTTCAGTACCACTCTCCTAGGTGTATACAATTGGTGAATGATGTGGAGGTCAAAGCAAAGCTGGAACAAATAGGACTCAACACCCTAGCAAATGCAGTCCAGTGCAGGATCCAACACCCAGCTCTATGTAGAGTTCTTGGCCACCTACCAACAAGGCACAAAGCACGAGATGGTTACAGGTGTAGATGGCACTAAAAAGCTAGTGTTGATCACTCAGCAGCTAATCCGTAAGGCTCTCCACCTACCACCCTAAACAAAACCTCCCCATTTTTCCAAAGGCAGGATTTCTCCAACATCTGCCCACCCACTCACATCAACAATAATGGGGCAAAATTTACTACACTCAAAGACCGCCAGCTAGAGAAAGCCTGCCAAGTCACATCGATGATCCTGCAAGTCAAACCTGCAAACTAGTACAACCGTATCGATATGCACAAAAGGTTTACCAATTGTGCTAGTGGTAGCAAGATGATTGGGCCAATATGCTCCACAAAGTCTTTAGCCATTACCTCTCTAAACATGACAACAAGGAGGTCAACCCTACCTCCTCTTGAACCAAATACCAAGCTACATCGTTGATTTCCACTATTGGATGCCCCACCAAAAGAACTAGAGTTGGCAACCACAACAACCAAAGCTTTAGAACAAGAATTAGTAGAAGGCTTCACTGTCCTAGAGCTGACACAAGGTGTCTAGTGGTGTAAATTGGTGTTAGCTCTCCCAAGCAGCCACCCAAGAAAAGAGTCAAGAGCACACCACGCCAACCCCTCTCAATTTTCCCAACAACTTCGACTCATGATGAGGCCTACGAAACCATACCGATGGTAGAAGCCTCAAGCCAGCCACTCAAGTTATGGCTCACCCAAACCCCCCGCCTGAAACACATCCAATAAGAGATTACCTGGTGAAGCGCAACTGTTGTGGGGATTTTTCCAATGGCTAAGCTTGTAACCCTTGAGGTCTGCAAGCTCTACAACTCCTTGAGAAGAAATTCCACCGTGCCTCCCGTGAGCATTGTCACACTGCCATGTTGCACTACGTGTACTCGCCCCTCCTCTCACCTCACTTCACTACGTGTACTCGTCCCTCCTCTCACCTCACTTCACTCACACACACTCACTAGCATGGATTAGAGAGAGACTAGCAAGAGCAAAACTCTATTGCACAATGGGAGAGTTCTTTACATTATGAGAGATTTTCACTTATATCCATGGCCATAAGTGTTCACACTCACTTAAACTATGGCGCTAACTAGGCACTTTAGGCTCATACGAGGCCTAATGCTATTATAATGACTACTCTCATAATATATCCATGAAATACATCACTTGGGACTTTATCCTAACTTGCTACCACACGCTCTTGAAGTGGTAATTGCCACCATAAATACTCCATCATCAGACCATTATGAGCACAACTTTGTTGATGGTTTCTGATATTGATTGACGTCCAATGGTCCTTGTACCTCCAAAAGGAATTAGAAAGGGTTGTTAGTAAATGAAAAGGTTAGAGATTAGTGGGAATTCTAAGCGGGGTGGGTGTGTTGGGGGTTTTATTGTTAATGATTGCATTTTTATATTTTTGTGAGCTTTTTTGTTTTTATTTATTTTTTGTATATTGTGTACTCACTTTGTATTTGGAAATCATAATCAGAGTTACATGTTATTGGTGTTAGTTAGGAAACTAATAGATGTTAATGATGGGGGGACAAGAGAAGTAAGGATCTGGAGGAACGCAGACAAAATCATCAGAACGAGATTGTGATTCTCAGTTCCTCATGTGATTCATTGAAACGGCATTCATCATCAAAGAATTTGGCCGATGATGTCTCTTTTTGTGGCATGCTTCTTCCTATGTGTCTTTATGCTTTTATGTATATTTAAGAGAAGCTTAACAAAATTGTATTGGCTATTTGAAGATCGTTGGGAGTTTCTTGCGATATTCTACACCATTTTTAAGTAGGTCATTTGTGTGACTCCCTCTTGTTTGTGTCTTTTTCTTTTTCTTTTTTTTTCTTTTTTCTTTTTTGATTACCACCTTATGAGAAATAGGTTCTTGTGGCTACTCTCCTTTTTGAGAGAATAGGTTCTTATGTCTACCGCATAGCTTCTACACTTATGCTTCTCATCCAGAGGGGTGAAAAGAGCATTGTGAGTTTGTCCTTGATGCGCTCACAAGTCTCCATTATTGTAGACGTGGGGATTGATTCTTGAATTTGTGGCTTAATTGTTGTCGAGGCGGTAGGTACAACTTCTGGTTGGTTACCACCATTGGGGTTGATTGAACAAGCAAGCTCTTGTGTATATGTTGTATGCACGAGAGGGGTTGAGTGAAGCGTTCTACCATTTGTTCAATCTTGGCAACTATATGATGGGATTACCATCATAATACCCTTGTTCCTGAAGCACATGCACAGGCACCCATCTTTGATGAACATTATGAATCGGTGGTGGTCGATGCTTTTGGTGCTGAGGTTTCTTTCTTTGTGCAGGCTTAGGGGACTTTTTGATGCACTTAGGAATCCAAGCTTTGGTATTACCTTGGTAGTACCCTTGAGCTTACAGCAATTTCTTTGGTACCCTCACTTGTTGAGATGTTGGAGTTCTTTGAGGAACTTGCATAGGCTTTTGTGGACGGTGTTGTGGAGTACTTTTATGCTTCTTTGGCCTTTGCGTGTTGCGTTGAGATAGAGGCTTTGATGATTAAGGTACCCAAATTGGATTGGCGCCTTTGTAGTAACCCTGGGCTATAAGTAGCTACTTTTCTACCCACATTTTGATACCATTAAGATACCTTGATTTTGGCTATTGTGGTGGAGTTTTCTTTTTTATTACTAAAGTGGAAGGTTTAGGGTCCTCCTTCACATTTGTGGGCGCTGAGAGGGTGCAATTTTGAGACTCATGGGCGTTGTTAATGATGAGGCTTGAGTCTCTTGCAGAATGGTGGCTACTACTAATGTTGAGGCTTTTGAGCATGCAACCCGCTCTTTTGGCGAGGTTGGTTGATGAACAGTTGTAATATCTCATTATTTTTTAGTTTTAAACTCCTCCACACATGTGAAATAGTGCCTCCTTCATGAGGGGAGATCCCCACACTGAGGTGTCAAAAATGCATCATTTCCTCTAAATATGTCTTCTTTTTTAACTAATAAACCTTGTCCTTAGTCAACTCTTCATCTTATGTGAGCATTTACTCATTTTTGGAAAAAAAAAATTTATTCTTCAATTTATCTCCTCCCTACATTTGGATTAATCTTATTGGTCCATAGGAATCTTAATTGGACCATAATCTAAATTTTTTTAAAAATTTGGACCCTTAGGCTAAGGTCCTTTATACCTATTTTTAATTAATTCCAATTGCACAATAGTGTCTAAAATGATTTCCCCTGGACTTTACATAATCTCTCTTAACCCTTTGAATTGCTAGTTTTGGGGTGGCATGAATTTGTGCTATATGCTATTGGCAACTCTGTGTCATTGACCATCACATGAGATGACCCTATCGCTAGCAAAGCATAGTGGTGCTTGGGTAGCAATAGTCCATTTATGCCCCAATATTAAATATGTTTCCAATACATACTCAACCACAAAAAACTTACACATAAGGGGGTTAGTTTCAATATACATTGTATATTCAAAGTACCCCAAACATGGCATGTTCAAGTCTTGTGTGAATGGAATTCTTTCAGGATGAGCCGTGAGTGTTGGTTGACCTAACAATTCTCATAACTCGAGGGTCATGAGATTTCTCTCTCGTTGTGAATAAAGTTATGCTTGGATTGTAGTGATTTTATTGGAAAGATCCAATCCAAGCATAATTCTTGGGATATTCTAAGTAAGATATTTTGGAAGTTCCAGCTCCTCCAAGATCTCTTCCTTTGTAAAATAGCAATTTCACAATGCCTACAGGAGTGTTCAAGGTGACTGTTGGCATGGATTCATCAATTGAATACAACGAGTCACGTACCCAAGTTCCACCAAGGATGACATCATACTCAAGGGAATCTAGGGTAACATAGAATCTAAATTCCACATTTCCATTCGATTGCTTTAGCATAGCTGAAGTAACCTAGAACTTTAATGTTTTCTCCATTGGCACCTCTTGCAAGGCCATTATCTTTAGGGACGATTTTAGGTTGTCCCAATGAGACACCCCATGATGTTGTGTCTAGCTCGAGGGCTAATTAATGCACGTTTGCGCTTAACGTCATTACCCATAGGAAAATTTAACCATACCATGATAGAATCCTGAAGTGGAACCATGGATGTGTAAGTGTCTGTTTCAGCTTCAGATCCCGTTTTGGTTTCATATTCCCATTCAAAGTGCCCAAGACTTGAACAACAGCACACTTGGTCCTCTGACAACTTTAACTGAGGTCTGTTTGGAAACTTGCGAGAATCCTGACAATCATGTTCTATGTAGCACATGTTTAGCCTTTAAAGGTTCAAGGGCTGACGCTATGCTGGCTTCACCACAAGAGAAGAGCACTTCTCCAAATGAGGATTTAAGAGATTGCTTTAATTTTGTAAGGGATTCATCGAATTCCTCACGTACTTTTTCAAACGCATCATTCGTGCAATCTTCCTCTGATGACTCGTCTTAGCTTGATGGGCTCATTTCTGTAGAGAGGATGTCTTCCTCTTGAAAGGGGAAGCGATACTCCTCCGGTTTTTTTAGTTTTGGTTACTTTTTAGGTTTGACATTATGAGGTTCAATCACAACCGGTGATCCTATATGACATTTAACAATGGTAAGCATGCTCTCCTAAGCTTGCTTTTTGCATTTCGCATATATCACGTGATCATGATTTTCAGTTTGGGGTGGTTGGACAGGTTCTAGTTTCTGGATTGGTCTGGTTCCTTAGATCAGTAGGTCTTCATTATGTTTGCCCATGGGACAAGAACGTACTTTCTTTCGGGCTTTTGTATCTTGTGTCGCATATGCTGGTTTTGTGGTTTTAGGGTTAGGCTTGGAGGTGAATGCTTCTGCATCATGTGTAGCTTTTGGCTCTTTTAGGGTTAGGTCCTCCACATCCTCCTTTCCCTTGTCCTTTATTTCACCTTTTAGGGTTAGGTCCTCCACATCCTCCTTTCCCTTGTCCTTTATTTCACCTTTGGTTTCCACAATGTGTTGCCCCTTCTGCATCATGTGTAGCTTTTGGCTCTTTTAGGGTTAGGTCCTCCACATCCTCCTTTCCCTTGTCCTTTATTTCACCTTTGGTTTCCACAATGTGTTGCCCCTTTTTGTTCTTGGGTTTAGAAGTTTTTGCTTCCTCTTTTGGTTTCTGTTTTAAAGCATGTTCTTCTACCCATTTCGAAGTTTGTTCTTTTGTATTCTTTTTTACTATTTCTCGTGCCTTGGCTTGTAAACATGTAACCACATTCAAGGGTACCATGGACAATTGCCCATTTTGCACACTCAAGATGTTAAGAGTTGTATTCTTCAAGACAAGTGGCATTGAAGCAACTCGCTTTAGGCATTGTTGGAATATATGATGGTTGCCACATCGTTTACATATGGGTTGCAAAGTGTTAGTGATTGTGGGCATGGAAGTATTCCAAACTGTGCAATCAGCCACTTTGTGCGGTCCACGATAATAGAAACAACACAAGGCAGTAAGTCCACCACTTTGAGAGGCATCAACAATGTATTATCCTAAGAGCGCTCATCCTCTCTCGGGGGTTTTGGTTCAAGGCTTTGTAGAATTTAGGAAATGATAATTTTGAGATCAATTTTTCTTTAGCCATTGCTTCACTTGGTTTAGATGAGGAACATCTCGTATTGTAATCATCCTCCATCATGTTGTCATCTAAATGTATTGGTTCTTTACAATATTGATAGAATGTTTCTGGATTGGATACAACGATCAAATTATGTAAGCTGTTTTTCTTTAAGCCCATCATGAAACATCTCTTGAATTGAGAATCATTTAGTTTCTCCCATGGCTCACATTATGAGTCCATGAGTTTTATCTGAAGGATAAAGTCTCTAATGGTTTTCTTTTATTTACTGCAAATTGAATAGAGTTCTCTTGCTACAATCCATTGATCACCTTATTGTGAAAAGCCATGGATAACGTTTGTTTTCAGGGTCCTGAAGTTCGTCTTGATCATCGGTATCAATGTGATAAACCACCGACTAGTCTTTCCCACTAAGCATAGGTTTAATGCATGTATTGTAAGATTCCTCCCTCTAGCTTTTGAAGTGTAAAGGTGTAAGAACCTCCCCTTCTGTTCTTGTAATTATTCTCCTTTTTTTTTCGATGGACCCTTTTCACGACGTGAAACAGCAGGGTGCAGTTCATGGCGTGAAATGGACTTCACGAATTTTATTAAATTTGATTTTTTTTGCGTGAACTGCTTAATCCGTGAAACAGTAGGGTACGTTTCACGACGTGAAATGGACTTCACGGACTATTAAATTTGATATTTTTTTTCAGGAGATGATTCATGATGTGAACTGGACCTATTTCACGATGTGAAACAACAGGGTGTGTTTCACAATGTAAAAAATATGTCTCATATTTTATTTTTTTGCCACGGGGATTATTTCATGCCGTGAACCCCTTGTGTTTCATGCCGTGAGACCTTAACCCATGAAATGTCGGATTTTTTTTTTAATTTTATTTTTTGGCCGCGGGAACTGTTTCACGCCATGAACCCCTTGTGTTTCATGCCATGAATCCCTTCTATTTCAGGCCGTGAGACCTTAACCCTTGAAAATGTTAGAATTTTTTTTTGGGCCTAGAGGGAAATTCAAATTTCCTTATTTAGGGGGAATATTTTTTGAATTTCAAATTAGGGAGATATGGGCATTTTTCCAAGACAAGTGGGAATCAAAAAAGTCAACGCTTTTATGAAATCTCCTTACACCCTTCATAAATGGACCCCAAAAATGGACAATTTGACAACTCATTGTGGCAGCTTTTCATTCAATGCTCATTAGCCTTACTGAGTTATGGAAAAAAGTGCTTAGGAATTAATCAAAGATTAATCCTTCCATTAATCTAAAAAATTAATGATTCTAGCTCTATGTTTAACTCTAATAAAGAGAGCTAAAAATCACTAAAAATTGCATTGTTTGATGCATGGATACAAACTAAACCTAACACAATCTATGTATACACTTAACAAACACTAAAAACTAGAGTAAAACAAATAAAACAACTAAAAAAGAAAGTTATTTCTCACCAATTCACACACAACTAAAAACTAGAGTAGAACAACTAAAAAAGAAAGTTATTTCTCACCAATTCACACACAAATCTCCATCAAAACCACATCTTTTTCATGGAAAACCACTAATCAAGACAATGGGCAATGGGTAATGCGTCGATTAGAGAAAAACGATGGAAAAAGCCAAGGGATGATTCCGCAATGCCAAAAATGTTATGGCTCACCCAAAGCCCCGTCACAAAACACATCCCCAACAAGAGATTACCTGGTGAACCGCAACTGTCGTGGGGATCTTTCCAATGGCTGAGCTTGTAACCCTTGAGGTCTCCAAGCTCTACAAGTCCTTGAGAAGAAATTCCATTGTGCCTCTCGGAACGTTGTCACACTGTCGCGTTGCGCTACATGTACCCGTCCCTCCTCTCACCTCACTTCACTCACACACACTCACTAGCATGGATTAAACTTTATTGCACAATGGGAGAGTGCTTTAAATTATGAGAGATTTTCACTTGTATACATGGCCATAAGTGTTCACGCTCACGTAAACTATGGCCGACCAAGCACTTTAGGCTCATAAGAGGCCTAATGCATTACAATGACTACTCTCATAATATATCCATGAAGTACATCACTTGGGACTTTATCCTAACTTGTTACCACATGCTCTTGAAGTGGTAATTGCCATAAATACTCCGTCGGACAATTACGAGCGCCCATCCAAGCTGTAGATTTGGACACCATTGCTTTGTATATTGACTGTATGACCTTTTGGTGTGTCTACCTTAACTCCTTAATGTAAGATAATGGTGGTAGCTCTTGTTTACCCTAGGAATAGGTTAACACCACCCCCATCTTCTCCAATTCCACAAGAGCCCACCATCCTCGAATTCCATGAGCTTGTTGTGCCAAGCATGATCCCAAGGAACCCGTAGTAACAATCGAGGCCCAAAGCCAACCCCCAAGCATCTCTTTGCCTCACCATCAGATACTATTTGTGCCCTAAGGGATTCAATTGACCCCTTTAAGCTAGAAGAGCTCATGGCCCAGGTCCAAACAACCCGCACTTCCATCTAGCCATCCTCTCCAAAAAAAACTCAAGAGAACCCATCCTAGTAAGCTTGAAGAAAGTAGTGACACTATAAAAAAAAAGAAAAAGACCGAAGCATCCCAAGGCAGTGAGAAGTAGTACAAGCCTCTTTGCATGCAACTACAAGAGATGGATGCCACGGCCAAGCATGTAATTGTGCATGAACTAGAAAAGGGCATCCTGCACTGCTTGAAGTTGAAGAATACAAACGTCGAAGAGTACATCAAACAAGGGGAATGTGAGGACTATGAAATGGAGTCCTACTTTTTAGATCTCAATATCCCCTTCGCCTAAATGATGGAGCACAATTTCCACATGCAGGCCTCAACAAACAGGCTCTTGAAGAAGTATGCCATTATCACAAAACAAAGCTAAATGCGTGCCTAATGCAGGAGATGGTCCAACTCACCAAGGATGCAGAGTAGAAGCAAAAAGGCATCCTCGATTCTAATGCCATGTTGAATCAGCAAGTCTAGGAATTACTTCAATAGCTTAAAAGCCAAAACCAGGAAACCAAAGATGCATAGGCTCACACCCTACAACTACAAATCCAAGTACACACCATGGAGGAAGATCATTGAGCTAAAGTATCTGAGGTACAAGCCAAGGCACAACATCAAGAAATGGATCTTCATAACCAACTCTTTAACTCTCTTTATGATTGCCAAGCTTAGAGAATCGACTGGAAGAGAAAGAGAAAGAATTGGAAGCCACATAAGTAGGATTAAGGGCTCACTAGAACGTAATGGAAGGACAACTAGAGCAAAGTAGAAACATACGAGATAAGCTACCCGAACTATGATATTCAAGTCACAGGCCTCAAAGCCACGATGCAAGATTTGCAAACTGAGAAGGTAACCATGTTGACTGGCCACTAACAAGTTATCTCGCATCTGAATGAGCAAATCATGAATGCCCATGCCATCACCGCTGGGCTACAAGTTGAGTATGGACACTCCAGAAGACTGAGAAGGCCGACCTCGTCTCCCAATTCCTCCAACTCCAAGAAGCTCACCAACAAAGGGAGCTCCAAACTACTAAAGCCCTATAGGCTCGGGAGGCTTTCCTGATGTGATGCTTCAACAATAACTACGGCCACTTGGCAAATCCATCATATATGAAGATGATGACCCTTACAATAAGCTTGTGGATAAGGCAGCCCCTCTGGCTAACCTTCTAGTGGTTCCCTGGGCCACTCACCAAACTTTCTCTCTATTTTTTGCTTCAGTAACCCTCTCTCTTTGTTAATACAACATTAACCTGAGTGAGAACTAATTCAAGGGGACCTCGTACTAGTTTCTCAGAACACTATATGCTATGCAGACCCCACTATCATTATGTCTATCTTTATAGGGCCCCTCAAACTTCAAGAGGCACAATCCATGTATAGATATCCCTTACATAGTATAGTCCTTAATTTTAGATCTTGGTGTAGAGTGCTAATTAACTCTACTAACTTTAACGAAGGGGAGTGTTGAAATCTCTCTAGATAATTCTTATGCGCATAAGCATGCATAAATCAGGCATAAACTCATCCACCCAACCATCCCCAAGCCCAAGGGATGCACACATAAATTACAATGAAGTACCTCATACCTTTACCTTGATGTCCCATACCACCAAGAGGTGTGACTCCAATCCAGCAGCATGTAGCTGTAGTGTGAAATGGTATGAGAGTAGATGCAATCCTCTACAGCATGTAGATGTAGTGTGAAATGGTATGAGAGTAGATGCAATCCTCTACACAAGAGAATATAACATCACCTAGCCTCAAGATAGCATCCCTTGAGTGTGCCCCATGCCCCTATTATATAGGAGGGCCCTCAAGTGACTCTTGACTCTCCATTTCCCATGTGTGACCCTTGGGTGCCTGACCCTAACCTCAACCCTTAAGGTTAGTCCTAACCCATGCTCCACTAGAGCTTGTTCCCATTCTCCCATGATCACAAGCCTAATGTGGGTTAGCCTCCTAGTATATGCACATATAATGTGCACATAACAGGGAGGAACCTGTTGATCTAATGCTACCATCTCTTCCTAACTCTTATGTAGCTCCCCTTCCTAAATTACAAGAAAGTCATGGATGTGTAGAGGCTTGGGACACCCACCAACACCTCCTCTTACATAATAGTAAAATATATCATCCATATGGTATTCTTTGCCTTTTTTATATAATCTGTGTGCATTTACATACTTTATTAACAAGCTTCATCTATGATTTTGCACAAGTGCAACAATCCAACTAGAGAAATTAAAGAGGAGTAAAGATTATTTTTTGGTCATCATTTATACATTGATGACATGCTTCTCACATGCCTGTCGCCCTGATGAGGAGAAGATTTTAGCCTTCAAGATTTACATGTGTCATTTGAGATGATAGATTTGGGCTTATTGCATTATTATTTGGGCATATAATTCATGCAGCATGATGATGGTATTGTGATGTTATAGTCAAAGCAGATATGTAGAGGTTGCTTACATGATTTGGTCCTGAAGACTATAAGCCTGTTGCTATATGAGTAGAGACAGGTACTAGGCCTAGTCTCCAAGATGCAAGTGAATCATTTGATGCATCACTCTATTAACAAGTTATTGGCACATAGACTATCCCACATTCCATGAGGAAGAACATCTACATGATTTACATGATTTGACACCATCAAGAAGCTATTTCCACCTTCCAATAATCATGATGGGGATAAGAGGAACAATGTAGAGGACAACACCTACCTAGAGTTTAGTCTTATAACTTCTTATCTATCTACTATACATGAAAATAAAAATACAGAGGACCCCAACACACTACTGCTTGAGAGAGATTTCCTTGACACCTCTTTTGATTTCCCCCCTAACCCCCTTGCCCCCCCTGAGAGGAACCACTAGATGTCCAACTAGAGGTGGAAGCCGATCCCTTACCCCAAGACCAAGATGTGGCAAGCTCTACTCTGGATCCTATCCTAGAAATCCTAGCCTCGGAATATGAGCAAATCATTTTGGTTGGGAATCCACTTCTGAAACCCCTTTTAACCTGCCACGGAGTTCCACGAAAGGCGTGTTTGTGACTTTCATTTTGTCTATAACTTTCTCTACTTCAAGCATAGCACATTTGATTCCCTTAATTAGCAATGCCAATTTATGCTCACCAGAGTCCATGCATGGTAGGTTATCCCCAATCTAGCAATAGTAGCATGATCAGATTTTTCAAACTTATGATCCTTCTCATAGACATTTAGGCGACTACACCCACAACTATAACAAGGAAGGTATGCACTTCAACCTCAACAAAGGTTCCTCCAATAGCAGCATAATGTATTACTATCATCGCCTCTATTGCCTTTCCTCTTATATGCCACATAACATTTGAAGACATTTGGACACCAACTTCTAGTGGTCATTGTAATTCTTACATCATACATTATGTGTCCTCTATACACAAAAGAGTCGCTACAAAGAATACGTGGGACAATAAGCCCTACAGCAATGATTCCAAGGACACAATCTACATCAAGTAGGGGGGATGTGAACTTCATTTTGGGATTAACCTATCATCTCTTCATTACACATGAGAGATAGCATAATAAGTGTCGTGTAATGACACTGTAAAGGTTATAATTATGAAAATAGCTGGCTATACCATTAAACCATGTAATTTTTAAGTCCATCCTTTATTAAGTTTTGGGCACCCAAGTGTGAATAAGGGCCATATGTATAAATAACACTATGAAAGACATAGTCCCCCTTTGTGCCAATTGATTTTAGTCTTATCTCCTTGATTTCTTACTTGTCTATGGTGATTGAGAGAGAGAGAGAGAGAGAGAGAGAGAGAGAGAGAGAGAGAGATTCTTGGTACATTTTCCTTACTTGTCTATGGTGATTGAGAGAGAGAGAGAGAGAGAGAGAGAGAGAGAGAGAGAGAGAGAGAGATTCTTGGTACATTTTCCTTTCATTCTTGTGTCCTTGCGTGTGAGAGTTGAAAGGAGTGAGTGTCCTTGAGAAGCATGGCAACCTCATGGTGAGAGTTCAAGGAGGAGACAAGCGAGTGGTGAGGGTTCAATGAGGAGGCAAGCGAGTGGTGCTAGCTACCACTAGCAAAGCTTGAAGTCTACAAAGATACGAGCTTGGACACCAGCACCCCACGATAAGTTCAAGGAGCATGGTGAGAGTTCAAGGAGGAGGCAAGCGAGTGGTGCTTTGCTACCAGTAGCTTGAAGTCTACAAAGATACGAGCTTGGACACCGGCACCCCACAATAAGTTAAGGTGAGCATTCTCCTTGGCATTAAGAAAGGGGTGGTGTAGCATGTAACAAGTTTATATATAGGTAACCAAGTTATTAGTATATATAGGAGTGGTGGGTCATTCTTATTATGCCATGGTAGGGTTTCCTTTATTGGGAGGAGATCATTTGCTTCCTTTGGATTATCTTCTTCTTTAGACATGCATGAAGAGAGGCAAGAGTTAGCATTTTGGGAAGTTCATACATAGGCAACCAATTTATTAGTATATATATAGGAGTGGTGGGTCATTCTTATTATGCCATGGTAGGGTTTAATTTATTGGGAAATCATTTGCTTTCTTTAGATCATCTTCTACTCTGAACGTGTACATAAAGAGAGAAAACATAGCCATTTATATGGTAGTGATATATGGACATAGGCTAATAATGGGCCACGGCACTTTTTCCCCCCTTAGGAGGTCTTCCCGCCGTGAGAGCGTGTGTACACACTCTTATTAAAGAGTGTGTAAATGACCTTATCATGTTAATTCACTTGTACTTCACTCATTCTCATTAATCTACTTTGAGTGTTGTACTTCTCTCTATCTATGCCTGCTTCCTACATTTGTGTGTGTTGTTACCTTAGTCTCCACTCCAATAATTGGTATCAAAGCAGGTCCTCTTAGCCCTCACCTCCTCATCATCTCCTCCTTGAGCTACTCTACTCGTTGTCTTAGATTGAGCTATCCTCTTAGTTGGAGAAGGTATACCCTCCTATAATGTTTTATTAACTATGTTAACTTATTTTTTAACCTTTTGGCTATTTCAAGTCTCGTTCGTATATTGTAAGGTTTCTACAAACATCCTAGGGGAGTGTCAGTTCAAACTATCACTATTCAATTGTAGGTTTTGTGCACTACACCAACATAAATTTGATGTGTAGGTAAGGCCATCGCCGCTTTTCCATTGTCACACATTGAACATCGCATCTTTGATCTCATCATCAATAGCTTTGTTGGCATCGGGTCATCATTGTCATCTACTTTTGCATCCCTACTAGTAATATTTCTACACTCTACCATTTTGGGTGCATTTTGAGGCTTGTCTACATAGTGTAAGATTTTTGCAAACATCCCAAGGGGGAGTGTTAGTTCGAATTGTCTTATTTTAATTTTAAGCTTTCTACACTCTGCACTAGCATACATTTGGTGTGCAGGCAAAGCCATCTAATCCCTGCTTCTGTGTTGTCATTGATGAACATCTCATCTTCAAGCTCATTATCAAAATAGCTTCATCAACATCATCATCATTATCTTCTTCTACTTTTGCATCCTTGCCAATACCATTTCTACACTCTACACTCTACCATTTTTCATACACTTTATAGGTTTCTTGTAATCTACTAGCAGAGCAGCAAACATCTTGGTTATATTTAGTGGGCATTGGGATACTTATATTTGTGTTAAAGATTTGTTATTTTTGTAGGTTGAAATGGTAGGCATTGATGTATTTGGGATACTTCCATTAAGGAAAAGATTCACCAAAATAACTACCTGTTATGGTCCTATATATGATGCATCGTGTATAGGTTGTCAAAAGGCTTTGGAATGTTGTTATTGGCACTAAGGCAAGCCATGTCTTGCCACCAACACATGATAGTATAAGTACTTTGGATGGTGATACTATTTCAGATATGACTATATGGCATCCGCCTTCGCACACCTCCCATAGTTAGATAAGCCAGATGGGATGGTAGGATGCAGAGGCACATGTATTGATGGCACTTTCCATAAAAAAGAAGCATTATTCTTCATATTTGCTCATGTAAAACTGCCAAGCAGGCTTGGGATGCACTTTACTAGGAGCGTAATGCGACACGAGTGGCCTACTTACGCAAGCACTAAGAGTCCGAGCATATGAATGAGAGAGACTTAATGGATGCGTTCATCATAAGGATCAAAGATCTCACAAGGCAACTTGCATGAACTGATGAGGCCTATCCTAATAGTTCATTGGTGTCTACTATTCTCATAGTTTTACCAAATTTATACAAAGGATTTGTATCCACACTTCAGCTCATAATGAAGGGTGATTCCAATTCCCTTATGTTTGTTGTTGAGTTGGTTGTAGAACTCTTGCAAAGAAAAGCAATCCCAACAAAATTGAATTTGATGGTACAAGGGGGAAAGGAGTGCATTGGGCTATGGAGGCTTGAAGGGGTATATAGCCATGGCTATGGAGTCTTGAAGGGGTATATAGCCATGGCTATGGCATTGGTCAAAGAGATGCGTTTGCTATCAGTCAAAAAGGTAAAGGTAAAGCCTTCTCTTGTGGCGTCTCTCAAGGTAAAATCAACCCAATCTTCTAGCAAGGATACCAAGAAAGGGGGTGATAAGCCTAAGAAGAAAGGAAAATGCAACTATGGTGATAAATCAGGAAATTATATAAATAAACAAATAAAAAGGCTAGAGAAGGAGAAGATAAAAGAGTCAAGCATGGATGTGGCAGATGCATCAGCACCACCATGTCTAAAAAAACAGGAAGAGCAGCCTACAAATCAGGGGTCTTCCAAGACAAGCACTTCTGGAAAGAAGAAACAAGAAGAAAATGAAGACCATAGTCTAGTATAAGCCCTGAAGGGTACCGCTTGGAAGGTAGAACACTAGGAGAAGGAGGCTAAGAAGCTAGTAGAAAGAAACAAAGCATTACAATAGGAAATGCAGGATGCCACACCCTCCCAGGAGTATGAGGAATTTTTGAGAGAAGCTTTTTCAAGACAGAGACAAGGCCAAGGAACATGCGGAAGAATACAAATAGAAGTTTAAGAAGAGCACAAAATTTGGAATAGACAGTATTAGTGAGCTGAACACACTGGAATTGGAAATGCAGCACTACCTGGACTTTGAAGATTAGCTTAGAAAGGAACGGCCCAGAGATTGGGGAGATTACAAAATAGCTCTCTAGAAGCAGATAGAGGAGGCACGGTGACTAGCGAAAAGGGTACAGCAGACCATAAAACGAGGCTACAATGGAAGCTAGAGTTGTGGAAAGCAAAGGAAGAGATGGCCAAACTCCAAGAAGAACTCACGAAGATAAAGGCTGATGTGGAGTTGGCCACAGAAAGCACAAAAATGTTGCCTGCCGGTGTGCCAAGAAAGGAGCATGTGGAGAGCTACAAGTTGAGGTCCAGAAGTTGCAGGACACCAACCAAGCTCTAATCAACGAAAATGAGCGCCTTAAAGACCGACTGGCCAACAACTTAGCAGTTCCATAGGCCAACCTAGATAATCCATTCTTTGAAGCTTCACATGTAATGTTCTCATAGCTGTTGAGGGCTAACAAAGAGCTACCACAATATTTCTAAAATGCAGATAGAATAAAATCCATTCTAACTAGGAAACCCCTTCCTCTGGAGCATCCATGCTCTCAGTTCTTGTTCTTACAAACTCCGGAGGGAAGGAGGATGCTCCCACCAAGAATGCAACCACCAACAAGTGCTAGTGTCTGGAAGTGGGGCAGTAGAGAATTGGAAGCAAAAAGACATAAAGCCCACCTTCAGATGATCCGGTGGAATATGAAGAAGCTGAACTAGTCAAGTGGAGGCCTATCCTAATGGTGGAAAAGGAAATTCTAAGGCATACCCCACTTCGACTGGTGGTCAGAGTGTTTCACTTGAAGACTCCACAGACTAACAACAGAGGTATTGGATGCTAAGAAGAACATGAGTCAAAATTAAAGAGGATGCAGAAGCATGCTACCTAGTCCGATAATGTACACATCCCAGACTGCACTCCCCTTGAAATGTTCAAAAAGTTCAAAGAAAATTTTGTCAAGGGAATAGCTTCCAAAGTTGAAGCTCGAGCACCGAGCATGCCAGGTGTTGCGCCCAGCAACTTAGTGGTGGTAGAAGGCTTAGTGGCATGACAGGAGGTGCAGTAAACCCACTTCACACGTTGTGAGCACCACCTCGGTATCGCACATGTGAAGGTGGCGGCGGGCTGTAACCACCAAAGAGCCATTGCCAAGAACAAGAAGACTTAGCTTAAAAGGATGATTGGTCACTACTGAAAGGATAGAGTGGATGTATGAGTTTGTAGGATATAGATGTTGTATGCTATCATTCCTCTCAACTAGTACTTGACAGTTAGTGAATGTGAAGCTTGATATAGTGATAGTTCATAGGAAGTCATAGCTGTAATAGTTCTGTAATACTTCTGGGAAGTAATCAAAGAGCAATGTTGCCATTTCATTATGTCTTTGTGTTACACTCTATGACGTTTTGAATAAGCATGTTGTGTCTCTGTGGAAATAAACATGCCATGCATGAGTGAGAGAGTGAGTGTGACATGTAGTGGAGAGTTACAAAGTGAAGTTGAATGAGTGTGTGTGAAGTTCTACAGCTGAGTGGTGTTCTGAGTGTCCCCATAACCACTTTAGAGTTGGTGTTTGTATCCAAAAACTCTGGCGGGTGGCTACATGTCTCCCATGACATTGCTTGATTGGTTTGTTACCCTAGACCACTGTCTTGCCATTCCGCTGAAAGGGTGATCAATGAGAAACAGTAGTGTATGGTTTCCACATCCCATATGGTGGTTCTAGAGATCGGGCTTCTTGGCCTTGTTGCATCTTTAGTTGATGAGGTTTTGGTTATGTTGGTTGAAATCAAAGAAGAGGGAAACAGAGAGTGGTTTAAGGGGCTCATGGATCTCAAGAACGATATGGTTAAGTTGAGATAGAATCTCGAGAGCGATGTAGTGGAGGGCATATACAGTTGATTGCCCAGCGAAAGATGAGGCTTGAAAGTTGGCTAGAGGCTATGGGAGGGGTTTTGGGGTGCGGAGTGGGTGGTGGGTTGTGAGGTGGGGGTGGTCTCTTCATCATTTGGTGTTGGGCTTTGGGTCATCCTCCTTTTATCAACCTTTTTGTCGGAGGAGCCTCCTTTATCATCCTTTGGATCTTCATCCATTGTGAACTTGTCCTCATATTATTATTCGATGAGTCATCATATTCAACTTTTTCATCTTCGAGCTTGTGAAAGGCATAGGCCTCCCAGGCTAGGTATGGGTCATGTAGAAGGCATAGGCCTCCTAGGCTTCACCCTTAGTAAGATCTTGCAGTTAGGTGTGGCTCATGTAGAAGGCATAGGCCTCCTAGGATTCATCCTCCCTAAGATCTTGCAATCAGGCCAGATGGATGGTTTCAATGGTGGCATTGCTAGTTGTGGTACATCAAGACCACTCCTCGACTTACAAGGATTTTTATGGCTACCAAGGCAAAGTGGAGCAAATCTTCTTTGATAGGATAGTTGAGGTCGGTGGGTACTATAAGTTCGAGAAAGTGTTCTTCTTTGTAAAGAGCTTAGAGTTTATAAATAAGTGGCACCAAGTGGTGAGGTTGGACATAACCAAGTGGCATTAGATGGAGTAGAGGAGGTGGTATCCATGAAGGAGATGGACTGGTTATAGAAGAAGAGGATGGCAAGGGTAGATTACTTTTTATTCAAGTGGTGAGGTTGGACATAACCAAGTGGCATTGGATGGAGTAGAGGAGGTGGTATCCATGAAGGAGATGGACTGGTTATAGAAGAAGAGGATGGCAAGGGTAGATTACTTTTTATTCAAAGATAGATTTTGATTACATTTCTCGAATACAAATTTGGAACATTACTTTTAATCAAACAAACTATAGCATCAAAGTCCTTAACTCTTGTCAACTCTTGCTGAGAAGATCCCCCATAGAATATTGCATTCTTGGAGGTCCATACTTCCCACATGCATGTAAAACTTGTGAAAGAGAACAAACAACTGCCCTCCTCTCTATAAGTCCCATGCTCTTCCTGCAATCAATAACCATTGAGACTCGGATAGAAAAAATTCAAGCACTTAATCCATCTCAACATCATCCCCTTATTAAAGTAAGGCAACCCCATGTCGAGTCTTCCTCTGTAGCTACACATCTGGGGTGCCATTGGATATATTACTTTGTCACTAATTTGTATCCCTTGTAGGCAAAGCTCTCATCACCTTCCATAAGAAGAAAGTTGCTTGCACATGCATATTAGTTTTTTTTCTTTCGAGAAATATATTAAGAATAAATCTTAATTATAGAGTTTCTTGTTTCCACTCTCCTTATTTAACTCCCATTATTAAAAAGTTCATTAGAACATACGTACACATTAGTTTGATACATCCATATGCATATTAAAGAACAAACGATGAGGAAACATTGTCATCAAAGTGCCAAAATCAAAATGCCTAGCAATTAGTATGCCCTGTAAATGGGAATGCCCAGAGAATGGTACATACAACTAATAAACGGAATGCCGAGAAATTGGCACTCTAGCCATTGGTACCTTGTTTAGCCAAGATAGTCCATGAAATTAGCCATGAGATCTAACATACATAAACTCGAGTATTCTAGTCCGAGGTTGTTTTTATTCCCATAACACCTCCCAATATATCTTGGCCACCCTTGCCTTTTGTAGATCTATTATTCCAAGTCCCCTCCCAATATATCTTGGCCACCCTTGCCTTTTGTAGATCTATTATTCCAAGTCCCCTCACTATCTTTAAGCCTATAAACTTATTCCAAGCAAGAAAAAAGTATATTCTCCTTTCCAAAGAAAAGCCTTCATGTAATATCTAATGCTTATCTCTGAATTCTAATAAAGGAAGATAGAAGTGTACATAAGCCATAAGAATCACCTTCAAAACTATACATAGGATAGAACTGTACATAAGCCATAAGAATCACCTTCAAAACTATACATAGGATAGAACTGTACATAAGCCATTAGAATCACCTTCAAAACTATAAATAAGATAGAACTGTACATAAGCCATAAGAATCACCTTCAAAACTATAACTCTAGAATGGAAATCTAGGTAAATATTATCCTATTGTTTAAATTATACTTTAGTCTAGGTAAGTAATCACTTAGTAGTATATTTTCTAGAAACTTCTACCCCCTATGGGACATCCCAAATGACTGAACACATGGCCCTTATGAATGACTTCACATCCCCACATGTTCACATCAAAAATGAATTAACCATTGATATACAAAGAAGCCTAGACTCTATATGAAAATTACACTTAGACCCTAAAGCATCAGCAAAGCATTGTATGAAAATTACACGTAGACCCTAAAGCATCAGCAAAGCATTGTATGAATGCAAAGGCTATTCGAACATTCTCATTAGATGCTTTAAAAAACATAATAAATTCATCTACAAAATATAAAATAATAAAGTGCTCCATTCTATTTATATTCAATCCCTTAATTTGGTCCTCAGAAGCAATTACCTCAAAATCTAGAAGTAGGGGATGTGGAATAACAACAAGAAAAAATCGTGCCAAAGGGTACCTTGTGTGACATACTAAGCATACAAGATCCAACAATCAATCCATTCAATAGCAGAATGGATCTGGCCCCAAAGCACAACACGCATATCAAATTGGTATCTCATGTTCAAATCCTAGCTTAGTTAACATTCTACTAAAGTACCCTAGCGAAGTTAAGAGGCATATGAAAATATATCTAAAGTTGGTTACACATAGCATGGGCACCCTTCCTTGCTTTGTCTATTGTATGGTCGCTTGCGACACACAAAAAAGTGGACTATAGGCTCCACAATAGCAACACACACAAGTTTTTTTGTGAAGAATCCAAAAACACCTTTTCACTTGACATTGAGATTGGCTATTGATAGGTGTGCCTGTTGATGTCTGGTGTTAGGTTGGTTGGCCATCTTTTTGGCATTCTTTGGTGTGAATGAGTTTTCAAAGTGGAGAGAGTGAGTGCTCTCGTGTGAGCATGAATAAAACGGGGGCATTGATGGGCACCCATTTTGTAGTCTGCAAAAGAGGGAGTGGAACTGTGGGTTGATGGGCACCCATCCAATGTGTGTAAGCGCAAGCGAGCTATGGTAGTGCGAGCTTGAACTGTGAAACCAAACTGCAAAGCTGCGATGGGGCAGTCCAAGATTGTGATGAAGCGTGCCCTTCGAGGTCTCTACGCGGGGCGTCACATCCAATTTGGCAACAAGATCTCCGAAGACGGAGGTAACAAGTAAGTGGTGCTTTGAAGAAGTGGGCTTCAGGTTACCATCCACTCATGACCTGCCTTCTTGTATGTATATATGCATGACCATCATCTACTTCCCAACAACCGTTGAAGCACAGATCAATCATTCTCATGCCTCATGACCTTTACTTGTATATGTGAATGCACATGCATTCATGTATGTGTATGTATGTATGCATGCATGTAATCACCAAAACACGTTTCTTGTTTTGAGACAATTTAAGGAGCACCATGTATTTTTTAATCCACTGTACGTTGGCTCTGGTAACTTCAAATGAAAAATTAAGCAGCTCTGTACAAGCCATCACCATGCTATCCTGGTTGGCTTGTCAGCTTGTGTCACGTGCACACCTTGATCTGCTGTGATGTGGACATGCTTCCCACTTGCAGCCGCAAGAGTAGGGTCAGGATGTGGACATACGGCTAACTTGTCTCCAAGTTGACCAGGCAAGAGAACATTATATAGAAAAGGATATTTACATCTTCTCTTCAATGCCATTAAAGAATCTAGCCCTGTATCACCCTTATTTATATCTCTTCTAGCAATTTGTACACATCTTTGGGGGCTGGTTGGCCTTTACGACTACAGCCATGGGTGTCAAAAATGCCCAAAAACTGCTAGAAGGGTTCACACGTGGTTGTGCAGCCCCTTGAGCTTATGGTAGACTGTTTGGGTGCTTGTATGGCTGTCCACAAAGCTGGCCTACACCTCATCCCCATATTCCATGGGTTGTTGCTTGTGTTTGGTACAGTGGGGTTCACACACAACTGACAGACTCATGCCTATGACCTGTGATTGGGGTTGTCCAGATGCTTGACTATACCCCATATTTCATTACATGACGTTAGTGGGTTACAGGTTTTGTCGGACGGGCATGACTTGAAGTTGCAAGACATACACGACTAGATTGACCGCCCTTGGTGGTACATCAGCGACTCTTTCCTAGGCAAGGGCTCAATGAAATGCACAATGCCCGGCCTTGGGTGTAACATGCCGAAGCTTGGTGATCTTGACAATCTTATAGATTAGCCTTGTGCATTTTTGTATGCAAGAGAGCGAGAGAGAGAGAGAGGTGGACAATGCATGGGATAGGGTCCCAAAACCACATATATGTGAACTACATGCTGCACGGACACCTTTAGTGTCATGTGTATGCACATGGACATGCATAATCCTAGGTTAATCTTTGTTTTGGGCAGCAGATAAACCCAGTTTTTGACATGATTAGGTCTTGTCAGGCAGCAGAACAGATCTAGGCGTACATGTATGAAGTTGGCTAGGTGACATTGGTGTTAGAGCTTGAGGCCGACTTTGCGATAGTGTTGCTGCTGATGCCCCACCCACCCTTATTGCATCGTGCATGGATGAAACCATCGCCTGTGTCTTGACCTTAAGATGGTGTGGTGACCATGCAACATTGTATCAGAATTAGGCTCTGATATGCTAAGTGTTGGTGGCGTCTGAAGAAGTGCACAGGTCCAAGGAGAGAAACGCAGCATGTGTTAAGACCCCCAAAAGCTGGTTGGTGTCAGGTAAACCCAAGGGGAAGGTTTAATGAGAGTTGGTAGCGAGTTGGGGCTGCCCAAGAAGCTTTTCTGGAGCACTCAAAGGGATGAAGTGCATCCAAGGGTGCCAGGATCAGTTTCAAGAAGAAGGATTCATGTTTGTGTTCAGGGACAGGGCAAGAAGGCAAGGGGACAAAGTGGAATAGATGCAGAGATCTCTACATCAGGAAGGGAAGGATGACATGGGAGACCATATGTGGAGATAGGGGATGATGACAGTCATCCAGGGTCATGTTGGAATCCCGTCATCAAGTTTAGCAAAAGGGGATGCCATGTGCGTGTACATGGACATGCTTAATCGGAGGCTAATCCCTGATTTGGGCAGCACAGATAAGCACAATTTTTGACATGATTAGGCACCGGAACAGATCGAGGTGGACAGGTATGAAGTTGGCTAGGTGTGGAGAGCTTCACTGGTGGTCAGCAACTTCTTTGGTATTATTTTTCCAAAGGACCTGGTGAGCCAGTAGTCGGCCAGGTCATTATGTGTTCCAAGGCCTAAGTAGAGATCATTGTAGATCATCTTACTCCCTATGGAGTTGGGTCATAGAGTAGGTGTTATGTTTCCTTTTCGGGAAGGCCAACGGCCACAGGATGTACCTTTTTGTACTATGTGAATATACTAAATACACACTCATCTCTCTCTCTCTCTCTCTATTCTCTGTCTATGTTGATTGTTCTTGCATCAAGAGCTCCTATGCAGTGCATAGGGCTAAAAGAAGACTATCCAAAGCTTCCGCATGTTTCATTTAGAACATCTTGAACAGCTTGTACGGTTGTCTATACAGTATGATCGGCAAATTGCAAAAATTCCAACCAAAAAAAAGTGAGGACTAGCAATGTCCAGGTGTGTTGGATATGTACATAGGAGAGCTGGCCATACATTTCAACGAGGTGCAAGAGCAAAAACGGTTATGATTTGAAGCCCTTCCTCCCACACTTGTGTGCCAAGCATCCTTAAGCCCACAATAGCTTGTTGACTTCCTAATCTTGGTGCTCTAGCTATTTTTGGAAACCCATGTGCTCACGAATTACCATTCGGATTATTTTAGCCTTGGCTGCACATTTTGATGGCCCGTTTTCAAATGGATGTTAAATTTGCGTTTCTGAACAGGGATTTATAGGAGGTATATGTTGAGCAACCTCTAGGATTTGAGATTCAGGGACACATAGATCATGTTTATTTATTGTGGAATTCTCTATATGGTCTCAAACAGGCACCTTGTGCTTGGTATGAGAAGATTGATGCCTTCTTGATTTCACTTGGCTTTGAGAGAGCGTATCCAGATTCAAGCCTTTATGTCTTTCTCTCTGACGGTGATATTTGTATCATTGTGCTATATGTGGATGACCTCATCCTTATAGGATCTGCTTCTCATAGTGTGCACAGGATTCTCTTGTCACAAATTTCTCGAACTCCCAAAGTGCTATTGCTTTGGCACAGAACCCGGTGATTTGTGGTCGATCCAAACATATCAAAGTGCATTATCACTTTGTTCGTGATTGGATCGAACTGAGTCTTCTTCGCTTGGTGTGTTGTTCTACCAAGGACAACCTTGGAGACCTCTTCACCAAACCGCTCCCTCTAGCTTCTTTGGAGGTCTTAATTTAGTGTGCCAGCAGTGGTCCACCCATTTGGCGTTGAAGAGGAGGTGTTGGAAATATTGTTCATCCCCAGATGGACTCCGTGAATGCTTGTATCTGGCCCATTTATAAGGCCTTGCATTGCATATTTATCTACTATTTTTTGCACTTTTTTGGGAGCATTTTTAGTAATTTTCTAGCGTTTTATGGAATTTTGTCCAGGTTGGCCTGCAGGACCTGGCCGACCAGCCTTTGAGGACCTATATAGTAGGTGCCTCAGTCCACATCATTATTATCTCCATTTTCAGCCCCGACTTGTACATACCAGCACTCGCGGACCTCCCTCGTGCTATACCTTGAATCATATTAAGGTTCTTGATCATCTGCAGTCTGCTATCTACACACCTGTGCTGTTTTATTCTCTATTTTCAGATTTACAGCAATAGCCCATAAATCTCACAGCATTGCAGGTCCCGCAGCTTCATATCAGAATATGTAAAGTTTCCATTCTCATACCTGGACTAGTAGTCACGCCTTGACTAGTAGTCACACCCACACTATTGTCATTGTGCGAGGACCAATCTCCACCCTAGCGGCGTCATACTTGCACCACAAGGGTATTGAAGGACGGAAAAACGCAAGCAGTTAAGAAGCATTAGGAAGGTTAGGCATTAGGTGAATCCTCAGCATTTAGCCCATGGAAGTTAGGTCAAAGGAGTACATTAGTGGCTTCTTGAGAACAGGAGGGTTAGGTGCCTTGATCAACCTCAATCATCAGTGTGTTAAGGGACGGGGGTATGCAAGGAAGGGGACATCATTGGAACCAGATGCACAGTTGCGAGGTGGAGTGAAGTTAGAATAGCGGCTGAGGAGATAGTGGAAGTTTTAGAAGTCAGTGAGTCCTTGTCCAAATACAGTAGTTTAGGAAGGAAGGATGACGGAGTATCCACTTCATCATCAAGTTTAGCAAGAGGGGATGCCACATGCACCCACATGGACATGGCTGCCCCACACATGTAATCCTTGGCATGGACAACCTCATAAGGGGATTTAGGAAACCAAAGGCACCTACAGCTAGTTGGGAAGCAAGTAGATCCAATGGACATCAGTTCAGTTCACACGTGCGAGCAAAAACACAACATATTCAAGTCGTGGAGCATTTTATGCAAGCCGACAGCATGAAGATGGACCGACTAGCTCATTTAGGGCCTATATAAGCATTGCTGTCATTTGTATCAAAATACCTTCTTTTCATAGAAGGTCATAAGTCTTATGAAGTTAGTAGAAGGCCAGAGGTCACCCTTTTGGGTAGGCAAAGGGCCAAGAAGTTGTACGGTCATTCGTGTCACCTTTTTGTACCGTAATACAGTGAACACTATATAGCCTCTCTCTCTCTCTTCTCTTTGTGTATCAGTGGTAGTCTGCATGAAGGTTCCTACAGAGTGCTTAAGGGCTGTGATCAAGGCATGAAGGCTTCCGCAAGTCACAGTAATCATGCACTTGCAATAGTTGACTTGGGAAATCTCCTATCATATTATCATGTATACCGAGTTCAAGCACTGGTCATCGTCATGCACGTTGTTTTCGGACAAGTTCCTTCATGGGAGCCGCCCATGAAGTCCAAGGAAACCCTACGTGTAAGACCCTTGTCTAGTAAACACTTGTGATTAAGCATAACATGGGAACATACACTTAACATAAAGACACTAGCATCTAGCTCACTGCCCAACCATAGAGCCATCCAGGCTCACCCTAGAGCATGGAGGCTAGTAGCATCAGAGACATGGCTCCATGTGCTAAGTTTTGGCATCCCATACCACCAAGACGCATCCCTCGGACATAAGCACGGAGTAGTTTGGAGTGTAGGGTTGAGGACTCTGTCTCAAACTGGCTTCGAAGGCTTCGAAAATCACTTGTATAGCCCCCTATAAATCAGGAGCTGTAAATACGTGCTCTTCTATAAGTACCTATCGTGTATTTGTGCTACTAGGATTTAAACCACAACCTTTGTGCCAGGCTCTAGTATGAGAGCGCTTGTTCATACCTGGTCTTGGAACGACAGTTTCACATTCACTCTACTCCAGGTGAATGAGGTTGGTGGTCTGGGCACTTTGATTCGTTCGACGAGTCTTGCATCAACATTCTACCCCGACACACATTATTTGCATTGCATGGAATATTGGGCTCGAAAGCCCTTGGAACTTTGTACGCAGATTAAATACTCCAATAATATACAACAGTATTTTTTTTTTGGGGGGGAGGGAGGGGGGTTCAGCCCGTTCGCAGTCCTAGTGGTGGTGTATTGTGTAGTCTCTATCTTTGCAGAGTTATCTTGTGTAGTGTTGTGTACTTACAATTATTTTTTGCATTGTTGTTGGTTCATATTTAAGTGTTGACGAGCTTGTTGTTCACGAGACGGTGCCGAGGGGACATTCACACCTAACGAGTGTTATTATATGGATGGGGCTTGGAACCAAAATATTCACTTTTCCCAAACTCGAACTTGTGCACTCTTCGAATCTAAGTGCTCTACCCTATCCAAACAGTCAACGCACACAAGTGCCGAAAAGAAGAGAAATTTGTAGGTTCCCTAGACTGTGATACCAACTATAGAACACTTGTTCCTATGTGCTAGAATTTTCCAAATTAGAAAGGAGAGTGCGGCAAAATCACACATATAGCACACACGAGTCCTAAATGATTGCTCTGTATTATTATTATTGTCACATGCAAGCCATGCATTGAGGCAATGTGACACACTAACTCATCATCAGAGCCACACTTGTACACGAGCTACGTAGGTCTTTCCAGCCTTAGGTGTCAGAGTCTATCTCTTAAACCCACTTGGAGAACAATCAATGCATATAGGTCACCTTAGCACAGCAACCATTTAGAAGCATTTAGGAGTTGCTTAGCAAAGGGATTAAAGGCTCTAGGCTAGCCCTTGGGCCAGCCTATGAAGCCTTGCATGAGGGCCATCATGGGTCTCACCAAAAAGGGACATATAAGTGTCTTGTACCAGTTGGCAGCCCTACAAAGGCTCAGACAGCTAGTCAGCAGCCTCATGTAGAGTTGGCCAGAAGTAGGAAAGCAGCTCTGATTCACACGTGTGACAAATGATCGACCAGTAGCACATGCATATAAAAGAAGTCCGCTCAGCCTTTGCATAAATCATCTCATTCTTCATAGAATTTAGCAATTATACATTGTAGAGTTGTGTGCTTGAGACTTTGGTCTTGTGCATACATCAATTCAGCCAAGCACTCTTTGTGCTACAGTCCAAGGCAGCCCGAAGCTATCTTCAGCATTCAGCCTTCAGTACTGCATCTCCCTTAGCAGATCTGGGTTTGCATAAGGCTCTCCAAAGTGGCTTCTCAGTTATCTTGAACCCATTTGATGGTTAAGCAGACGTTTGGTCTACATTGTCCTTGCATTTGGCAATCCTCCGTCAATCATCTTCAATAAGTTTTTTGCATTGTAAAAGAAGTTATCCAAAGCAATAAAACCGTTCAAACAAGGTCATAACCATGGCACAACCGTTCGGGAAGTTGGTAGTAGAGAAGCTAAAACAGTTTCTTTAGGGTTGGATACAAACATTCGGTTTCTTGTACGGAATTTCAAACCTCAGTCATATGAGCGGGCTTTGACTATGGCTCTAGAATTTAGAATTGATGCTAAACGGAGGCTTCTTGCTAGTGTCTTGATCACTCTAGAGTTTCTTTTATGCTCAAGCCCTCTTTGATTTTCTGGCACATATTTTCTTGTGAAATCGAACAGGAATTGAGGTGAGGATGGGTACCCAATGTGTAGGTGGTCACTTGTGTTCGGCAATTGAGCCAAGGGCCTACTTTTGGTATCAAGGGTGGAGCAACTGGAGGTGGATATAATATAGCCAGGTGATTCCCATGGATGAGTGCAACCTGCATATTGTTGGGTATGGGAGAAGCTTTGCACACAAACACACACACACACACACACACAAAGCTTGAATAGAGAAAACGTGAGTGAGAGTGAGAGCTGGAAAAGTTGTACTTGATAATGATAATGTGAAAGTACAAAGTACAATATAAAAGACCTAAGCCTGAAAGGCCAACACATTGGAGTGTGTTTCCCTAGGGAAAAAAACCATGTCCAGTCAGGGTAAAAAGTGCCTATGGATAGATCTTGTTCACACCAGATACTTCCTGAGAGTACAGCTAACAACCCCCCTTGAAGTGAACGATGTGAACATGAACATGGTGTAGCATACTACCCTGGTAGAGGTTGTAGGTTTAAAGCTTTGCGAAAAGCTTCAAACTTATCTCTAGAAAGAGGCTTAGTAAATCCATCTATGCCACATTGGCCTATGTAGGCACATAAGTCAAGTCAATCTCTCCAGCATGGAGCCTCTCCTTGACATAACGGTAATGTACCTCGATATGCTTTGTGCCAGCATGAAATACGGGATTCCGAGCAACTGCCAAAGCACTCTGACTGTTAGTGTAGATGGTGGTAGAAGACGACTGTCTAATACCAAGATCAGTTAATAGACATCCTAGCCAAACACATTCCGCAGTAGTTGTAAAGACTGCCCTGTATATTCAGCTTCACAACTAGAAGTGGCCATTGTAGGTTGGTCCTTGCTGAGTCATGAAATGCATAAACCACCAAGAAGAAAATAGTTTCCACTGGTAGACACTCGCATGCTATAGCATCTTGCCCAGTCACTGTGTGTAAAAGCAATCAAGCACAATGTAGACGAGTTGCCATAAAAGAGCGCAAAGTCGATGGTGTAACGAAAGATAGGCTTTACATGCCCGCAAATGTTGGGCTATGCATGAATCTGCTCATCTGTGAAACAACAAAATGAACATCTAGATGGGTAGTGCATAGATAAATAAGGCATCCCAGAGCTTGTTGATAAGTGGCGGCATCAAATGGCTCACCAGCATCCTCAAGTGAAAGTTTTAAACTTGGTTCCATAGTAGTAGAAATAGGTTTACAATTTATCATTTGGAAACGCTCAAGGAGTTGCTCAATGTATCTCCGTTGAGATAGTGCGGGAATATGTGAATATGAAGCGGAAGCAAGTAGAAATCAAACAAGAGGATGTAAACGGCCAAGAACTGAAATATTGAATTGAATTATGAATGAACAATGTCCATGCTTATATACATATCTGTAGAGTCAATCTATTGTAGCAAAAGGCTACTAATTTGGACAAATGGTAAAATGCCTAAAAAAGCCTAAAATTAAGCTATAAAATAGCTGAAAAATATGGAAAAAAATCCCTAATAAAATGGGCTCGAGATATCTCGAGGAAGAGGTTTGGTGAAGACATCAACAAGGTTGTCCTGAGAAAGGCAATACTCCAGTGTAATGATGCCGTTGGCAACTAGCTCACGAACGAAGTGAAAGTGGACCTCAATATGTTTGGTCTTACCATGGAAGGATGAAGTTCAAGCCAATGCCAAGGCACTCCGGCTTTCCGAGACCAGATGGTGGATAGCTTACCAATAGATGGCAGCAGTTGGTAGGAACTTTCCAGTACTGATGTTGGTGGTTCTTGTGTTCGTGAGTCAGAGGAAACTGAACAGGTCACTTATGCTCTAATGTCTCGTCGTGTTCGGGACAAAGAACCTCCAGTAGATGAGGATGTTCTTTCCACGGGGACCTTTCGGAAAGCTAGGCAGGTGGCAGCTGATTACTTGCAGAAGGAGGTGGTTTCTCCAGGCTTTGTGGTTCCGGATTCAGAGGGGATGGTTGACAGGTTTCAGAAGGCCTTGCGTGGTGTTCATCAGGTTTCCAGGACTTGTTTTTGCATCGTAACAGGTGTTGATCCTTGTGGGCTGTGTGATGCCTCTTTGACTCAGAAGTAGAATGGTTCATTGATCTGGTTGATGGACACCAGATTGGACGTGAGCTTCCTGATGAGGCAGTTGAGCTCATGGTTGCGGATGACTCTTTGGGAGGCAGGATTGCGTTTCCTGTGGTTTCTGCGGCATGCGAAGGATCATGGACTCTTGTACACAGGAGGGGGATTGTTGGATGGAGTCCGACTCCACGGTTGGAGTGACTTGGTTTGGGGAGGAGATCCGGACACGAGGAGATCTACTTCAGGCCCAGGAGCAGTTTTCCGGAGCAGTAAGAAGCAGTCATCTTTTGCCTTGTCAAGCATAGAGGCAGAGTACCGGGCTGCTTGTGATGTTGCTTGTGAGGTGGTGAGGATGCAGAGGGTGCATTGCATGTTTGGGCTTCCACTGGCGGAACCCATGGTCATCCAGAGGCACTTTGTTCGTGAACAGATCGTTGCTGATGACATCTTGCTAGAGTTCTGTTCTACGGAGGACAGTACGGTGGACCTCTTCACGAAGTTGCTCTCTCAGGATTTGCTCAGGCGGCACCCCAGCTCCCTGTGGTTGGTTGCACAGCCAGGAGCTGAGAGGGGGTGTTAGAAGTCATCTCTTGTCCAGTTTTATACACCAAGGCCTTTGTTGTGGGTGTGCACGCCCTTATGAGGTGTTTTATCATTTTTCCCCACTCTCCGCATTTTTTCCTATTTTTCCCATTTTTTCTGTGGCTTGGGAGGCAGCCTTGTAGTGGCAGGAGGACCTTGAGCCTGGTCGACTGCATCTGTGAGATGGCCGACTGCACCTCATGAGTCGTTGGACTCTTCTGCTGCTGGCCGACCCATCTTGATGTTGGCCGACTGTGGTTATCCAGTCGTGAGGATTCTTGTGTCCAGTCGGCTGCCTATAGCAGGCCAACTGCCGATGTGGGGGCATATAAATAGGCCCCCAGCCCCTTTGCCACTTGTGTATCATATCGGGATCTTCTTGTGTATATCAGAGCAGAGTTACACGCCTACATCTCTCTCTCTCTCTTGTGCTGTATTTTTTCTGCATGCGTTTTTGCTCGTGTCCCAGATCTGGTCATCATCTCCGCTGCGTATTCTGACAGAGGCTGGAAGCACCACTGTCAAGAATCCACTCCCGGGTATTCTTTGCAGTGAAGCCAACTGCCTCCTCGCTCGAAGACGATAAAGCATCGGAGTCCATCATCTCTAAGTGCACAAATGCCGGAGTCTTTGCAGCTGAGGCTGAAGAATCAGCACTCTTCCCAGTCTGCTTAGGACACTTTCTCCAATAGTGGCCTTTCTCGCCACAATCGTTTCAGGTCCTCTTGGCCTTCAGTTTCTCTCGATCTACACAGGCTTCTTCTCCGAAGACTTCTCCGATGAAGCCTTCCCTTTGCCCTTGGTTGTTATTCCGGCATTACGACCGCTGGCCAGTTGACCTCTGAACCTCCACCCTGAGGAGGGTTCGTGAATCTTTCCTCGTGGTCCAAGACCATGGGCACAAGCTCCTCCCATGTAATGGTGCTTAGCCTGCCACTGGTAATCAAAGAAGAGTAGAAAGCGAAATATTGAGAAGGCAAGTGTGACAACAAAGTGATGGGCATATCCTCCGACGATATTTCCTTCCCAGCCTGAAGGACTTCCTGCTGAAGGGCTTGTAGCTTGATAATATGCTCCCGCATCGTCGATGACTTTACAGGGTTCATAACCCGCATTTTTACTTCCAAGGAAATCCTCTTCATGGGCGATACCCTGTTATAAAGAGAAGCCAAGTGCTACCATATGCCTCTGGCCAGCATCATATGCTCTACATGATTGATTACCTGTGGTGTGCAGTTGAGGAAGATAAAAGAACGGACCCTAGCGTTGACACGATCCCATAGCTGTGCCTGTGCCTCGCGGTCCTTTCGGGTTGACGGTAACTCCCCTTATTCTACCTCCGGCCGTGGAACCCCAACAACGATGAAATCGAATCCCAACAACGATGAAATCAGCAAGGTCATATGACTCCAGAACAGATTCCATCATAACCTTCCATATGCCGTAGTTGTTCCCGTCCAACTGACGGTCCACCAGGAACGTGGGGAGTGTAGGGATCTTCACATGCTTCTCAGCCATCTCTAGTAAATCTGCCATTCCGGGGATGTAACTGAAAAAGGGTGGGTGGGTAGGAAAAAAAAGAACTTACACCTGCAAGTGGCTATCGAGCAAATCAGCCTGCCTTTCTCTTGCTTCTCCTCTTCCCGAACAGTCCACCAATCAGCAACACAACAATCCCCCTCTTGCTCACACAAATCCCAAGATCTATCAAGAGCCTAGAGCTCTGATACCATGTCAGAATATGCAGCGGAGATGATGACCAAATCTGAGAACACAAGAGCAAGTACAGTGCAAAAAATAGACAGCACAAGAGAAGGAGAGAGAGAGGCGTGTAACTATGCTCTATATACACAAGAAGATCCCGAAAATGGAAGATACAATGGCATGGGGCAATGGGGCCATTTTATATGGCCCCAAGCATGCGGTCGGCCTGTAGAAAGGCAGCTGACAGGGCCTGAATCTCCACGACTAGCAAAATCCTCCAGTCGGCCAGCTGTACTCAGTCGGCCAGCATCCATGTGAGGTCGGGGACTTGAAGGATCAGTTGACTGGCATATGGGTCCTCCTGCCACCACATGGCAACCACCCAAGCCAAGAAAAATAGGGAAAAATGGGGGAAAAATATGGAGAGTGGAAAAAATGAGAAAACACCTAATAAGGGCGGGCACACCCACAACAGAGGCCCTGGTGTATCGGTATAGACAGGAGATGACTTCTAATAGGTACGGGCCATCTCATGAACAGTCCTGTTCTTGTGTTCAACCACACCATTGTGTTGAGGAGAGTGATGTGTGGAAAATTGACGGCGTATACCTTTTTGTGAACAAAAATTATGGAAGGCTTAGAAGATGATTTCTCCTCCATTGTTGGAGCTAACTTGTGGAACCTTCTGTGTGGTCGCAGTCTTGACCAAAGTCACCCACTCTTGAAAGCGGGAGAAAGCTTGAGATTTTTCTACCAAGAGATAAACCCAAACTTTGAATCATCAACAATAAGCATAAAGTACCTGGCTCCTCCTTGGGAAGTAGTCCGCATGGGGCCGCACATGTCCATATGAATGAGCTCCGGAATATGAGAAGCCTGATGAGTAGCCTCATGAGTAAAGGCATCTCGGTGTTGCTTGCCATGAAGACAAGTCACACACGTGGAGTGGGAAGGTTTCAATGGTGGAAGACCCTCGACCATCTGCTGAGAAGACAGCAGCTGGAGAGAAGCATAATTCAGATGCCCAAAGCGAGCATGCCACAAATCCGTATCCACATGAGCTACCAAGGCATGATAGTTGTGAAGAAGTTCCAAATGCCCAAAGCGAACATGCCACAAATCCGTATCGACATGAGCTACCAAGGCATGATAGCTGTGAAGAAGTTGCAGTAGATGCGATTGGCACTCAATCAAAGAGCCACCAAAATCCTTCAACCGATAAAGACCGCCTACTTGGACACCTAGGGCAACAATCTGCAAGGTGCTGGTGTCAATGATCTCAAGGACGGAACTATCAAAGTAGACACCATATCCTTTCTCCGCAATGCGAAAACTTGAGAGGAGATTATTGGAGAGGTTGGGAATATGAAGCACATCCCAAATGATGGGCTCACTTTGGAATTTGATCCTATGATTTAGAGCTATTTGGACGCCCTCCCTTTGCGGATAAAAGGTTGGCCTGAGAATGAGTTTTGTCGCACATTACCAACCGAATAGTCCTCCAAGTTGGAAGCATCACCAATGGACATTGTCGAAGAGTTGGGACGAATGTCATGAAGAATGGTCCTGTCAAGAGTCATGTGAGTAGAACACCCACTATCAACCACCCAATCCGTAAGATGTGAGGTGGAAGGAACAAGAGAGTCAAAGGGAAGCTTCTCAATACCGATGAAGACAGTCTCCTTGGTGGAAAAGGATTTTTGAGTTTGGTTGGTGGATGAAGAGATTTGATTGGGGGGTTTCTTAGCAGAACCATTTTCTCTCTTCTTCTTGTGACAATCAGGCTGAATGTGACCTTTGAGACCACAATAATAACAAGTAAACTCCTTATGAGCGGGACTGTTGGCACGTTTGTGCTCGTGGAAACCTTGGACTGCCATTTGCTTTTGCCCTTAGCTTGAAGAAGGGTCTCGGAAGTACCCTAGCTGGTCTTCTTTCTCATGGCCCTATCTTGAAGCATGCCAACAATGGTATGTAGAGCAGGAGTAGAAGGAAGAGGCGATAGTGTCACAAAAAGCGGAGAAAGTCTCGGGCAATTTGGCGAGGAGCTGATTGACAAAGTCCTCGTCAGTAGCTTTGCTCCCCAAAGAGACCAATTGCTTCTGAATGGTTATGAACTTTGTAACAGAATCCATGACGTTAGTAGTATCGGCGCTGATTCTCCAAGGCTCCATGACGTTAGTAGTATCGGCGCTGATTCTCCAAGGCTTGTAACAGAATCCATGACGTTAGTAGTATCGGCGCTGATTCTCCAAGTTCTCACAGTGATACCTCCTTTGGATGGTATCCCACAATTCTTCTGCAGTTTCCTCATCATTGTCATCAAATTGATGAGCAATAGAGGGTTTTATGTTGAAGAAGATGAAGGCATGAGCCCTTCCATCTTTGTCAGCCCAGACATCAATCTTAGCTTGAGGAGACGGTGATACCTCCTTTGGATGGTATCCCACAATTCTTCTGCAGTTTCCTCATCATTGTCATCAAATTGATGAGCAATAGAGAAGAAGATAAAGGCATGAGCCCTTCCATCTTTGTCAGCCCAGACATCAATCTCAGCCTAAGGAGACGTAGCATCGGGAGAGGCATCAATACCAAAAACAATACCCATAGCCGATGATACCGAAGGAGAGTCTTCATCTGTAGTACCCAATTAAGATAATTGGTTCCATCTAAGATGGATTCCTTGGGAAGTTGAGGAATGGATGAAGAGATAACAGTTGGTGTAGAAGCCATGGAACCCTCCTCTTCAACTGGTAGCAAGAAAAATCTGCAAATAGGAACCCCAGGGCTGCCTACACTCCCTAGAAGCTAGGTGAGGGGTTGGAAAGAGGTAGAAGGGTGTAGAAGCTGAGAAAGCTTGGCTAGAAGGGCCTCCTTTGAAGGCGGGGAGGGCTGGGAATGAAAAATGCAGAAAAGGGGGCTGCAGAAAAAAAGCGCAGGTTTTAGGGTTGGCCAAGATGAAGGAAAGAGGCTGAAAATAGCCTAGAATCAGTGCCAAGAGAAGTGCTGATGTCTCCTTGAAGGAGATCTCCAAAACGCAACACCAGAGGAGCTAAGGAGAAAAAAAACGCAGGCTGAAAACTCTCCTCGCTGATCTGTGGAAGCACAAGATCTCTAATATCATGTGAGAATATGGTGAATATGAAACGGTGAATTATGAATGAACAATGTCCCTGCTTATATACATATCTGTATATCTGTAGAGCCAATCGGCTGTAGCAAAAAGCTACTAATTTGGACAAATGGTAAAATGCCTTAAAAAAACCTAAAACTAAGCTATAAAATAGCTGAAAAATATGGGGAAAATCTCTAATTACATCAGATAAATATCTGGATAAAAAGTGATATAAAAATAATCTTGATCTTCTTGGGTTGCATTGGGCCGCATTGGTTATTTTTATTTTTAATTTAAAAAAAAAGGATTCTTTTTGAGTTTGCCCCTCTTCGACCCTTATTTTGGCAGATTTTTGGACCCTTTTTTTTTGGCAATTTACCTAATTTGTATTTTCCTCTTGTTTGGGATAGGTCGCGGCGATCTTGGAAACCCAACCGACAGAAGAGACGGCTTTTCAGTATTGGATTGGACCGATATGTTTGGCTGGATGTGACTACACACGCTCTCCGTTGTATGGACCGTGTAGGAGGGCTTGATGAGTATATGCTCAAACTACCATTAAAGGATCTTCATTCAGAGAAGCTACTGTATTTAAGGAAGCGCATAGCAGGATCTTATGAGAAGAGAACAATGGTCCCACCTGATTTAGAAAAGAAGATCAAGGCAGTCATGGAATGGAGTCTGGAGCAGAAAAAAAAAAAAGCAGAACAGCCAGGTGAAGAGGAAGAAGAAGAAGCAGAAGGCAAGGAGCCTTTTCAAGATTTGACTGCTAAACCAGTAGAGGATGACTACATAAGCCAAATGTTTGCAAAGTTCAGTATAAAGCAGGAGCAGGCTTCTGAAGATGGTAACGTGGGTGTAGGTGGGTTTCCCTTTCCCTTTGGAACACATAAAGCACCTGGTCCAAGCTCTGAACCCCCCCGACCTAGCCGTGAAGAGTTTCCGGAAAATCTGTTTTCTGATATGTAGTTTTTGGTCCTGGTAAAAGAGTTTTGGATTTGGTGGCAGGGTAGTTTTAGCTCATGCCTTTCTTAGTAGTAAGAGTTATACAAAGACAACATAAATTTGCCACAATTGGTTGTGAAGCATACTGAGTTGATTTTACATGCCAGCCTCCAGGCTTTTTGTTGAAGCGTCACACTGCCTTTTTGGCTGTTTGACTGATACGGAAGATGGGTGTTTTTTAAAAAGGTGTCTTGCACTTACAAGTTGATGGAATTTTTCTTGTTTGGGATTAGAAGGGTGAAGCCCATATTTTGTATGCAAAGTCAGAATCGCTAAAGAACCATAGGGATTGTCTTGTGTTTGTATTTTCTTGCAGTTGAATCAACATTGATGCTTTTATCATCATGCAAATATTTAAGGTCAGACTTGACAATGAACAGATGCAAGAAACCTAATTTAAGATAAGTTTTGTTATCAATTATGGCTATCAAGAGCTTCCATTGATTGATGCCAATTGTTCTTAGGTGTTTGTTAGTGCACATGCCCATGGATGGATTCAATATTTGTCCGAGTTTTCTCATTAAAATGCTACACCACATCGCAGGCTTCTAATATTTCTTAGAAGTTTAAAAATACTTCCTTTAAGGTGAAGAGTCATCTTTTTGTACACAGAATTCTAAATACCAGCAAAATATGAAGACCTTCAACGAGCTGGAAGGACTCAATGTCCTTTTACTTTTCACTAATACACGCGCACGCGCGCACACGCACACGCACACGCACACGCACACGCTTTTTTTTTTTGTGGAATTACGCACGCACATGCACATGTACACGTGCGTGCACGCACACACACACGTGTTAAGAGTCATCTTTTTTTGCCTAGCCCCAATAGTAGCATTGGTGGTGTCCAATTTAAGATAATGATCCTTGGGTTTGGGGAACACCTAGTCAATTTGAGGCTTTACTCCGGGAAAGGTCTCCAACCCATGCAAGTCGATAATATTGGCGAATATAACAGGCAATGGCATTATTTTTCATCTTCTTCATGTTAGTAGTGACAAAGATGTCAGCAATCTCGACAACATCTCCTTCCATCAAGGTTTGCCAAGCTCCGCACGATATGGCTTCACATAATAAGGTTTAGTAGTAGTGACAAGGATGTCAGCAATCTCGACAAATCTTCTCAAGAGTCAAGACAAGAAGTCCTTCCATCAAGGTTTGCCAAGCTCAGCACGATAAGACATGAGACCAAGTCCCGAGAGAGAGACAAGTTATAGGAGCTGTCATGGCAAAAGGTGAAGGTGGAGTTGCTCGACCTAAGGGTCGAAGTTGGCGAGGAGAGGGCTGGCAGAGCAAGATCTGTTGGAGAGAAGGTGGCGAATTATTGAGCCAGGCGGCACGGGGCTGAGCAGGGCGGTGCGCACAGGCGATGGATCTCTCTCTCTCTCTCTCTCTCTCTCTCTCTCTCTACACGTAGGCCACTCTCTCTCTACACAAGGGATTTTCTCTCTCTACACAAGTACTACCTCTCTACACAAGGGATTTTCTCTCTCTCTCTCTCTCTCTCTCTCTCTCTCTCTCTCTCTCCCCCCCCTCTACACGTAGGCCACTCTCTCTCTACACAAGGGATTTTCTCTCTCTACACAAGTACTACCTCTCTACAAGCAAACAATCTACGTAGACAATCCACGTGCAATTTAAGAAACCCGATCTTGCGATCACACTTCCTTGATGATTCGACTTTCCAGACGATCCAACCTTGTCGATCTCACTTACCCAACCTCACCGATCTCGTATCTGTGATTATCGATTCTTAGATCATGGCAATCCGACCCCTGTAACATTCACTTTCGAGAGGATTCAATCTCGCCGATCTCACTTCTACGATCTCAATCCGACCTCACCGAACTCACATCTTGAATTAGTCGATCCTTGGTTTGTGGCGATCCAAGTAGACCCTAGATGATCAACTTTCCAGAGGATTCAATCTCTTTGATTGCCGATCTCTTTAATAATTGCTGGTCTCTTTGATTCACTTTCAAGAGGATTCAATCTCTTTGATTCTTGATCTCTCTTCTACGATTGCGATCAGACCTCACATCTTGAATCGTCAATCCTAATTCTCAAATCACGATTCAACTTTACAAATTGCCACCCATGTAGATCAACAATCGCACAATTGAATTTTTGAGATCGCTATTTGAACCCTTTTTTTATTTGTGTTTTGGTTTTTGTATTTTTTATCATTCTTGGTAAAGGTAGTGATTGTTCACTTGAGCGGGGAGGGTTACGTTAATTATGTACACGTGGGCTAAGGGCTTACCGTGCCCGCCCAAAAGCCACTGTGGTCGGCTTCGCTAGCGCGCTTGATTGAGCTGTGTCTCCAAGCTTCAAAAAAGCACTAAATTTTTTTATTGTTTTTGAGAAGGTGAGGCATTGAGTGTCCTCAATCCACTCTCTTATGAGAATCACCCAACCTTGGAGTGCACATGCATCAATTAGATGAAATTTTCACTCCATAAGTGGTACCCTAAGTGTTACGAGAGAGAGAGAGAGCTATGTAAACTACTATTGAAATAATTGAACTGACTAGCCTAATTTATTACCCCAATTGGCATTAAATTAAATGAAATCAAAGCCAATTTAAACTTAAATTAACTTAAACTTACACCTAAAATTTATGATTTAAGCCTAAGTCATGCCCAAGGCAATTCTAAATTCTAATCCTACTTCAACTCTAAATCTGAATTCTAACCAATTATACCTAGCTAAATCTAACTTTACTGAGACTAGAATGCAACTAAATCTAAATTAACTAAGACTAGAATGCAACTAAATTAGAAACTAACCAAGTCTAAGCTAGTTAATCATAATAATTATTCTTAATTAATTTAATTCTAATTAACTTAATTTGATTAAAACTAATCTATCTAATTTCTAATAAGTTGACTTGAATACCTATGTTAAACTATGTAACTTGAGTGAGCTAACCTAAATCAATTTCTAAGTTCCAATTAATCTTGAACTAGCTAAATTAACTGGAAATGCCTATGGCAATGGTAGAGGAGGACAGGGCAAGGGTGGTTTTTGGAAGTCAACATTGAAAGCATAAGAAGCCCCCCCCCCCCCCTCCCCTCCATCAAGGTAGGGTTCGATGCAAAAGAGCACACTTGGAGAAGTAATTCTTTTATTTTCAAGAATGTCAAGTTAGGGTGGATCGTGAGCTAACCAATTGAGTACTTGAAATTAGATTATATCACAAGGGGAAAGTTTATGTGCTTGGGTTATACCAAATATGTGTAACATGAGCCACTGCCCCCCACCTCTCCAAAAACCTCCTCAAGCATACCCACACTAGCCAACCATCAAGACTCGCCCTCACCAAAACCTCCTCAAGCATACCCCACTAGCCAACCGGGTTCATTCACACCACCACACGCCATTCCAACTACAAGCCACCATCTAGCACACCGACATTGACGCCAACAACAAGGTAACACCACCGTTTAACACGGAGCAATCGATATCTAAATGCTTTCATTCGGTCGCTCTATAGGCAATTCGACTGGCAATGGTCATTTGCAACATCGATGTCTGCGTCTTCTTGACAAACCAGTAAGTGCATGTAACCACTTCACCCTCCTTTTTACTGCATATTTTGGCTCCCCAATGAGTGGGTAGAGCGCTCTGCATGAGGGTAGAATTGATACAGCTATGGGATTTTTTTTGTAGGTACATTGTCGGATAGCCTAATCGTCAAACCACCCCAAACCTTAAAGAAAATCCCGCTACCACCAAACCCAAATCAGCTTCACTTATAACCAAACCTTGGCAAGTTTCTGGTGTACAACCAATCCTCTTCATTCACATCTTTTTGCCACTAGCATGTAGGCACACTTGTCCGGACAATCCTCCCTACCTTGTGGTCCCCATCCCAGATCACATCCATGCACTCATGGCTTTTGCCGATCACATCCATGGTCTCCACCGCACTTGATCATGACAGATCCCATTCTTGCACACAACATATTTTCCCCCTACCAACACTTTGTATGGATGCCTTTGATCATGTTGTCTTGAATTCCTCATTAAGTCTTGTTCTTGCTCAATCCAACCCTCTTCCCATCCATGACTAGGAGAGTGCTTAGTGTGGCATGGCTCATCCTTCTCCTCCTCTTCAGGTTCATTTGTGTGGATTCTTAGATTCCCAGTCATCGAGTTTGATAAGCCTCTCCAAAGTTAGTATTTCCTCGTAAAATAGAACTTATCGGGACACTCAAACTTCTAAGGATAAGAAGGCTGTCTGGGCTCGCTATGTCCCTTGTGCACGATATTTGTGCTCACTTAGTTTGTACTTACTTAGAGGTAGGATTGGACCAACCAATGTGTATAGGATGTGCATTGATCCTTGCCTAGGAGGCGTTCCCCTGATGGGGTTGAAATGAATCCATCACCTATCATATTAGAGAAAATATTATGGTGACTATGATGACCCATGGAAGGCCAACTCCACTGAGTCCTCCTTGTATCTAGCAATGCAAAATCTTGCTAGATTGGTTTGAGAGGCAAAGACATCGGAACTGGCTCTTTTGTGGCTTCTTAAGAATGGTCATGGGTTTAGCTATGTCATTTTACATGCTCTAAGGTTTCTGTAGTATTGGTTCTATGATTGACTCTGGGATAGGGTCTTGGATAGGCTCAAGCAGGGTTACTAGTTTGTACTCGACCACTTGCTCAAGTACTGGCTCTAGTTGACCACTTGCTCATGGGTTTGGTTATGTCATTTTGCATGCTCTAAGGTTCCTATATTGGTTCTACGATTGACTCTAGGATAGGGTCTAGGATAGACTCAGTGGAGTTGGCCTTCCATGGGTCATTATAGTCACCACAATATTTTCTTTAATATGATAGGTGATGGATTCATTTCAACCCCATCAAGGGCATGCCTCCTAGGGGAAGGATCAATGCAAAATCTTGTTAGATTGGTTTGAGAGGCAAAGACATCGGAACTGGCTCTTTTTGTGGCTTCTTAAGAATGGTCATGGGTTTAGCTATGCCATTTTACATGCTCTAAGATTTCTATATTGGTTCTATGATTGACTCTGGGATAGGGTCTTGGATAGGCTCAGGCAGGGTTGCTGGTTCATACTCGAGCACTTGCTCAAGTACTAGCTCTAGTTGACCACTTGCTCATGGGTTTGGTTATGTCATTTTGCATGCTTTAAGGTTCCTATATTGGTTCTATGATTGACTCTGGGATAGGGTCCAGGATAGGCTTAGGTAAGGTTAGTGGTTCATACTTGACCACTTTGCTCAGAGTCCACCTGCCTTATTACACACACCTGGGCTTCTTTCATTTGCTCTTTCTCCAATACCGGGTTGGGGTACTCTTTGAGCTTGTTTGGAAGGTTTATGTAGTTAAAATGTTTTTTTTCTTTGGAAAGATGTGGTTTAAGAGATCACCCATCGTGGTTCCCATGATGCTTGAAATGAGCACAAGATTGTTGTTTTCTAGGCCTTAGCATTAAACACTCCAAACTTGTATGCTTTATGGTGGCAAATTGCAAAAAATTTTACACAACCCATATCTCTTCATGGGAATATATGTGGGTGTCTTGCTAGGGCTGGCGTGGACGACATTGTGGAGTACTTTTATTCTTCTTTGGCCTTTGAGTTTTGCATTGAGGATAAGGCCTTGATTGTTGAGGCAACCAAATTGGATTGGCACTATCAAAGTAGCCTTGAGCTACAAGTAGCTGCTTTGCCACTCACATTTTGATACCATTAAGATACCTTAATCTTGGCTGTCAGTGTGGTGGAGTTTTCTTTGTGGCTAGCGAAAGGTTTGGGGCCCGCCTTCATGTTGGTGAGAGCTAAGGTTGTGGCTTTGAGACTCATGGGTGTTGTTGACGATGAGGCTTGAGTCTCTTCGAGAGTGGTGGCTGCTCTGAAGGTGACACTTTTGAGCATGCAACCTGCTCCTTTGGGCGAGGTTGGTTCATGTGAAGAGGCATTGGCTCTGAGTCTTTTCACTTGAGGTTCTTATCAGAATAAGAGTGGAATTTGTGAGGAACTTCTTCAAGAGTGATTGTTGTCGATGGAGAGGTTTTGACATTGGAAATAGAAGCTCTGTCTCTTATTGGTGTGGTGAAGATGAAGTCGAAGGAGTAGATGGTAAATTGGAGTTGGCCCTTGGTGTAGAATTTATTTTGTCATGTAGAGGGACATCCAAGGAAGAGGCTTGTAGCTTTTTGCATTCATTATCATAGAAATCCCCTAGGGTTGGATCTGCTTCCTTGCAATATGGTATCGTTAACTTTGTTTCGTTGGCCATCATGGGTGACCCTATCGCTAGCAAAGTACAGTCGTGCTTGGGCATCAATAGTCTATTTATGTCCCAAGATCTATAACATGCCCATCTTCAATAATAACATATGTCCATTTAATAGATGAATTTATGGTCTTTTTATGGTGTAAAAATCATCAATTTTAAAAATAGATCTATTTTCACTTGGAATATTAAAAATTTTAGTTCAAATTTGGAATCTGCATGCGATTTTACTCTAATATAGGATTTTACAGCACTCAAAACGGACACTGGAATAAGTTTACACGTAAATTTTTAGTTAAAATATGGTAAACTTCTGACCTTAATAAATGCATGTTCGAGTATTCGATTGACTGGGCTTTGACGCACGATGACTTTTTAAAAAAATTCAATAAAATTGTCAGGGGTGTTTCCTTGGTCGTAGGGGTGCGGCATGCATATCGAGGTCAGTGCCCTAAAAAAAGGGATCCCCGTCCCAAAAAAAGACCTATACACATACTAGGGTGCCCATACAGACGGGTGTGTACGGGCCAAGGGTTGGCCACCCTAGTGTATGGTCCCCGCTAGCGGCTATGTGGACACCCACGCCACGACCACTAGCCCGGAAGGTACATGCGTACCCCACCTTTGAGTGGCATACAGACACCACTCCTTTTCCTAGACTCATTTAGACAGACCAGTGTCCTTTCATCGTACACCACCCTTTGCACCCCGCTTTGCTCTCCCTTTCCCTATACCTGTACCCATACCAGCCCCTATATAAACTCCCAGTACCCCCCCATGGCCAATACCCCGACACCCTATGCTACTCGTACCTGACAGGTCGTACTATCGACACTTTGTGCGGAGACTACACCCGACAGCCCCTCTCACAGCAGCAAGCCCTTTTTAGCCCATCTCCAAGTAGGCTTTGTAGAATTTTTTCAACATCCCACACTTGTGTTGTGGAGAGGGTGTCCTAAACTGGTCTCCCTCCCGTGTGAATAGACTTACGGGAGAACTCCCCTTCTCTCCTCTAAGTGCAAGATTTTTTCCTCAAATTTCAGTTTAAGGACACCTTCCCCCCATTTGCAGTGACTTAAGTAAGCACACTGTGGTAGCTTCAAGGAGGAGCCATTCTATCCACCTTCTCGTTGCCCACGTTGCTGCCTGCGAACTCAATGCTTCAATGGGATCATGATTCAGAGTTCGTTTGCTCACTTTATGAGCATAAAACTCTCACATGGGAACCACCTCTTGGAGCATTGTAAGGCCCCCCCAACCTAAAAAGGGGAATAAGATAGTCTACTAAGTCTTAACAAAGAAAAATTTTCTACTCGTTGTGACACCTCGACAATATAAAGATGCGAGGATACAACTAATAGGTAAGACCTAGTTCTATTCCGTAGGGGGAGTGTGGTCGTTTGAATGACTTTTAAAATTGAATCACCCATAGAATGATTGACCTTAACCTGGGCAACCTCTATTCTTGATTCCTAAAAAGAACGCTTTTTCTCCCATCTGGCACAGCCACTAGCCTAATCCTCTAGAGTAGAGTTGCATAAGGACCTACTTATGTAATGTAGAGCTTTCAATTAATTTGTTGGAAAGCTACCCGACTAATCAGGTCCACCCCCATCCATAGGATGGTGCCGTCTCAGGACATCCCATCCTTCCACTTTCCACCCAACTCACGCCTCAATTTTATTTTCTAATTAATCCTACCACGCTCTGCAACACATATAAACAAGTTCCTTAATTAGGATTCTTACACAATGTTCGTTAAAATAGCCAATCATACACAATACTAAGAAACAAGGTATTTAGTTTAAAATAGATACAAGATTCAATGCTCTCTTACCTTTGCTTTATTCTGCCAATCATACACAATACTAAGAAACAAGGTATTTAGTTTAAAATAGATACAAGATCCATGCTCTCTTACCTTTGCTTTATTCTGCCAATGATCCAGAATTCGGCCTTCCAGCCTCTATAGGCAATCCCTATGGGACCATACACCTCGTCGTTTTGGTAGCTAGTGAGAATAGGCAATCCCTATGGGACCATACACCTCGTCGTTTTGGTAGCTAGTGAGGACTGAAGCCGGCATGTCGCTCTCTCAGGCTCCATTGCTTGATCCTCCCGCTCCTTAGAGGGATGTCTATACGCTAGGGTGGTCTTATTCACCGCACTAGCCTAGGCCTGCAAAACTAGGCAGCATTCATAATACTCACCTAAACTGACGAGTCTCATCTTTCCAATGGTAGGAGGGATACCTTGGGCCAACGTCAAGCCTCGCTAACGTCACCGCCGCGCCCGGCTACACAAGCACGAAAACGGGTTTAGCATCAAGGCGGGGAGAAAATGTACATGCACCTTAACTTAATCAAGATAATAACATAATTGCTTAACTAAACCATAGGATACAGGAAACAACATCATCTTCTCAAGAAAGCAACAATTTCACAAGAATTTTGTTATTTTCAAAGCAAGGAAAAGTAGGACCTTCTTTCTTACTTAATTAATGCTAACACTAAAGATCAATCAAAAAACCTCTTTTTAAATGATTACCAAGCTAACTTGGCCATTGGTTCCTTGTGGGACTCCAAGGGAAGAGTTGGGGCCGCATCCGAGACATTCCCTCTACTAGGGCCGTCGTTATGCACGCTTCTCGCGGTAGTATTTTGGCATCTTCTATGAGGAGCCATTCTATCCACCTTCTCGTTGCCCACATCGCCCGCGCGAACTCAAAGCTTTAGTCGGATCGCGATTCGAAGTTTGTTTGCTCACTTTATGAGCATAAAACTTTTAGGTGGGAACCACCTCTGAGAGCCAAAGTGTGCTTACTTAAGTCACCGCAAATGGGGGGAGCGGTGTCCTTAAACTGGAATTTGAGGGAAAGAGCTTGTACTTAGAGGGAGAGAAGGGGAGTTCTCCCTTAAGTCTATTCACACCGGGGAGGGGGGGGAAAGGAGACTAGTTTAGGACACCCTCTCCACAACACAAGGGTGGGATGTTGAAAAAAAATTCTGCAAAGCCTACTTGGAGATGGGCTGAAAAGGGCTTGCTGGGAGAGGGGCTATAGAGGGCTATAGAGGGCTATAGAGGGCTATTGGGTGTATGAGTAGCACATGCTATTGGGATATTGGCCATGGGGGATACTAGGGGTTTATATAGGGGGCTGGTACATGTAAGGTTATAGGTAAAGGGAGAGCAAAGCGGGGTGCAAAGGATGGTGTACGATGAAAGTACACTAGTCTGTGGCTACATGAGTCTGGGGAAAGGGGTGGTGTCTGTACGTGGGCCAAAGGTGGGGTACGCATGTACCTTCTGGGCCAGTGGTCACATGGGTGTCCACGTGGCAGCTAGCGGAGACCATACACTAGGGTGGCCAGCCTTTGGTCCGTAGCGCCCATTTGTATGGGTGCCCTAGTATGTGTATAGGTCTTTTTTTGGTGAGGGGATCCCTTTGGACATCGGCCTCGATATGCATGCCAGTGCGTCCGTCTCGACTATAAATTTTTTTTTTGATAAAATTATCTGAGGTGTTTTCTTGGTCGTAAGGGGTGCAATCCGTTCGTCAATCGGACTGTTAGACATCCGTAACGCCGCTCTACGGGCGTTACCACAGGAGGGGACGGCCTCTGGCTCACCACCCAGCCATAAAGGAAGAATGAGGATTGCCCCTCATCCCCCAGGCTATATAGTGTGTGGCCTGCCGTCCACACTAGCCTGGCCGCCCATGACTCCGCATGGGCGTCCTCTCCCACTGAACCCCGGACATGGCCATCCGGTCTGCCGTCGGTCTCACAGGCATTACAGCCTACATGACATTACCCCCCCCTTAAGAAGAGTTTTCGTCCTCAAAAACAAACTGGGGAAACCTTTTGGAAATTGCACTACGGCGTTCCCAGGTTGCCACCTCCTCATCCCTATCTGTCCATTTAACAAGTACCTCCTGGTACACTCTTTGTCGGGTTTGTCTGTCACGATACTATAGAATCTTTTCAAGTTCATGTGGTATCTTTGGTCGCTCTATCAAGTCCACCAAAATCTCTGGAGAAACTGCGTTCTCTAACCCGTGAACTGATTTCTTTAGTTTACTGACATGGAAGATAGGATGGACTTGAGAACTCTCCGGTAACTCAAGTTTATATGCTACGTCCCCAATCTTCTTAAGGATTTTAAAAGGACTATAATATCTCGGAGAAATTTTATCACACTTTCCCGTTTTCATGGTTTCTAACTGCGCAGGAACCTTGAGGAATACAAAGTCACCTTCTGTAAAGGTCACCTTTCTTCGTCCTTTATCCGCATAAGTTTTAGCGCGATCCTGAGCGCTACGAATGCTCTCTCGTGCGGCTCTGAGCATATCATTCATATCTTCAAGGAAATCCTTGACAGATTGAATCTTCTCCTTTTGTAGGCCTACAGCCATCAGAGATCTCGGCTGGAATCCATACATTAACATGAATGGTGTAAATTTAGTTTGAATGCTTGGAGCTGTTATAAGCAAACTCCAGTATGGGCAAATATTCTTCCCAATTTGATTGTTTCTTACTTACATAAGAACGCAACATATCCTCGAGTATTTGGTTAACTTTTCCAGTTTGACCATCAGACTCCGGATGATCTACCATACTCATACTCAGAGTAGTATCCAATTTTTTGAAGATTTTTCTTAAAAAATGACTGTTGAACTTTCTATCTCTATCCGACACTATATCTGTGGGCAGGTCATATAGCTTGTAGAGATGTTCAATAAAGAGTTTTGCCAACTCTCGCGTTTTTACAGTTTTCTTCGTGGTAATAAACTTTGCCATTTTAGTTAACCTGTCCACTACCACCCACACCGAGTCATCTCTCGATTCGTCTTGGGTAAACCGGTAATTAAATCCATGGAAATGCTTTCCCATTTCCCTTGAGGAATCTCCCTCGGATGGAGTAGTCCTTCACCTTAAGGCGTTCATGTTTATTGACCTGGCACTTACTGCATTTCAGCACGTAAGTCTGGACGTTCTTAAACAAACTAGGCCAATAAAACTGTCTTTTACTAGTGCATAGGTCTTCTGAATCTTAGGATGACCTGCACTTGGACTATCAAAACTATACCCCGAAGACTCGGCTAGCCTCTCCGGACTAACTCTCGCCTCGCTACCCGCCGCACCTACGGCCAGTCTCTCCGGACTAGCATTACGTGTCGGCGAGGAAGGTGGGCGCGGCTGTGACAAAGTGTGTACGCGTATAGCACGCCAGACCTCTGTAAAGACAGGATCATGCTCACACAAGCCATGATTTGGTATTTCAACCAAAACCCCAAGGCAAATTTCATGCCTTGATTTTGCATCATGTCATTAGCACAGAAGCTAATGTACTGGAGAGCACTCTAGTAGCGCAAGTTCTTAGACTATGCTACTAGATATTTATAGACTACGCTACCATGTTGCATTACTAACTTGTTAAAATTTCTCGTTGGAAAGCTCTACGGCCAATCTAATCATGCATCACAAGGTTTAGTTCCAAAGCTGAGAGATACTTTTCTCTTAGAGTAACATCTTTGCACAAGCATATGCTCTAGAATCTTGTTGAGTTTCTAACTACCATCAATCTACGGATGGTTAAACTCCATTCTAACTCAGAGTAAATGTAAGTTTTGAAGATTTCCCTTCAAATATAATAATCAAACTTCCTATCTCTTATGCCATACTATATCTGCGGGCAGATCATATAGTATGTGGAGATGTTTGATAAAGATTCTTGCACCACTACGGGTGTCTGGAGTTACATCCAATCACTTACAACTCTTTGTTGCTATTACCAGACACATCCCTTTCAGTATTGTCTGGACTCACACAACTATTCCAGTTTATGTGATATTTGAGGATATCCCTCCTTTCCCTCAAGAAAGGTTTTTGTCCTCAAAAACTCTACTCTCAAGCGGACTACGTGCTAGTGTCATAGGTCCAAGAACAAATCTAGACCGTGTTTAATATCATATGTTATATTCTTGAGTCCTTCCAAGAAACTTTTAAACATCTTGCAACGAAGATGTAGTTTAGTGTTTACGCACATATGGTGGTACTATTGATAAAATGCTTTGCAACAGATCAGTGGTTTCACACTTGTAACAAAGTGCTCATTGTTGCATATTATTACTCTTCATAAGCGGTTACACACTTATGAATCATTTGGGTGGGTTGTACCATCTATCAAGAAAATTCCAAACTACTAATAACCACATTATCAATCCACAGATAATGACTGAGCTTGCTGCGAAGCCATAGGTTGCTAGATAATTGATGGTAATTACACAAGCCCAATGTCTCATTACATCATACATTCAATATAAATGCAAACATCACAGTACTTCGTGATGATAAACTTAGGAATTTCATCCTATCCCTGTTTGGTGTTGGTATGAAGTATAACTATGAGAACATTATTTGCTGCCTCCTCATTATAGCGGCAAAGCTACCTACCCATCACAGGTGGCAATTTATCAAGCTATAACCGATGACAAGCAAATAAACGAGTACTCTTGTAAGAACTTCATAACCATATCTCACACCAAACTCATAATCACTACGGATTAAATGCTAGGGCTTGCAAAATTGAATGTTGTCTGATAGGTAGAGGGGATCATCAAACTACGGATGACCTTGACAACTCACTAGGACTAGTAATGTGTAACTTTTAAGTTACTCCACTCTCCTTGCTTATTCCATACCATCGAACAAATCGGTCCCTCGATTTGAGCAACGTCAACATATTTATGAGTACCTCGATACTCATGGATTGTGGTTCGGTAATTTAAAATGTTGATCTAGAGTATCTTTCACTCGAGAATCTTAATTTTATTAGCAGCTATGTATTAGTAGTGAGTAACTACGTACCCACTATCATCACACTAGTAGCTCCATACTAGTCTGTGAGTAACTCCGTACCCAATGGCGTACCTCCCCCGAGTGGGAGTACCATATACAACCATCTATAACAAGATGCTTAAGTCACTTGCTGCTAAGAAGTGACTACACAAATTGACCCCTCCATTGCACATTGCAGTACAATCTCTGCTATTACAACACGAATTTTTGGACGTCCTTATCATAGAGGTCAACTTAAAAACTAGTGCATAGGTCTTGTGGAGTCTCGGCTGACCTAACCACACCACTGGTGACTTCCTACAAAAAATGTGGCGCCGAAGTCACCACCTATGTACTTTAACTCCGTAAAGTACATGGTCTTCATCTATCATCTATGGAAAGTTGTAAAACATTCCTGCGATGGATTTTTATCACCCTAAAATTATTGTGCACTATTTTAGTGTGAAGAGCTTTTTTCCTGGGTACCATGGTTCACCCCAAGCTCATCTGTTACTAAATTCTCCGATTTAACAAAAGATATGTATGCCTCCGAACACTCCAGTTCAGCCCCACACTTTGAGTTTACTTCTTAACACTCCGGTTAAGTCAAAACTCACCAGATACAGTAGGATTTACCACTAAGCTCTCCAGCTTAGCCTCCTATCCTAACTCAGCCCGAGTTTATGTACACTACATATGTCGGATCCGATACTAACAACAACCAGGCTCGTCTGGAGTGAGATACTACTCACTATTGCCATGTAAAACCTTATTAAATCCTAGAAATGCTCCACTCATTCCCCAGGGGTCATACGACTTATAGGGTTTACACGCACATGAACTTGTAAGCAAAATAGCCTGTCATGCAATATTACAATTGCTTATGTAGGAAAGTAATATATTTCCCAAATTCATATGGTAGCAACTAAAATGTGCTCACAATCGCACACTTATGTTGAACATAGGCAAGACTACGCTTGCAAAATGCTATAGGGCGTCCCGCATGCATGAAACTGTCCAACCAAACTAGTCTTACTGCTAACCTCTAGATTTAGATCACTCCGGAACTAAATCACTCTGTTAGCACTAGTACACCATCATGGTCTTGCTACCTAGAGCTTCTCCGAACTCTGTAACTGGGTTTTATCCCAACTTTATTTGGTAATTTTCAAAGTTCAAATTTTATCTTGCACACTTTATCACTACAGCCAAGTGTACATACAGACCTGCCAAAGAGTCAAGTTACATGCACAAGCCTTGGCGTCCCATTCCACCAAGACTACAATCGATTCCGTGAGAATTTGATGTCCCATACCATCAAATTACCACCAAACCAATTGATGTGACATATAAAAAGGCTCTTTCTCACCACAAACTCTCGAGCAGTGGGATGTCGACGCATGGCAATAAAAAGAAGAGAAAACCATGCTAGTAAGTTTAAGAACAGTTCTCTTCGATCAACTTCTATAAGGGCATTGAGCATTACATCTCAAGACTATACCCCTTCAGATTTACCTTTGATTTCTACAAATCAATCCTAAATCTGCTATTATTATCTAGGCATATGCTAATCCCTCAGATTAGTACTCCTAGATAAACCATTCAATTGAGTACTGCTAGCAGCACTGCTAGCCCCTTTATATCAAGTAATACACACCTTAGGGATTACTTTTACAAGGCAATCTACGTGACTAAATCAAACTAGTCACTACTCTCTAGGCCCAAGTAGTGACACTATTTTGTTACTACCAACAAGGGCCAGCTTGCCTCTACGGGGCCAAGACTCTCTTGTTGCTACAAACAGTAAGCAACTTGTTTGGACACAAGGCATAACCACATCAAGACTACGCTTGTACATGGTTCTCATTTGCCAAAGTTTATCACAATCTTCTAGCACCTGTTAAAAGATTGTGAAGGGTTATGAGCACTATGGCTCGATTAGGCTTACCTTGATTTCTCGTGATAAGCACTTCGTCTAATTTGGACACAATTGACGCCACTGCCGGTCCTCTTAGCCCAAGTAAAACACACCGCAGTTTTAGATTTACACTATAGCCAAACTACGTGACTTTGATGGTTAATACTAAGTCTATGCTCAGCTTAAATTTAGTCTCTCTGAACCAAATGTGTGATCACCACATGTGCTACTTTCGAGGCGCTACGTCCATAGAAGTGTTCACTAGGCACAACGGCCATAGAACGGCTCTCTCTCGAAGGACTCGCCCTACGGCCGTGGGATTTGTCTCTCTCTTAGCACACGGCGCTACGGCTGTGTGCGGTGGGTCTCTTTCGTGGAAAACGGGCACTACGGCCACACGGCGCGACGGCCGTGTTGGGTTTGTTTCGTGGGGTGTATTTTTGTTTGTTTGTTTTTTTTTTAAAATAACGGGCCGGGACGGCCCTCGCTGCTTCGGGCGTGGCCGCTCGCCCGTAGGGAGTGTCCACAACATGGTCGCCGCCTGGCTGGCCGCCTGGGCCGGCCGCCCGCTAGGCCGCCTGCCTGGCCGCTGCCTGGGTTGGCCATTTGGGCTGGTTGCCTGGGCTGGCCGTCGTGGGGTTGGTCTTCGCCCTATGCCTTTACGACGACCCACAAACCCAGGCATAACACCATCACCCACCAGTGCAGTGTTGCCACAACCGAGCAAGTCGCCCCCACACAGTAGAGAGAAAGCTTAAACGCAGGTCGTTGGCTGGTCTTCGCCGTGGGGCTGGTCTTCGCCCCCCCCCCCCACACCAAACGTTGCCTTCGCCCCCCCCCCCCCCCCCCCCCCCCCCCCACACACAGTATAGAGATAGGCGATTTCTCTCCTACCAAACGAATTCGATTTGCAGACAATTTCAACGCAGAGAGAAAAAAAAACAAAACGAGATGCTTACCTGAAATTCGTATAGTTGTGTGAGACGGGAAGAGAGAGAGAGAGAGAGTTCTTCCCTTCAATTCTTCTTGGCCGTCCCCCACTCCATTGGAGATAAGGATGAGAAGATGAATGGTTGAAAACCATCGAGTGGGCTCTCTGGTCCCCCGGTCACGCGCGGACCCTGATGACCCCATCGAACCACGCTCTGATACCAGTGTTAGATATCCGTAACGCCGCTACGGGCGTTACCACAGGAGGGGACGGCCTCTGGCTCACCACCCAGCCATAGAGGAAGAATGAGGATTGCCCCTCATCCCCCAGGCTATATAGTGTGTGGCCTGCCGTCCACACTAGCCTGGCCGCCCATGACTCCGCATGGGCGTCCTCTCCCACTGAACCCCGGACATGGCCATCCGGTCTGCCGTCGGTCTCATAGGCATTACAGCCTACATGACACGGACACTTGGACATACATTTATTAAGGTTGGAAGTTTACTGTATATTAACTAAAAATGTACGTAGAGACTTATTCCAGTGTCCGTTTTGAGTGCTACTGTAAAATCTAATATAAGGGTAAAATTGCACGTAGATTCTAAATTTGGACTTAGAATTTTAATATTCCAAGTGGAAATAGCTCAATTTTTAAAATTGATTATTTTTACACCATAAAAAGACCATAAATTCATCTATTAAATGGACATATATGATTATTGAAGATGGGCATGTTACATCCTTCCCCCCTTAAATGGATATATATGATTATTGAAGATGGGCATGTTACATCCTTCCCCCCTTAAAGAAATCGAGATGTCCTCATCTCGTCTCATGAATTTGGGGTGATCTCTTAAGAGTGTAGCTTCATCTTCCCATGTTGCATTCTCTTTAAGAAGGTAATCTTTCCATTGTACTAGATGTTCTATAAGAGTTCGATTTTACGGAGTTGCCTTTCCCTAGAATCTATGATCCTCCTAGGCTGCAACTCAAGGACTCCTTGAGTTGGGATTACAACTTGCTTATCATCAAGAATACGATCAAGAATAACCAATTCAAATTGTTCTAGTAAGGTATTTTACCAATCAACATTATTTTAGGTAAACATATATTCCAAAATAACCTTAAATAACAAGTCCTAGGAACTAACCTGAGCTCTGATACCATTTTGTTTTTTGGCTCTACGATACATAAGTAGGTCCCTGGGTAACTTTACTCTAGAGGATTAGGCCAACGGATGTGCCTCGCATAGATGGAAAAAAAAGCGTTGTTTCTAGGAAATAAGAATAGAGGTTGCCCAAGTTAAGAGTCATTTAGAAGACCCCACTCCCCCCTACGATAGAACTAGCTCTTACCTATTTAGTTGTATCCTCACATCTTTAGTTGAGGTGTCGACGATGACGAGTAGGAAATTTTTCTTTTGTTAAGACTTAGTAGACTATTTTAAGGTTTCCCCTTTTTAGGTTGGGGGGGAGGAAAGGCTTACAAGGTCAAATCTACTTCCAATACATACTAAACCACAAAAAACTTGGAAGTAAGGGGGTTAGTTTCAAGATACATTGTGTGTTCAAAGTACCCCAAACATGGCATTTTCATGTCGTTTGTGAATGGAATACTTTTAGGATGAGCTTTGAGTGTTGGTTGACCTAACAAATCCCATAACTCGAGGGTCATGAGATTGTGTTCTCGTTTTGGATAAAGCTATGCTTGGAGTGTGGTCTTTTTATTTGAAATTTCAAATCCAAACATAACTCTTGGGGTATTTTGAGTAAGATATATTTGGAGTTCCCTTCCAAGGTTTCTTCCTCATGGAGGAGCAATTCGACAATGCCTGCAGGAGTTTTCAAGGTGAATGTTTCCATGGGTTCATCAATTGAATACCACGAGTCACGTGCCCAAGTTTCACTAAGGATGATATCATCCTCAAGGGGTTATGGGGTAGCATGGAATCTAAATTCCACATTTCCACCAATTGCTTGAGTAGCATAGCTAAATTAACATGGAACTTCAATGTTTTCTCCATTGGCACCTATTGCACGAGGATTTCCCTTAGGGATGATTTGCAGGTTGGCCTGATGATATCTAAGTGTCAATTGTCACAAGATTATGGCTTACTCGAGGGATAATCAATGTGTGTTTGTGATCAACCTTATTTCCCACAAGGAAATCCAACCATACCATGATATAATCCTCAAGCGGAACCATGGAAGTTTCAGTGTTTATTTCAGCTTTAGATCCTGTTTCGGTTTCATATTCTCATTCACTTTCATATTCTTCTTGGCTCTTCGCTTGTTCAAGAGTTCCCAATGTGTACAATGGGGCCATGGGTCCATTGACCACTTTAACTAAGGTATGTCTAGAAACTTGTGAATTCTTACTGTCCTATGCTATGTAGCTCATGAGATTGTGGTACAACTCCTGGTTAGCTTTTAAAGGTTCAAGGGATGAATCTATGCTAGCCTCACCATGAGAGACACTCCTCCAAATGAAGATTTGAGAGAATGCTTAAATTTAGTAAGGGATTCATCAAATTCCTCACGTACTTTTTTAACTGCATCATTCGTGTAATCTTCCTCTGATGACTCTTCTTGGCTTGATGAGTTCATTTTTTTAGGGAGTATGTCTTTCTTTTGAAAGGGGAAGCGATACTCCTCTGGTTTGTGTAGTTTGTTTGCTTTTTTAGGTTTGACATTATAAGGTTCAATCACAACTGGTGATCCTGTATGACACTCAACAACGCTAAGAATGCTCTCCTGAGCTTGCTTTTTGCGTTTCGCATATGTCATGTGACCATAATTTTCAATGTGGGGTGGTTGGGCAGGTTCTAGTTTCTTGATTGGACTGTGAGGTGCTCGGAGTGATAAGTCAGAACTTATTTCATCCTCACTAAGTGATGTACTAAACTTGTTTCATCTGTTGAATTTCCTTGGATCATCAGGGTTTCATTATGTTTGTCCATGCGATGAGAACAAGTTATCTTTCGTGCCTTTGCATCATGTGTCGTACATGCGGGTTTTGTGGTTTCAGGGGGAGCCTTTGAGGTGGATGCTTCTACATCATGTGTAGTTTTTGGCTCCTTTGGGAAAAAGTTCTCCATAGGTTGCTTTCCCTTGTCCTTTATTTCACTTTTGGTTTTCGACAGTTTGTTGGCCCTTGTTTTTCTTGGTTTTAGAAAGTTTTCCATTCACTGTTGGTTTTGGTTTGCCCATGTGACAAGAACAAGTTGTCTTTCATGCCTTTGTGTCATGTGTTGCACATGCGGGTTTTGTGGTTTCAGAGGGGGAGCCTTTGAGGTGGACGCTTCCGCATCATGTGTAGTTTTTGGCTCTTTTGGGGATAAGTTCTCCACAGGTTGCTTTCCCTTGGGTGGTAGTGGTGGCAACACAAGGCATTAGTTCCACCACTTTGAGAGGCATCAAGGATATATTGTCTTGAGAGAGCTCATCCTCTTGTGGAGGTTTTGGTTCAAGGCTTTTAAGTAAGGCTGTGTAGAATTTAGGGAATGACAATTTCGAGATTAATTTTTCTTTAGCCATGAGGAACACCTCATATCGTAATCATCCTCCATCATGTTGTCATCTAAACTTATTACTTCTTTACAACGTTGATCGAATGTTTCCAGATTGGATACAATGATCAAGTTGTGTAAGCTATTTTTCTTTATGCCCATCATGAGACATCTCTTCAATTGAGCATCATTTAGTTTTTCGCATGGCTCTCCAAGAGTTTTATTCGAAGAAGGATAAAGTCTCTAATGGTTTCATTTGGTTTACGCTCAATTGAATAGAGTTCTCTTGTTGCACTCCACCAATCACCTTGTCTTGAAAAGTTGTGGTGGATAAAGGTTATTTTCAAGGTCCTGAAGTTTGTCTTAATCGCGCAGACATCCATGTGATGAACCATCGACTAGCCTTTCCCACTAGGTAAAGGTTGACACATGTATCTTGGTGGGGTGGTTTGGATTTCCAAAGGCTTCACATCGCTGTGTTCAAACATTTAAATGAATTGAGAAGGATAAGTCATTCCATCGTACTTGCCCATGATTTTGGAAATCTATGTACGGCCGTGTTTTTGTATGTCACTGAGGCTGTGTGTGGGTGTTCTTGTGGTTAGGACCTCATTTAGTTCTTGGGCAACCCCCTTTCCTAGATTAGTAAATATGTCCAAGGTTTGGGCATCTAGGGGTTGTAAAGGGTTGTTACCTAGTGGTTCTAAGGGTTGAGGATTTATGGTTGTGCTAGCCAAGGGACCAAATCCCAGTGGGATTGATGTGACAACAAGGGGTGTAAAACCCGATGACACGCTTATTGTCGACATGGCAAATGGTATTAGGATGTTAATTTGGGACGTGAATCACAAATGGTTTGAAGATTTCAGCCATTGGGTTTAGTCTGGATGTGAGCCCACGTAATTCCTCTATTGTTGCCACATCTTAATGTTTACCAATTACTCCTTAATAAGCAAGCACACTTAGTTTTTTTTTTTGGTTTTTTAGGTTTTCTTATAGCCCGTTATAGCCTTAGGAGGTATGGCGCACCCTTCTCTGGGTTAAACGAGGCTTTGTTTGCCTTAAATTACTTAGGCACTAAGCGCATGTGAACGACCTCTTAGGAATATTTTTCCAAGAAAAGTGCATGCCACTAGTGTCCCAGATGGAAGCTGTCTCAAAAGTGCATGTGAATGCCTAGGATAAACTTTTCCAAAAAAGTCCATGCCAGTAGTAGCGTCCCAGATGGAAGAGGAGGTCTTAAAACCTATTTTCCACCATTCTCAAGATTTTAAAAAAATCAAAAATATTTTTCCTTATTCGCAGCACATTTTTGAGCATGTTCCAAATGGAATTTGGAAAAAGTTGTATGAGAGAGTTGTAGTATTTTTGGAATTATATTTGGACCCTTGTTCACACTCATTAACTCATGGCCTTCACACTTGACCATGCCCATGGGCCCCCATTCATCTATTTACACTTGTTTGGCCTTCCAATTAGCCCCATAGGCTCATGGCCCTCTTCCTCATGCCCGTGGCCATTATTTACGACTTTGTTACAAACCATCCCCACCCAATAAGTTTCGTCCTTGAAACTTTGGCATCATCATCATTCAATGTAGCATTGGAGATCAAGAAGCCACACTTGGACATGATTTCACCAAAGTTGGAAGCATCACTTTCCATAGGCTGAAAATTGTGTAAAATGTTCCCAATACAGTCCCAAAAAAGTGCTCAAGGTTGACACTTCACATGCATGAAGCTTCCAAAATATGAAAATCCATATCTACCATGTTTAGGGCTGTATAACATTGAATTTCCAAAAATTCCATCAAGTATATTCATTGCTATCCGCTTCATTTTCATCCCTCATTTGCATGCCAAACCTCTTCATGACCTTCCAACATTGATGCAGGCTGCCATGAAGCTTCTTCCTCGGGTAAACCCTTCCATTTGATGAGGTATTCCACAATGGAACGGCTGCGCAACACTCTTTCTCTAGTGCCCAACACCCTTTCCGGAACATACTCAATCATGCCCTCTTCATTCATGGGTAGCAGCTCATCAAACACTTGCACTTCCGGTCCCACATAAGGCTTCAATTGAAATACGTGGAAGACATCATGTATCTTTGTTGTTGGTGGAAACAAGAGTTGGTATGCCACTTCACCAACCTTCCTCAAGACCTTGTATGGACTATAATATCTATGAGCCAATTTAGTGTTGGTGTTGCCTTTGAGAGAGGCATATCTAGACTTAGGGATTCTCAAAAACATAAAATCCCCTTCCTTGAACTCCATTGGCCTCCTATGTCGGTCCTCATAAACCTTCATCCTCTCTTGAGCATGCTTCATGTTCTCTTTGCATTGTTGAAGAAGTGTAAGCATCTTCTCAACCTCTTCCTTGGCACTTGGATTCACATCCTCTTGTTGCTTGGAAATCATGCTTGATACATTCACCTTGTACCCATACAAAGCCTCGAATGGTGACATTCCAATGCTAGCATGATATGTACTATTATAAGCATATTCAACAAGAGGCAACCACTCATCCCAAACACTGCGTCTCATGGCAATAGTGTCTCAAATAGGTCTCCACCCACTTATTCACTCTCTCCATTTGACCATCGGATAGGTGGTGCTCGGTGTGAGCTTGGTACCCATGATCTCAAACAAATTCCTCCAAAATGAACTCATGAATTTGGCATCTCTATCACTAACAATTTATTGCGGCATACCTTGCAATTTGAACACACTTTCCACAAATTGTCTTGCAACCATAGATGCCATGTACTTCACTTTGGTAGGGATAAAATGTGTCACCTTGGTCAACCTATCAACTGTTAAATTTGCAGCAATGTGATGAGCTATGGTGGATCAAATGCTAGAATCAACATCATTAGAAAAGAGATTAGATGATAATTAAGACATATTAGTGAGCAATTAACTGATAGCTTAATGTAGGCATGGATAATCAAAAACCAGCAAATTCTCATTAGGCCAATGCCTCAATTTATAGAGTTTACATCCAAGCATCTAATCCCACTGATCTCTCCTTGATTCACTCCACCTCTTTTGCTTGATTCTCTCCACCTCTTCCCAGAATATCTCCACACCTCCTAAATCTTCTCATGCTACCCTTTATTCTCTCCCAGTAGATACTTCTCACTTTTTCATAGCTTCTCACTCATTTACAGATTCTCTTTTACAGGCTCTTGCTAAGGGCTTGTTCCCGCACACACCCTTTTCACTTGTATATTTCTACAACAATGATGGATGTCTCTATTCATGCTTGGCCACATAAGCTTTGATGTTAAAACCTTTCTTTTGGTAATGTCAACCTCATAGTGGCCTCCACATCCCTCTTCATGGCAAGCTCTCAAGCAATTTAGAATCTCATCTTCATACAAAACTCTTCTCAAAACAACATCATTTCCTTTATGATACAATATGTCTCCAATCAAAACATATTTCAAAGCCCTTCTGACAACTTCCCTCCTTTTTCAAGCATCCAACTCTTAGAGAATTGTTACATTCCCGTAACGCCGCTACGGGCACTACCACAAGAGGGGACGGCCTCTGGCTCACCACCCAGCCATAGAGGAAGAATGAGGATTGCCCCTCATCCCCCAGGCTATATAGTGTGTGGCCTGCCGTCCACACTAGCCTGGCTGCCCATGACTCCGCATGGGCGTCCTCTCCCACTGAACCCCGGATATAGCCATCCGGTCTGCCGTCGGTCCACAGGCATTACAGCCTACGTGACATTACCCCCCCCTTAAGAAGAGTTTTTGTCCTCGAAAACAAACTGGGGAAACCTTTTGGAAATTGCACTACGGCATTCCCAGGTAGCTACTTCCTCATCCCTATCTATCCATTTAACAAGTACCTCCTGGTACACTTTATGTTGGGTTTGTCTGTCTCGATACCCAAGAATCCTTTCCGATTCATGTGGTATCTTTGGTGGAGTGATCAATTCTACCAAAATATCTAGAGAAACTACGTTCCCTAACCCGTGAACTGATTTCTTCAGTTTACTAACATGGAAGACAGGATGAACTTGAGAACTCTCCGGTAACTCAAGTTTGTAGACTACGTCCCCAATCTTCTTAAGGACCTTGAAAGGACCGCAATATCTAGGAGAAAGTATTACACTTTCCCGTTTTCATGGTTGCTGACTGCGCAGGAACCTTTAAAAATACAAAGTCACCTTCTGCAAAGGTCACTTGTCTGCGTCCTTTATCGGCAAATGTTTTAGCGCGATCCTGTGCGCTACGAATGCTCTCGCGTGCAGCTTTGAGCATATCATTCATATCTTCAAGGGAATCCTTGACAGATTGAATTTTCTCCTTTTCTAGGCCTACAGCCATCGGAGATCTCGGCTGGAATCCATACATTAACATGAATGGTGTAAATCCAGTCGTTCGCTGAGTGTTTGGAGCTGTTATAAGCAAACTCCAATAAGGGCAAGTACTCTTCCCAATTAGATTACTTCTTACTGACATAAGAACGCAACATATGCTCGAGTATTTGTTTACATTTTTTGTTTGACCATCAGACTACGGATGATCTACCGTACTCATACTCAGAGTAGTATCCAACTTTTTGAAGATTTCCCTCCAAAAATGACTGTTGAACTTTCTATCTCTATTTGACACTATATCTGCGGGCAGGCCATATAGCTTGTAGAGATGTTCAATAAAGAGTTTTGCCAACTCTGGCGTTTTAACAGTTTTCTTCGTGGCAATAAACTTTGCCATTTTAGTTAACCTGTCCACTACCACCCACACCGAGTCATTCCCTCGACTCGTCTTGGGTAAACCGGTAATGAAATCCATGGAAATGCTTTCCCATTTCCCTTGAGGAATCTCCAGCGGATGGAGTAGTCCTCCAACTTTAAGACGTTCTGTTTATTGACTTGGCACTTACTGCATTTCAGCACATAAGTCTGGACGTTCTTAAACAAACTAGGCCAATAAAACTGTCTTTTTACTAGTGCATAGGTTTTCTGAATCTTAGGATGACCCGCACTTGGACTATCAAAATTATACCTCGAAGACTCGGCTAGCCTCTCCGGACTAACTCTCTCCTCGCTACCCGCCGCACCTACGGCTAGTCTCTCCGGACTAGCATTACGTGCCGACGAGGAAGGTGGGCGCGGCTGTGACAAAGTGCGTACACGTACAGCGCGCCAGACCTCTGTAAAGACAGGATCATGCTCACACAAGCCGATTTGGTATTTCAACCAAAATCCTAAGGCAAATTTCATGCCTTGATTTTGCATCATGTCATTAGCACCGAAGCTAATGTACTGGAGAGCATTCTAGTAGCGCAAGTTCTTAGACTATGCTACTAGATATTTGTAGACTACGCTACCATGTTGCATCACCAACTTGTTAAAACTTCTCCTTGGAAAGCTCTACGGCCATAGGAGAAATAAACTAGAGCCAATCTAATCATGCATTACGAGGATTAGTTCCAAAGCTGAGAGATACTTTCTCTCTTAGAGTAACCTCTTTGCACAAGCATATGCTCTAGAATCTTGTTGAGTTTCTAACTACCATCAATCTATGGATGGTTAAACTCCACTCCAACTCAGAGTAAATGTAAGTTTTGAAAATTTCCATTCAAATGTAACAATCAAACTTCCTATCTCTTATGCCATACTATATATGCGAGTAGACCATATAGTATGTGGAGATGTTTGATAAAGATTCTTGCACCACTACGGGTGTCTGGAATTACATCCATTCACTTACAACTCTTTGTTGCTATTACCAGACATATCCCTTCAAGTATTGTCTGGACTCACAAAACTATTCGAGTTTATGTGATATTTGAGGATATCCCTCCTTTCCCTCAAGAAAGGTTTTTATCCTCAAAAACTCTACTCTCAAGCGGACTACGCGCTAGTGTCATGGGTCCAAGAACAAATCTAGACCATGTTTAATATATTTTTATTCTTGAGTCCTTCCAAGAAACTTTTAAACATCTTGCAACGAAGATGTGGTATAGTGTCTTCGCACATATGGTGGTACTATTGATAAACTGCTTTGCAACAGATCAGTGGTTTCACACTTGTAACAAAGTGGTTCATTGTTGCATATTATTACCCTTCATAAGCGGTTACACACTTATGAATCATTTGGGTGGGTTGTACCATCCATCAAGAAATTTCAAACTACTAATAACCATATTATCAATCCACAGATAATCACTGAGCTTGTTGCGAAGCCATAGGTTGCTAGATAATTGATGGTAATTACACACGCTCAATGTCTCATTACATCATACATTCAATATAAATGCAAACATCACAGTACTTCGTGATGATGAATTTAGGAATTTCATCCTATCCCTGTTTGGTGTTGGTATGAAGTATAACTATGAGAATATTATTTGCTGCCTCCTCATTATAGCGGCAAAGCTACCTACCCATCACAGGTGGCAATCTCTACCAAGCTATAACCAATGACAAGCAAATAAACGAATACTCTTGCAAGAACTTCATAACCATATCTCACACCCAATTCATAATCACTACGGATTAAATGCCAGGGCTTGCAAAATTGAATGTTGTCTGATAGGTAGAGGGGATCATCAAACTACGGATGACCTCGACAACTCACTAGGACTAGTGACGTGTAACTTTTAAGTTACTCCACTCTCCTTGCTTATTCATACCATCGAACAAATCGGTCCCTCGATTTGAGCAACGTCAACATATTTATGAGTACCTCGATACTCATGGATTGTGGTTCAGTAATTTAAAATGTTGATCTAGAGTATCTTTCACTCGAGGATCTTAATTTTATTAGCAGCTATGTATTAGTAGTGAGTAACTACGTACCCACTATCATCACACTAGTAGCTCCATACTAGTCTGTGAGTAACTCCGTACCCAATGGCGTACCTCCCCCGAGTGGGAGTACCATATACAACCATCTATAACAAGATGCTGAAGTCACTTGCTGCTAAGAAGTGACTACACAAATTGACCCCTCCATTGCACATTGCAGTACAATCTCTGGTATTACAACACGAATTTTTGGACGTCCTTATCATAGAGGTCAACTTAAAAACTAGTGCATAGGTCTTGTGGAGTCTCGGCCGACCTAACCACACCGCTGGTGACTTTCTACAAAAAATGTGGCGCCGAAGTCACCACCTATGTACTTTAACTCCGTAAAGTACATGGTCTTCATCTATCATCTATGGAAAGTTGTAAAACATTCCCGCGAGATGGATTTTTATCACCCTAAAATTATTGTGCACTATTTTAGTGTGAAGAGCTTTTTTCCTGGGTACCATGGTTCACCCCAAGCTCATCTTTTGCTAAATTCTCCGATTTAACAAAAGATATGTCTGCCTCCGAACACTCCGGTTCAGCCCCAGACTTTGAGTTTACTTCTTAACACTCCGGTTAAGTCAAAAACTCACCAGATATAGTAGGATTTACCACTAAGCTCTCCGGCTTAGCCTTCTATCCTAACTCAGCCCAAGTTTATGTACACTTCATATGTCGGATCCGATTAACAACAACCAGGCTCATCTGGAGTGAGATACTACTCACTATTGCCATGTAAAACCTTATTAAATCCTAGAAATGCTCCACTCATTTCCCAGGGGTCATACAACTTATAGGGTTTACACGCACATGAACTTTGTAAGCAACATAGCCTGTCATGCAATATTACAATTGCTTATGTAGGAAAGTAATATATTTCCCAAATTCATATGGTAGCAACTAAAATGTGCTCACAATCGCACACTTATGTTGAACATAGGCAAGACTACGCTTGCAAAATGCTATAGGGCGTCCCCCATGCATGAAACTGTCCAACCAAACTAGTCTTACTGCTAACCTCTAGATTTAGATCACTCCGGAACTAAATCACTCTGTTAGCACTAGTACACCATCATGGTCTTGCTACCTAGAGCTTCTCCGAACTCTGTAAACTGGGTTTTATTCCAACTTATGGCTATATTTGGTAATTTTCAAAGTTCAAATTTTATCTTGCATACTTTATCACTACGGACAAGTGTACATACAGACCTGCCAAAGAGTCAAGTTACATGCACAAGCCTTGGCGTCCCATTCCACCAAGACTACAATCGATTCCGTGAGAATTGATGTCCCATACCATCAAATTACCACCAAACCAATTGATGTGACATATAAAAAGGCTCTTTCCCCCCTCGAAAGATCACCACAAACTCTCGAGCAGTGGGATGTCGACGCATGGCAATAAAAAGAAGAGAAAACCATGCTTAGTAAGTTTAAGAACAGTTCTCTTCGATCAACTTCTATAAGGGCATTGAGCATTACATCTCAAGATTATACCCCTTCAGATTTGTTTGTCACTACAAAACAAACACAAATTTGTCCGAACAAAACTTTAACTCTAGCAAGACAACGCTCGCAAAAGTGGAAATTGAAATCTGGCGAGGCTACGCTCCCAGAGTCTAACACTAGTCATGTCTAGAGAGTACGTTGCTAATGGGGTCATGTGATCAAGGCTACTAGCAGGTAATCGATAAACGCGACCTCAATCCCAGCTATCTTAAATGCCATTGACCAATTTTAGAAGTCATGACCATGGCAAGACTGCGCTTGCAAAAGTGTCTCTACGGACTACATTTGTTCGTCACAATGGACCACATCCAAGTAGACATTTTTCATTGGGTCTAAGCACATTGGAACCACGAACTTCTTCTTGTGGACTTTCAACAAGAACAATGTGTCTGATCTGCTCTCATATTACTTTGTGGTAAACCACATGGTTAAACCACTAACCGAGAGAATTTATATCATGTTTTTATGTATTGTCAACGAATACTTCTCGAACTACGCGAGAACATTACCATCGATTTCCCTCTTGCCACCTTAAAAAAATTCTAGTGCACTACGGCACAATGTGGGTATGAGTGCACTTACGACGTGACACCAACATGTGCACGCCATGACATGACGTGTGTGCAAGACTGTCAATGGTTCAGCAGACATGGGCACGCTATGGCACCCTTAGACGTACGTGCACCGCACGAGCAAGTGCGTTATGCCACAAATGGCCAGGTGCACTACGACACGACTGTGCCACGTCCACAACTGGTACCAAACATTGGATGATGCAGGGATTGCGCATATTCTCGCGGGCTACGGTCATAGACGTTTTCACTAGGCACAATGGCCATAGAACGGCTTTGTCTCGAAGGACTCGGCACTACGGCCGTATGCGGTGGGTCTCTCTCGTGGAAAACAGGCACTACGACCATATGACACGACGGCCGTGTGGATTTGTTTCGTAAGAGTGTGCCGTTGTTCTGTGTTTTTTTTTTTAATAAATAAAATAAAATAAAGTAACGGGCCGGGCCGGCCCTCGCCGCTTCGGGCGTGGCCGCCCGCCCGTGGGGAGTGTCCAGGCTGGCCGCCCGTTGCCAGGTGTGCGCTGGGCATGCCTGTATGTGGTATCAAGGGCTGGCCACCTATATTTTCATTATTCATAAAAATGAATAATTAAAAATATATTAAAAATAAATGGTTTTTTTTAACCCCTTTTTTTTTCTTTCTTTTCTCTCCGCCTGCAGCGCTGGTGGCTGGGTTGCTTTGGGCGCCGCCGCCGCCTGGCCGGCCGCCGCCGCTGGCCGCCGCCGCCGCTGGCCGCCTAGGCCGCCTGGGCTGGCCGCCGCCTGGGTGCCTAAGGCTGGCCTGGCCCTGGTTTGACGCCACCGACGCCCTCCATCAACGTGGTCTTCGCACACTGCATTGGGGCTGCAACGTCTTCGCAGCCATTGAAGCCTTTCGCAAATGGTCCGTCGTCGCCCTCGGAACGTCACAAGGATCCGTCCTCTTCTATTCCAGCAAAGGCTCCCTATCTTGAGAGCTGTCAGCTGAGCAAAGGCTCCCTATCTTGAGAGCTGTCAGCTGAGCTCCGTCATTGGGTACTGCTTTGCCAAATGCTCCATCTGACTTTCGTCTTGATAGGAAGAGATCACGGGAGCATCCGAGGATGTCAAGGGAATGATAGATTGGATCCCCACCAGGACTGGGACCAGGCCGCCGTCGCCTTGTTGGTAGGGTCTTCGCCCTCTCAACCTCCACGCGCTTGCGTCGCCTTGTTGGTAGCGCACGTAAAAGCGTGGGGCTTGGGGCTGCTCTTCGCCCCCCCACCCCCACACACAGTTTTGGTGGCCAGCCACAGCAGCTTCGCGTTTCCAAGGCAAGCCCCCCCCCCCCCTTGTGAGGTACGGGGCTGCTGTTCGCCTTCCCCCATACTCAACGCATGTCACAGACAGTGGGTCTATGCCGGCCTCTCCACACAGAAAACGAAAATTTTTTTTTTATTCTTTTGCACACAAGCTTCAACGCAGCAAAATATACAAATTGCTTACTTGATTTTCCTTGCTGTGTGTGACGGGAAGAGAGAGAGAGATAGAGTTCTTCCCCTCCATTCTTCCATGGCTGCCTCCCTCCACACCCTCCATTCGAGATAAGGATAAGGAGATTGTGGATGAAAACCATCGAGTGGGCTCCGGTCCCCCGTTCACGCGCGGACTCTCACGATTCCCTCGAACCACGCTCTGATACCAGTGTTACATTCCCGTAACGTCGCTACGGGCACTACCACAAGAGGGGACGGCCTCTGGCTCACCACCCAGCCATAGAGGAAGAATGAGGATTGCCCCTCATCCCCCAAGCTATATAGTGTGTGGCCTGCCGTCCACACTAGCCTGGCTGCCCATGACTCCGCATGGGCGTCCTCTCCCACTGAACCCCGGATATAGCCATCCGGTCTGCCGTCGGTCCACAGGCATTACAGCCTACGTGACAAGAATCCTCCTCGGGTGAAGGATGCTTTTTCTTCTCCAGTTGTTGAGTCTAGCCATTTCTTCTCTTTGACTCTGGTCTCTTGCTCTAGTAGAGCTCCTTCTATCTCGTGCAGCTTCAATTCAGGTACATTCTTTAATGTTGCTACAATGTTTTCATATTCACCTTTGTCCACACTCTTCAGAAGCACTGCTAGTGCCTCATCATCTTCTACCTTTTTGCCAATATGGCTGACAGTTGTTGCTTAATGCTTTTATATTTGTTCAAGTGTGTGATTAAAGGTTCACTTTCCTTCATATCCAGTTTGTAGAATTGCATTAACAGATTTATCTTTGAATTTTTTGCTTGAGTGCCAAATAATTTATTGAGTTCATCCCATGCATCTTTTGCCCATTATATCTCTGTGATGTGATGAATGATTTCATCATTTAAACTGAGTGCGATAAGTCCTAATGCTTTCTCATTCCTGCTCTTCCACTTATTTTCCCCTCTCACCTCTGGGCATTCATCTCTTCCCTCAACTAGCCCCCACAGATTTTTCCTCATGAGCAAATACATGGTTTTTCTTTGCCATGTATAAAACTGCTCCCCATTAAATTTGGCTATCTCTTGTGCCGTACTCATGATAATGTGAAGGGGGTCTTACCTCTTTATCCAATTTCAAGATTCAAGGGCAGTGTCTACCCTTTTACGACTCAATCTGGTGTTTAGGTGATGATTACAATAAATTTATCAGCATAAATTCACCAAAAATTACATTAAACCAAGGGTAACAAATCTGTACGGAATGGTTGGAGTATCAAGCCATCTCCGAATTGAAATCTAAAGTTATAGGGATTTGTATCAGATACTCAATGGTTAATTTGAACCCTCAATTACAATCTAAAGCTATAGGGATTTGTATCAGATACCCAATGGTTAATTTGAACCCTCAATTGTACCAAAATACAGTGATTATTATTGATTAATCACTGATTAGCAAATTAATCCTCTATTTTGTGTGCAAAAAACAGAGTATGCAGGGAGTCCAGATCTGGGGCTTTAGAGTTCAAATGAGGTCAAATCATTTCAAGGCCATCAATAGCAATTAGTCTAGTAGAGGATTAAGCCAAGAAACACAAGATTTGACCAAACATTGATTGCTTAATCTCAGTTTTACCAAAGTCACTTACAGATTTGATGAAGAGCTTGGATCTCATTGTAGACTTGATCAAATCAAAAACTGTCTTCACCAGCTTGAAGAGCACCCATGAAAACCCCTAGGGCCAAGAGGAATTAGAGCCATTGCATTTGGTGCAAAGAAGATCTCAGATTTTCTTCAGAAAAAAGACGCCAGTGTTTTAGGCCAGTGTTTTAGCGAAAATTGGCAGCTCCAGTAGGCGGTTTGACGAATCGAATGGGCTGGAGCATGAGGCTTGTGGCTATGTGTGGCTAAAATCTTGGAGGCTATTGTTAAGCCTGGAGGGAGATCAAGCCCCTCCACCAGCTAGGGGTACAGAAGCTCTTTGAAAAGAAGAGGTAAAACTTGATTATTTACTAATCCTGACTAGCTAGGTGATTAGCAAGATAATGGGCTCATAAATTTGATGGATTCTAACCTGGCTCTGATACTATGTTAAATTTGTAGTAATGTGATGAGCTATGGTGGATCAAATGCTAGAATCAACATCATTAGAAAAGATTAGATGATAATTAAGATGTGATAAGTGAGTAATTAACTGATAGTTTAATGTAGGCATGGATAATCAAAAACCAGCAAATTCTCATTAGGCCAATGCCTCAATTTATAGAGTTTACATCCAAGCATCTAATCCCACTGATCTCTCCTTGATTCACTCCACCTCTTTTGCTTGATTCTCTCCACCTCTTCCCAGAATATCTCCACACCTCCTAAATCTTTTTATGCTACCCTTTATTCTCTCCCAGTAGATACTTCTCACCTTTTCAGCTTCTCGCTCATTTACAGCTTCTCGCTCATTTACAGATTCTCTTTTATAGCCTCTTGCTAAGGGCTTGTTCCCGCACACACCCTTTTCACTTGTATATTTCAACATCAACCACCACATACAAGCTATCCCATCCCCTCTTTGTGTGAGGAAGTGCCGTGAAAAAATCCATCGAAATATGAGTCCATTTCCCCTCGAGAATGGGTAAGGGCTGTAGCAATCCACTCGGCTTATGTGTTGGATCCCTGTTGAGTTGACATGGCATACATCTTGTCACATAATCATGCACATCTTTCCACATGCCCTTCCAAAAAGAAGCTCTTTCTAATCTTTTCAAATGTTTTATAAAGGCCCAAATGTCCCACCATTGGTGACAAATGCATCTCCTCAATCACCTTAGCTTTGTACTCCGAGGTAGGGAACAAGATAGACCTTATCCTTGTGGTGGTAAAGGAGTCCATTTTGTAGCTTAAAATTGGGCAAATCCTCATGAGACCCTTGTTGTAATTTTTGCACCAATTGAGACCCTTCATCATCCAAAAGATATTCTTCTTGGATATTCATCACCCAATCTTTATGGACCTCCGAAATGGCCGATAATGAACATGCCCCATCCTTGACAAGGCATCGGCAACTACATCGTCTTTCCACTTAGTATAAGTGATCTTAAAATCATAATTTTGCAATGTAGCTAGCCACCTCCTTTGCTTGGGTGATAGGTTGGGCTGAGATAGGAAATACTTGAGCACTCGATAGTCACTCCGCACATAGAAATGACTACCATAGAGGTAGTGATGCCACTTTTTTTATAGCATGCATGATAGCAACCATCTCTTGATCATAAACATGCATTTGCATTTCCTTCTCATTCAACTTCTGGCTCTCATAAGCAATAATCCCATGATCTTGGTAGAGTACCGCCCAAACACCTTTTCCACATGCATCTGCTCTCACGGTGAATGGTTTTGTGAAATCCGGACATACCAATATAGGGGCTGTAGTGAGCAACCTTTTTAACTCTTCAAAGATTTTATCCGCAAACTGCATACCAAAATAAGGCCTCTTTCTTAAGCTTGTCGGTGGTGAGAGGGGCTGCTATACGGTAGCATACCTCTTTATGAATCTTCTATAGAAAGAAGATAGACCCAAAAATCCCCTAACTTGAGTGACATTTGTTGGTATTAGCCAATTTCTCACACACTCAACCTTCTTGGGATCCACTTTGATTCCCTCTTTGCTCACAATATGACCAAGATACTCCACCTCATGAAAGTGCATTTGCTCTCTTTAGCACATAGAGCCGATTGGCACGCAAAACCTTCAAAACCTCCTCCACATGCATCAAATGTTCCTTCTCCCCTTTGCTATAGATGAGAATATTATCAAAGAACACTAGCACAAACTTGAAGAGAAAGGGTTGCAAAATTTTGTTCATCAAGGCTTGGAATGTCGCGGGTGCATTGCACAATCCAAATGGCATCACCACCATAAAGTGAAACAAGCCTCTTTCTGTCCTAAAATATGTCTTGTACTCATCCCCTTCCTTCATTCTAATTTGATGATACCCGACCTTAACTTGATCTTGGAGAAGTACTTTGCATCCCCGACCTTAACTTGATCTTGGAGAAGTACTTTGCATCCTTTAGCTCATCTAGGAGGTCATCCACTGTTAAGGCTCACCCTAACCCTCCTTGAAACACATCCAAAAAGAGATTACCTGGTGAACCACAACTATCGTGAGGATCTTTCCAATGGCCGAGCTCGTAACCCTCGAGGTCTCCAAGCTCTACAACTACTTGAGAAGCAATTCCACCGCGTCTCCCGGCGAGCATTGTCACACCGCCGCATTGCACTACGGGTCCTCGTCCCTCCTCTCACCTCACTTCACTCACACACACTCACTAGCATGCATTAGGGAGAGAGATTAGCAAGAGAATTAGCAAGAGCAAGACTCAATTGCACAATGGGAGTCCCTTGTATTATGAGAGAAATTCACTTATATACATGGCCATAAGTGTTCACACTCACTTAAACTATGGCCGGCCGGGCACTTTAGACTCATAAAAGGCCTAATGCTATTACAATGACTACTCTCATAATATATCCATGAAGTACATCACTTAGGACTTCATCCTAGCTTGCTACCACACGCTCTTGAAGTGGAAATCGCCATAAATACTCCGTCACACCATTATGGGTGCTCGTCCAAGTTGTAGCTTTGCACACTATTGCTTGATATCTTGAATGTATGACCCTTTGGTGTATCTACCGTGACTCCTTGTTGATGTAAGATAATGGTGGGATTCCTTTATAAAGATTTGGTTATGTTTTGCTCGGGTACCGAGGAAAAGAGTTCCTAGGCCCCCTAGCTGGCTTTTCAAGCAAAATTTAAAGTAGGCATACCATGTACACACCCATTATGAAATTTCCATTTATAACAGATTCCACTGGCTTTAAAACAATCCGTCAATGAAAATCATAATACTACTGATCATCGTCCTCCAAAATTCTGAGTCCATTGTATTACAAATATGTCATCTTGACTCTCCGTTATGAAGACCAGCTGTGGCCAACCAACAACGAGATCCAATATCAAAATTTGATTCACAAAAGTCATTCTTTTTAGTCCATCCGAATCTTCCTCGACTTACACATGGGTGTCCTAGCACCGCGAGCCCATGCACCACCTGGTTAGAACCCTCTAGGATCCTCCTTAGGTGTCCCTAGCACTTCACTCAAGGACCACTTCGTCGGTCCTCGCCCATCGTACCGGAAGCGCACCATTTTAACTGTACCGAGGCTGGTCAAGACCTCGGCAGGCTTTGCCATGAGTGACGTCCCTCGAGGACTCCCCGCCAGCTGTTGCAACGAACCTCCTCTTAGCAAAACACATGCCAAATGCTTCCTCCAGCATTCTGGCATAAAATAATCCTTTAAATGAAAACAGAGGTTCTATGTAAGTAAAATTCCCAGTTTGAGATTGGTTCCACAAAACCCTTTTTCCTTATTCCACAATTTCATAATGAGAATCCTTGATCTCTCATCAAGGTAATCTACCCATCATTTGTCTAATTGTCCAACTTGGTGATTTCGATCAAAGGAAAACTAGTTTAATTCAACGGTAGTCTATTCTTTGTATTTAGGAACTAGAATTGGCCACAAAGTTTTCGCTTGATTCAGATCGAGAGATGGACAAGTAGGTTTACTATCCGTCCCTCTCATAGTCTAACCAAAATCATTCGGTTTAGTTCTAATAAGGATTTTCTGAGATAAACAACTACTGAACTTCTAATCATAAGAAAATTTCAACTTTGTGAATTTCATTCTTTCTTTTCCATAGTAGTGATTAAGAAATGGTTTTATTAGAGAATATTGGGTTTTAATGAAAATACTCTTCTTCCATTTAATCTATTTTTGGGTAAATACCAATTTGGTGATTTAACCACATAAAATATCTAAACATATTCTTTCTACCATTTAATTACTCAACCTTAATTCCCTAGGTGGAATTATGGTAAAAATTCCTCTTTTATCATAAAATGAATTTATCTAAAATTCCTTTTCGAATTAAATAAAAATATGCATTATTCCAATTATACCAAGAATTCCTCTTTTACCATTTAAATGATTGAATTCCAAATATGATGGGAATTCCTCTTTCATCATTTAAATTTATTCATGCATGAAATAATTTTAACTAAGATTTCTCTTAAAAATTAAATAAAAATATCCATTAATCCTAAAATGATAAGAATTTCACTTTTTTCATTTAAATGATTGAATTCCAAATATGATGAAAATTCCTCTTTTATCATTTAAATTTTTCTTATGCATAAAAATAAATTTAACTAAACTTTCTCTTAAAATTGAATAAAAATATCCATTAATCCAAATATGACAAGAATTCTACTTTTTCTATTTAAATGATGGAAATTCCTCTTTTATCATTCAAATTTATTCATGCATAAAATAATTTATCTAAAATTCTTCTTTAATTTTAAATAAATATCCACTATTTTAATATTCTAATTTTTCTCTTTCTCCATTGGAATACTTGGATCTCCATTATCATGAGAATTTCTCTTTTATCATAAAAATAAAATTACTAAAAATTTCTTTTTTTCTCCAATTAACTATTTATGCATAAACATTAAAAATTAATTTTCCATGGATGTGATTAAAATTACTCATTTATAGGATGACTAATCCTAGAATATGGTAGGAAGTCCTCTTTTCACATTATGCATAAGAATGATTTATGTATTAATTTCTAGAAATTTTACCATAGCTCCGCTACTATTACTGATAATTTTTAATAAATTTTGAAAGAATAAAACTTAGTAACATAATTATGATAGATTAACTATCAATAGATCTAAATCCAATTTATGGATCCAAATCATAAGTTTATCATAATTTATGTAGCATAAAGCATTAGAAAGCCATTTCTTTAGCCTCTAGCTTAACTAGCATAGAGTTTGATTTTAGAATTAAGAGTTGTTCCATGAGAAGCATCATTTGAATAGAGAATTGGTCATAGGAATGACCATTCTTTGGGGGAGAGAGATATATACATAAAAACATCCTAAATTAAGCATAAAGATAAACTTTTTGTGATTATTAATTAGAATTCTTTGAAGAGCTTAATTTGCATTGAAAAACCATTTATTTGAATACTTCTCAAGCTTGAGAGGGGTTGAGAAGTGAAAACATTGAGAATTTTTTAGAAAAACCATAAAGTCACATCTTACCTCTTGTTTTGCTTGCTTCTCTATTCTCAGAAGAGGCTCCCAACCAATCAATTGGTTAGTACGTTGAGTGGAAAGCTCCAAGGAAGGTTGAAGAGAGAGAGAAGCTCCAATCTCTCCAAAATGTAGAGGATTTTTAAAGGATAATAGAAAATATACTTGTTCTAATGTAATAGTGGAATGATCTAATTCACAGATGAGAATACAAAAGAATGAGGGTCTATTTATAGGTGAGAGAGGCCACTAACTAAGTCCAACTAAGTTCTAGAATTTTCAGCTTCAGTTTGGCTGAATTTGGACAAGATTTGGACCAGTTTGGCTCCCTTTTTGATTTGGTTTGATCCAGGAGAGAGGAGAGATAAAAATATCTTAATATTTTTTATTTTAAAACTCATTCACATGTGTGAAATAGGTGCCTCCTTGAAGTCTCCCCCCTTCCTTACCAAGGTGTCAAAATTGTATGATTACTCCAAAATATCTCATTTTTTTTAGTAATATCTCATAGTTTTTAACTAATAAACCTTATACTTAGTCAACTCTTCATCTTATGTGGGCATTTACTCATTTTTGGGTATTTTCTTTTATTCATTGGATTTATCTCGTCCCAACACTTGGATTAATCTTATTGGCCATAGGAACCTTAATTGGACCATAATCTAAAATTTTTAGAAAATCTTGACCCTTAGGCTAAGGTCTTTTAAATTATTATTTTTTGATTCCTAATGCACCTTGGAAATTTTATTTTGATTTCTTGTTTCAAGGAAATATATTTTTGATATTTGTAGAATTTATATATCCAAAAATATCTCAATATTGAATTACCACTCTCTAGAATTTTTTCCTCTTTAGACAAAAACAAGGAAAATAATATTTTTTTGTATTCAAAAACAGGGAATGATTACAGGGGATTGAAGTAAAGGCTTATTTAATATTCAGGCTGAGGAGGAATCTTACATTCTCTCCCACTTCAAAAACGTGAGATGTCCTCATCTCGCAAAGTGGGGGTAATCTTTCGCTAACTCTTCTTCTTTCTCCCAAGCGGCATCTTCTAGAGGGAAGAACTTCCACTTTACTAAAAATTCTCTGAGGACTCTGCTTCTTCCTGAGAATCTTCTCCCAAACGTCAAGGATTTCCTCAGGTTTGAGTACCATCTGGCCTTGAGTCAAAAGGATCAATTTTTCATCATCAAGCATGTGACTCTGGTTGGGTACATATTTCTTAAGCAAACTGACATGGAATACATTATGTACCTTGAGATGGGGAGGCAGAAGAAGTTTATAGGCTAGATCGCCCACTTTCTTTATAACAGCATATGGCCCACAGTATCTGGGGGGAGAGAGCTTCTTGTACTTCCCTAAGGATAAGGAACTTCTTTTTGGTCGTACTCGAATGAAGACCATATCTGATTCTTCAAACTCTCTCTCTGATCTCTTTTTATCTGCATACTGCTTTTGCCTATCTTAGACTGCCTTTATATCTTTACGGATTGATTGCATTTGTCTGGACATCTCAACTCTGATCAATGGGTCGGACCAAGTCAACGGTGTAAGGCAATCTTGTCCATACAAAGCTTTGAAAGGACTCATCCCAATGCTTTGATGATAAGAAGCGTTGTAAGCAAATTCGACCAGATGCAAATGGTTTAACCACTTCTTAGGTTCGCTGCATGACCGAAGGATATCTTCTATTACTTGGTTCACTCTCTCAATCTGACCATCTGTTTCGGGGTGATAGGCTGTGCTGCGATCTAAGAAAGTTCCTACTACTTCAAAGAATGCAGTCCAGAATTTCGATGTGAATTTGGGATCTCTGTCACTTACTATCCTCCTGGGTAAGCCATGCAATCTGAAGATCTCTTTAAAGGAAAACCCTGGCAACATCCATTGCAGTGTATGTTTCTTTCACTGGAATCAGATGGGCAACTTTGGTTAGCCTGCCAACTACCACAAAAATAGAGTTGTAACCTAACTGCACTGAAGGTAATCCAGTGACAAAGTCCATACTGATACATTCCCACTTCATCTGAGGAATGTCTAGTGGCTGCAGTTTCCCTGGCATCTTGACTCTCTGACACATTAAGCATTTCTGCACATGATCAAGTACATCCTTTTTGAGTCTTGGCCAGAAGGAGCTTTTCTTCACAGACATATAGGTTTTTATAAACCCTGGATATCCAGCTATGAGGCTAGTATGGGCTTCTCTCATAATTCTTCCCTTTATTCCCTCATCATTGGAGATACATAGCCGATTATTATAATACATGCATCCTTCATCCAATTTGTACCCAAGAACTCGACTCATTTCCTGAGGAGTATTGCTTTCCTACATCAGAAGGGTAACAATAGGGGCAAAGAATTTATCCTGCATGATTTTCTCCTTTGCTTCACTGATCAATGGATTTGACACCACTGTAATTGCAAGCAAGGAGGCTTTTCAGCTGAGCGCATTTGCAACCACATTTTCTTTCCCCGATCGATACTTAATTTCAAAATCAAATTCTTGCAGGGTCTGCATCTATCTCCTTTGACGCATGTTGAGATCCCTTTGTGTGAAGATCCACTTCAGACTTTGATGATCTGTCACATCAAGGTGAACCTTTGTCCCAAAAGATAATGTCTCCACAACTTCAGAGCATACACTACTGAGAGTAACTCCAAGTCATGGACGGCATAATTTCTTTCATGTGTTCTGAGTTTTCTGGATTCATAGGCCACTGCATGACCTTCCTGCATAAGAGCACCGCCTAAGGCAAACCCACTGGCATCAGTAACTACCTCAAAGGATTTGGTAAAATTTGGCAATTTAAGGACAGGGTTGGTTACTAAGGCTGTCTGCAGCTTATCAAAGGCACTCTGACACATTGCAGTCCACTGAAAAAGTGTACTATTCTTGAGAAGGTTAGTTAAAGGGGATGCTATCTGAGCATACCTAGGTATAAAGATCCTATACCATCCGGTTAATCCTGGGAATCCTCTGACTTCCTTTACTATCTTGGGTTCTGGCCATTCTATGACTACTTGGATCTTTGTGGGGTCAGGAGAAATCCCATCCTTTGACACTATGAATCCCAAGTATTCTACCTGGTCAACAAATAAAGAACACTTGCTCTTTTTGCAAAGAGTTGGTGTTTCCTTAGGATTTCCAGGACCTTGTGCACATGATCTTCATGATCAGTTGCATTCTTTAAGTACACTAGGATATCATCAAAGAAGACAAGAACAAAATCATCCAAGTATTCTCTGAGAATATCCTGCATAAGACGATTAAATGTCGCGGGGGCATTAGTCAATCCAAACGGCATGACTGTGAACTCATAATGCCCATAGTGAGTATTGAAGGAGTCGAAGGAGTCTGTCTCTGAACCCTGGGACCCTGGCTTTCTTGGCCCACAGAAGGAGATGGGCAATCCTTGAGCTGGTGCCCAAACCCGTGACATTCGAAGCACCTATTCTCACTTCGAAGCTCTTCCTTTTTTTGCATTCTTGAGAGAGCTGGAGTTCCTGAGAAAGTACTTCGAGGGAAAGGTCTTCCTTCATTCCTGAAGCTTCCCGTCTCCAGATTTTGGTTGGGACCTTGGTGTCTCTTTGGAGGCAGAAAGTTAGAAGAACTTTGCGGTGTCTGGAATCTCTTGAAGGATAAGGGAGCTGGCTTTGGCGCGGGACTTTCACTATGAAGGCTTTGGCGAAGTCCTTCGCCATTCTAACAGCTTTTGCCATGGACACAGTAGCTTGGCATTCTTGAGACCAGTGTGTCTAAGGGTTCGTTCATTCCCCGAATGAACCTGGCCATAAGTTGCTCTTCGTCTAGAGGTGGTGAATACTTGAGTAGAAGAGCAAATGCCTGGTGATATTATTCGATGGTTTTGCTCCCTTAGTTTAGCTCTAAAAATTCATTCATTTTGGTTTTTCTAAGAACCCGAGGGACAAAACCTCTTCCTTAAATAGGCTTTAAGATCGTTCCAAGACTGGGTATTCCTGTCCAGATGGTTGGTGTCACAATGGTTCCTCCATGCCACCCTGGCTGTTTCCACAATTTTCAGCCTAGCAGCAAGAGCTCCGCTCATTGTAGCCTGTGACATCAAAATACTCTTCTATAGCTTCCACCCACAGCCTCGCCCAGGTTCTCCCCTTCTCCTTTGAAGAGTCATGGCTGAGTTCTATAAAGAGCCTTGCGAACGTCGAGGTCAAGCTCTTCTTCACTCATCAGAGAGAGGGTCTAGACGGCCACGATTTCCTCACCTCATGATTCAGCCAAAAATGATATATTATTAAATTTTTATTTTGATATCATCCACGAGATCCTAAGACTTAAGAGCTTTAAAAAATAATTTCTTGAACAAGATAAATGATCTTATTGGAGATCTATGACATATGTCTAGTAACAGATTTTGCTTTATCAATTCGTCAATAAACAATCACTTATACAACAGGGGATTTTTCCACAAAACATTTCCTTATTTATATAAACGTTGAAATATGTACATAGAGCAGCTCGGCTCCAGAAGTCAAAATCTCCTCGGGAGACGCATAAGACGGTGGTACTGGGCCATAGCCATGCCGCCCTGATATACAAATGTTCCCTTATTGCTAAGGGAGCTACTATCTTCTCCTTAGGAATAAAGCGACTAAGGAGTCTGTAGATTTGGTAGGAAAGTCTGAAATTTCGAGGCGTTGAGTGATATAGAATAACACCATGTATCACTTTCAACCTCATCAAAATCATGACTAATGAGAGATTCTGCCTCAGCATCGCATGCTGGTCGCAAGAGGCGTGGACATACTGTCCTACAAACCACTTGTGCTGCCGTCTCTCCGCTAGGTCAGGAAAATATAGATCCTCGAAATGGCCTGCACGTTTGGCTCGGCTCGTTTGAGTTGTAGCCGGAAGAGATGAGATGCTCGAAGGCAAACGAAGTCATGTCTTGTGAGTGACTGGGTGAGGTCGCGAACACCAGATAAATGTGGAACTTCCATCTATAAAATCAAATTCTTTGATAAAAATTCTTTGTTTTAAAGGAAGCTTAAGGAATAAAAATACAATATGTAAATGCTCTTTCTGAGTTTTTACTACAATTTCCTGATAAGAATTCATTTCTCCTTATTAGCTTTCAACAAAGCTCTGATACTAGCTGTGAGATCCCCCGCCCCCTCCCCACGGTGCCCCCTCCAAGGGCACTGGCGCGGCGGAAGCAGCTTCAACCTCCCACGACGCGGGGTGGGGATCCACACTCGGGGCCTCGCCCCACGGATGTTCGAACGACAAGAGACTAGTCCGGCGATTCCTCCGAAGACTAGTTCGCGGCGGTTCCTCCGAAAACCAAACCCAGAAAAACTTCCCTCACCCGGAAGGCACAGGCAATTCCTCCAGGGAAAATCTTCGTAGTACGAGAGAAATAATCTAACGGGTCAAAGTCTTACCTATTCAAATTGATCCGACCGAACGTGAAGTCACATGGTCAGATCAAAGAAGAGACTTGCACTTGTCCCTAGAATCATCGCTTTTTTCCTCCTTTAACGAGGCATAGCTACCGCTCATTCTCTCCCAGAGAACAAGGGTCTTCTCAGGACTTAATCTAACTAACGCAACTAATCCTATCTTAATGGTATCGCAGGAATCCTCCGATCTATTATAAAGATTTGGTTATGTTTTGCCCGGGTACGAAGGAAAAGAGTTCCCTGGCCCCCTAGTAGCTGGCGTTTCAAGCAAAATTTAAAGTAGGCATACCACGTACACACCCAATATGAAATTGCCATTCATAACAGATTCGGCTGGCTTTAAAACAATCCTTCAATGAAAATCATAATACTAATGATCGTCATCCTCTAAAATTCTGAGTCCATTGTATTACAAATATATCATCTGGACTCTCCGTTGAAGACCAGCTGGCCAACCAACGAGATCCAATATCAAAATTTGATTCACAAAAGTCATTCTTTTTAGTCCATCTGAATCTTCCTCGACGCACGCATGGGTGTCCTAGCAATAACTGCGAGCCCGTGCATCACCTGGTCAGAACCCTCCTCTAGGATCCTCCTTAGGTGTCCTAGCACACAGGGACCGCTTCGTCGATCCTCGCCCATCGTATCGAAAGCGCACCATTTTAACTGTATCGATGCTAGTCAAGACCTTGGTAGGCTTTACCGCGAGCGACGTCCCTCAACGACTCCCACCAGCTGCTGTTGCAACAAGGAACCTCCTCTTAGCAAAACACATGCCAAATGCTTCCTCCAGCATTCTGGCGTAAAACGGTCCTTTAAATGAAAACAGAGGTTCTATGCAAATAAAATTCCGAGTTTGAGATTGGTTCCAAAAAACCCTTTTTCCTTATTCCACAATTTCATATAATGAGAATCCTTGATCTCTCATCAGGGTAATCTACCCATCATTTATCTAATTGTCCAACTAGATTCTTGGTGATTTCAGGTCAAAGGAAAACTAGTTTAATTCAACGGTAGTCTATTCTTTGTATTTAGGAACTGGAATTGGTCACGAAGTTTTTGCTTTATTCAGATCGAGAGATGGACAAGTAGGTTTACTGTCCGTCCCTCTCGTAGTCTAACCAAAATCATTCGGTTTAAATGACTGAATTCCACTTCTTTCATTTAAATGACTGAATTCCACTTCTTTCATTTAAATGACTGAATTCCAAATATGATGGAAATTCCACTTTTATCATTTAAATTTTTCTTATGTATAAAAATAAATTTAACTAAAATTTCTCTTAAAATTATCAAAATGTCCATTAATCCAAATATGACAAGAATTTCACTTTTTCCATTTAAATGATTGAATTCCAAATATGATGGAAATTTCTCTTTTATCATTTAAATTTATTCATGCATAAAATAACTTATCTAAAATTCTTCTTTAATTTTAAATAAAATATCCATTATTTAATGTTCTAAATTTTCTCTTTCTCTATTGGAATACTTGGATCTTCGTTATCATGGGAATTCCTCTTTTATCATTAAAAAAATACTAAAATTTTCTCTTTTTCTCTAATTAACTATTTATGCATAAACATTAAAAATTAATTTTCCATGGATGTGATGAAAATTACTCATTTAGCATAGGATGACTAATCCTAGAATATGATAGGATGTCCTCTTTTCACATTATGCATAAAAATGATTTATGTATTAATTTCTAAAAAATTTACCATAGCCCTACTACTATTACTGATAATTTTTAATAAATTTTGAAAGAATAAAACTTAGTAACATAATTATGATAGATTAACTATTAATAGATCTAAATCTAATTTATGGATCCATAATTTATGTAACATAAAGCATTAAAAAGCCATTTCTTTAGCCTCTAGCTTAACTAGCATAGAGTTTGATTTTAAAATTAAGAATTGTTCCATGAGAAGCATCATTTGAATAGAGAATTGGTCATAGGAATGACCATTCTTTGGGGGAGAGAGAGAAATACATAAAAACATTCTAAATTAAGCATAAAGATAAAATTTTTGTGATTATTCATTAGAATTCTTTGGAGAGCTTAATTTGCATTGAAAAACCATTCATTTGAATACTTCTCAAGCTTGAGAGGGGTTGAGAAGTGAAAACATTGAGAATTTTTGAGAAAAACCATAGTCACATCTTACCTCTTGTTTTGTTTGCTTCTCTATTCTCAGAAGAGGCCCCCAACCAATCAATTGGTTAGTATGTTGAGAGGAAAGGTCTAAGGAAGGTTGAAGAGAGAGAGAAGTTCCAATCTCTCCAAAATGTAGAGGATTTTTAAAGGATAATAGAAAATATACTTATTCTAATGTAATACTAGCATGGTCTAGTTCATAGATGAGAATACAAAAGAATGAGGGTCTATTTATAGGTGAGAGAGGCCACTATCTGAGTCCAACTAAGTTCTAAAATTTTCCAGCTTCAGTTTGGCTGAATTTGGACAAGATTTGGATCAGTTTGGCTGAATTTGGACGAGTTTGGCTAAATTTGGACCAGATTTGGACCAGTTTAGCTCCCTTTTTCATTTGGTTTGATCCAGGAGAGAGGAGAGATAAAAATATCTTAATATTTTTTATTTTAAAACTCATTCACATGTGTGAAATAGGCGCCTCCTTGAAGTCTTCCCCCTTCCTTACCAATGTGTCAAAATTGTATGATTACTCCAAAATATCTCATTTTTTTAGTAATATCTCATAGTTTTTAACAAATAAACCTTGTACTTAGTCAACTCTTCATCTTATGTGGGTATTTACCTATTTTTGGTGTTTTCTTTTATGCATTGGATTTATCTCATTCCAACACTTGGATTAATCTTATTGGCCCATATAGGAACCTTAATTGGATCATAATATAAAAATTTCAAAAAAAAAATTGACCCTTAGGCTAAGGTCTTTTGAATCTTTTTTAATTGATTTCTAATGTACCTTAGAAAATTTATTTTAATTTTTTATTTCAGAAAAATATATTTTTGATATTTGTAAAATTTATATATCAAAAAATATCTCAATAAAATAATTACCACTCTCTAGAATTTTTTCTTCTCTCTAGACATAAACAAGAAAAATAATATTTTCTTGTATTCAAAAACAGGGAATGATTACAGGGGATTGAAGTAAAGGCTTATTCAATATTAAGGCTGAGGAGGAATCTTACATAATCCTAGAATTGGATTAACATTTCCCCCTTCCTGATGAGACGATCGTGTCCTTGTGATCGTGTGTTGAAGACCTTTGTGTGGGGAGAATGAACGAGTACCTTGCAAATTAGAAAATTACTTCATTGCCACATTTGAAAATGAGTTTTCTCATGAATCAATACGTAAGACTAATGGTTGCCTTCAACATTGAAGGTGTTTTGGTTAGTGCTATTTGGGAAATGGAAGAAGAGCATGTTCTCCTATGTTTATAAAATTTCAAAGAGAACTGTGCCAACTCTTTGCCATACTTTATGAAAATCTTGACTTGATGAATGACGTGTAACTCAGATTCAAATGTGGTAATGAATTTGCAATTATCAACATTGCGATATACTCGGAGATCTCTGTCAATGTCCATCCAATCCTCATGTCGAATATATAATCATATAGCCTTGATGTTCATGTTTGTTCGAGCTCTATAAGCAGTTCATATAAACTTGAGAGATATGCATACGAAGAGGACATGTTGTAGAAATGGTATGGGTTGTAGTGTCCATCTTCATTCAAGCGTTTCAAGATGTTTATACATGAACGCGAAGACAAGTTCTTTCAAAGTATGTTGACAATGTAGAGGTGCAAGTAATCAGGAGGATAAGGGTACCCAAGTATTCTAGTTGTGGTCATAAAGTTCTGTCACTACGATGCAATCCTGTGATGACTGTGAACATGTAGATAGACATGTCCTAGTACCTTACTTTTTTTTATTTTCGTGTCTCCAACAAGAGAAGGGTTTACATTCTCTTAATTTGCCAAGACAATTATGATAATGTAGGCTAGTTTCATATTTGATATTAAGTGGACAGGTGTGTATATTTGGATATTTGTTAGGTAGGTGTGTATTGGATAGAGATGTAGGATTTAGCATCTCCATGTTATTCCAAGAGAAGGTGTTTAGCATTAGCAATTGTTTTCTTTTTCTTGAAGTCCTAATTTTTGTAGCATCTCTTTTTTGTAGATGTGTATTTTTGAAGTTTTGGTTTGCTATGTTATAGCAAATGTAAAGGTGCATGTAAAAGATGGTAACCTTAATGAACATGATTATTCACAAAGGCCAAGATTAATCACATCATAATTCTTTTATATGAACCAGAGCACATGATGAGAAAGAGAACTAGAGCACACGATGAGATAGAACTAGAGCCCATGATAATTAATTCCAACCTTTAACACGATATAAAGCACCCTGATATACAGAGAGAGTACCAGAGCAGCTTTATTGGATGTGATTCATATTTTTATGCTGAATAGAGTGTAGGATATATTCATGTACATAAGGATGGATGTGACCAATTAAGCGCGCGTGCGCACGCACGCACACACACACACACACGCACACATTGGATAGATGAGTAGGATGTATATTTAGAGTAGATCTATAATTTTAAATCGAGAGGATGTGAAAGTAATAATATAGATTATTTTTGTATTTGTTAGGTAGATATATACATCGGAGGACAAGATATAATTTACATGTGCATTATATAGGTTGTAGGATGGGTGGGTTAGGTGTAGATATTACATAGGTCTACATGTAGAAAGGTAAGTTAGGGTCTAAATATGTTTGCCAGATATATAATGGTTAAGAGTGTCGAATGGTTAGCATAGGTAGAAATGAATGTGATTGTCATAGGATCGAAAATATCATCATCCATGGATATTGAAAAAGGGGCCATACTAGTAGAAAGGTCATAAAGACAGTTTCTCTTAAATTTCAAGATAAAACATGGTTAAAAAAGTTTGGGATCTAAAAATTTGATGTCCAAGTTTGCAAGCGATAAACACAAACTAGATTTCTCGAGTGTACATGTTGTTTTTAGTTTTCTAAAAAAAAACCTTACAACACATTGCCATTAATTTTAAGAGGACACTGCTTTCCCATCAGATGAAAATGATTCACTATCCTTTGACATAGTTGGCCAAAAACAACATTGTCTTGCAGTGACACTCTCTTATTGGTGGCCAAAAAGAACCCCTCTCTTTGATAAAGCCAAGTACCTATTTCAATCTATAACTTTACATTTTGTACAATCTATTTTATTCATCTCCTAGTTATTTTTCTAAAATTTTTTAATCTTCACTAGCATTACTCTTTGGGCCTTTGGCAGACTTCTTACAAGTCCCATTTACTTACATCTTGAGTATTTATAAGTAAATTCCTTTACCCAATAACTAAGATGAAAACCAAGGGGAGTTTACTACATGGGGGATTGAGAAGAAAAAGAGTTGAACAAGAGAGATTGAGGGCACATGGTGGAAGAAGCCACTAGGACAAGAAGAATACAAACGTAGAACATAAAGGAGTCATTTCAATCTAATCAAGACCACCTTACATAATCACTTCAATCTAATCAAGACCACCTTAAATAATCAATCCAATCAAAATCTGTGCATGCATGAATGTGTTAAAAGACTTTTAAAAAAAGGACAAGGTTGATATTTTTAATCCACATTATGGAGCGAGATACAAGCATGAATGTGCATGGGAAAGTCCATCTGGGGATGAAATAATGTACATTCAACCTTGTCCTTTTTTTTAAAGTCTTTTGAAAAGGTTTTTAAAGCAACCACATGCAACTGTATATGTGTCAACACATTCATGGATGCACAGGTTTTGATTGGATTGATTATTTAAGGTGGTCTTGATTAGATTGAAGTGATTATGTAAGGTGGTCTTGATTAGATTAAAATGACTCCTTTATGTTCTACGTTTGTATTCTTCTTGTCCTAGTGGCTTCTTCCACCATGTGCCCTCAATCTCCCTTGTTCAACTCTTTTTCTTCTCAATCCCCCATGTAGTAAACTCCCCTTGGTTTTCATCTTAGTTATTGGGTAAAGGAATTTACTTATAAATACTCAAGATGTAAGAAAAGGGGACTTGTAAGAAGACTGCCAAAGGCCCAAAGAGTAATGCTAGTGAAGATTAAAAAATTTTAGAAAAATAACTAGGAGATGAATAAAATAGATTGTACAAAATGTAAAGTTATAGATTGATGAGGAAGTTTGTGTGAAGGTTGAAATAGATACTTGGCTTTATCAAAGAGAGGGGTTCTTTTTGGCCAATAAGAGAGTGTCACTGCTGCTGCAAGACAATGTTGTTTTTGGCCAACTATGTCAAATGACAGTGAATCATTTTCATCTGATGGTGGGACAGCAGTGTCCTCTTAAAATTAATGGAAATGTGTTGTAAGGCTTTTTTTCAGAAAACTAAAATCAACATGTACACTCGAGAAATGTAGTTTGTGTTTATCGCTTGCAAACTTGGACATCAAATTTTTAGATCCCAAACTTTTTTAACCATGTTTTAGCTTGAAATTTAAGAGAAACTGTCTTTATGACCTTTCTAGTATGGCCCCTTTTTCAATATCCATGGATGATGATATTTTCAATCCTCTAACTATCACATTCGTTTCTACCTATGCTAACCATTCGACACTCTTAACCATTATATATCTGGCAAACATATTTAGACCCTAACTTACCTTTCTACATATAGACCTATGTAATATCTACACCTAACCCACCCATCCTACAACTATATAATGCACATGTAAATTATATCTTGTCCTCCGATGTATATACCTACCTAACAAATACAAAATACAAAAATACCTAACAAATACCTACCTAACAAATACAAAAATAATCTATATTATTACTTTCACATCCTATCGATTTAAAATTATAGATCTACTCTAAATATACATCCTACTCATCTATCCAGTGTGTGTGTGTGTGTGTGCGCGCGCGCGCTTAACTGGTCACATCCATCCTACACTCTATTCAACATAAAAATATGACTCACATCCAATAAAGCTACTCTGGTACTCTCTCTATATATATCAGGGTGCTTTATATCATGTTAAAGGTTGGAATTAATTATCATGTGCTCTATCTAGTTCTCTCTCATCGTGTGCTCTAGTTCTCTTTCTCATCATGTGCTCTAGTTCATAGAATTATGATGTGATTAATCTTGGCCTTCGTGAATAATCATGTTCATTAAGGTTACCATATTTTACATGCACCTTTACATTTGCTATAACATAGCAAACCAAAACTTCAAAAATACACATCTACAAAGAGACATGCTACAAAAATTAGAACTTCAAGAAAAAGAAAACAATTGCTAATGCTAAACGCCTTCTCTTGGAATAACATGGAGATGCTAAATCCTACACCTCTATCCAATACACACCTACCTAACAAATATCCAAAAATACACACCCGTCCACTTAATATCAAATATGAAACTAGCCTACATTATCATAATTGTCTTGGCAAATTAAGAGAATGTAAATCCTTCTCTTGTTGGGGTCATGAAAATAAAAAAAAAGTAAGGTACTAGGACATGCCTATCTACATGTTCACAGTCACAGGATTGCATCGTAGTGACAGAACTTTATGACCACAACTAGAATACTTGGGTACCCTTATCCTCTTGATTACTTGCACCCCTACATTGTCAGCATACTTTGAAAGAACTTGTCTTCCCGTCCACGTATAAACATCTTGAAACGCTTGAATGAACATGGGCACTACAACCCATACCATTTCTACAACATGTCCTCTTCGTATGGGTATCTCTCATGTTTATATGAAGAACTTATAGAGCTCGAACAAGCATGAACATCAAGGCTATATGATTATATATTCAACATGAGGATTGGATGGACATCGACAGAGATCTCCGAGTATATCGCAATGTTGATAATTGCAAATTCATTACCACATTTGAATACGAGTTACACGTCACTCATCAAATCAAGATTTTCATAAAGTATGGCAAAGAGTTGGCACAATTCTCTTTGAAATTTTATAAACATAGGAGAACATGCTCTTTCTCCGTTTCCCAAATAGCACTTTCGATATCAAAAGTGAACCAAAACACCTTCAATGTTGAAAGCAACCATTAGTCTTACATATTGATTCATGAGAAAACTCATTTTCGAATGTAGTAATGAAGTTGTAATTTTCTAATTTATAAGGTACTTTTGAATCCCCATCGAACATAAGAACAAGCTTCAAGCTCATCGATTGTGGATGTCAATCTAGCATTGCTTCCAAGTATGCTTTCAAATTCATGTTCATTCAAGCATTTCAAGCATTGCCGTATTTTTATCTATTAAGAAAGGTACGTTGTGGCTTCACAATGGTACAACCGTACCCTTCACAACATGTGTTCCACCATGATGGCCACTACGGGCATACACAAACACGACAATCCATCGACACAAAACCAACAATAGCAATTTTAAGCAAAATCATTTCGTTAGGTTAACAAATTCAAAGGGCTCAAGCAAGAGAGACACAAAGAGAGAGAGAGAAAGAGAGAGAAAAAAAAAGAGAGACAGAGGTACCTTGAGCTTCTGCGCCTTAATGTATTTCCAAACTTTCATGAGTATCGTCGAGATAATCCAAGCTGGTAGATCTGAGCAGCTCGAGCGCGTGGTGTGGTGGCCAGCCCACAATGACGAAATGCATAGATGACAGCTCACGACAATGGCAACTTAGAGTGCAAGACGCAAAAGAGGGGATGTGGCACGGCTTCACAAGCGGAGCATCAAGTGGTACAAGTAGATGTAATAATGGATCAAAAATGGGCAACACTTTCGAACTCTCGATGATATAGATCTACAATGGGCATGGCATGATCCAACATGACACAATATCGACGACCTCTTGGGCGACATGCAGTCATCAAGGTGCACACAAGGATAGAATACAACGATATCACGGAAGTTGAACTTGAGGTGGATTGGTTAGCAATGTTCACACAACCCATGGCTGTTGTGAGATTTTCTTTAGGGTGAGCCTCCACGCAAGGTCCTTGCAAAGCATACCTACGAGGATGTCGCGAGCTCCAAGAGAGAGGATGAATGAGTCGAGGTGGAGGCAATTATGGAGGATGGCCTTATAGACATGGGCTTCCATGGTGGCGGTTTTCTTCAACACGTGCACAAAGGGTAGCAATGTGGTGAGGAGGAGGTGGGGCAACACCGAGGCTCTAGATATTGGCACGTTGGTCATAGTGATTTGCAAACCTCTTAGCAGTACGTTCCTGTAGGGTCACTGAGGCTCTACCCTATGAGGATGTACACGACGAGGCCAAAATATGACAAGAACTCCTCATCCTCCCGTCCTTCCTTCAACTACAAAAACACATTCTACAACTTTGTGTCCTTGTGGACGAGGCCTAGCTTGTAGAATGAGATGAGGGCATGTGGCGGCCATGTGCATACCGAGGTTGCATTCGACGATGTGCAAGAGGTTGCCTCTCTCATAGCATGTCGTAAGCAAGTGGATGCTACTAGCCGTCCTCACCCCCTCCTATATCTTGCCCCGCACCTCGACCTCCCATTTGATCTATGGGTGTCCTACTCAATGAGCACCGCGTCCCATCCAGTTTCTTCTTGTCGTTATTGTGAAACGACAATCTTACACGTGACCAGCCTCCCACTAGCCCCCTCCCGACATAGCATCACAATGCCTTAACCACCCACACTAGGCTTTCTCATTGTTTATTCATAGCTCTCCTCCCATGCACTGCAACATCACCAATCTGAGCCCTCTTTGATTCTTCTCCAGTCATTTCTACCTTCCCAGTTTTATCACCCTATGAAATCTACATAGAGAAAGCGTCCACCTATTTTTCACCTTGTTAAAAATAACATTTTGCCTCTTTGATTCTTCTCCACAGTCATTTCTTCCTTCCCCACTTTTATCGCCCTACAGAATCTACATAGAGAAAGCGTCAGCCTATTTTTCACCTTTGTTATAAATAACATTTTTCGATGGTATTTGGGGAGCCACGTGGTCTAATCTAGATGCTTGCTTTTGTGCAAGCACCTTAGGCTACCCAAGGTAAAGAGCTAAGAAGAATAATAGACATGGTCAATATTTTGCAATGGAAACAACCAATACCTATCAATCACATCCAATACACATATCTTGTATATACACCTTCAACATGCAAACAAAACAATACGATGGGCTACCACTCTTGATTTATCCAATGCATACAATTCTTCCTCTTCCAAACCTGTGGCTTCTCATTCTAGACGACAACTCTTGTTTCTACCCCTCTTCATCCACTTGCTAGCATGGCAGGTCCAAGTTAGGTCCAAGTGACCACTCAGAATTTACGCAGATAGATAAGGTACTACTATCAATATTACATAGAAAAAGTGTTTATATATTTTCACTATACATTGATAAATTTGTGTTTTTATAGTTGTTAATTTTCCCAAGTGCCCAAAGGTTCAGCAGCAGCACAAGACTACTATCAATATTACATAGAAAAAGTGTTTATATATTTTCACTATACATTGATAAATTTTTGTTTTTATAGTTGTTAATTTTCCCAAGTGCCCAAAGGTTCAGCAGCAGCACAAGCACTTTGATGAACCTGCTTAACTTTGCAAGCAAACAAGCGTAAAAAAAGATGGCGAATGTCACAAGCACAGTAATACGTCTCTTAACCTAACCACATAGTACTACATTATTTAATGCAATGTGCTAATGCCTCATACGTGCTTGGCCAGAAAGGAAAGAAAGAACCATGAAGATTCAAGACGACTACTATATTCATAGCTAAGACATTGTTAAGTCATCTTTCCACATACACCACCAACATACCACATCATTTAATTTGCTAGCTTAACACTCTTTTTCCTTTACATCTACGTACTTCATCCTATGTCACCTAATCAAAAACACTTTTGAAGCCCCCAGACTCTTATCTGTTATAATACAGCCGCTAATACCTATTAAAAGCTCCTCATGCCAGGCGACTTCCCTTCCCGAGATTCTGTGTAGGCTTTGGCAATGTTTCTTTTCATCTCATCATCACCTTCGTCGTACATGTTCTGCAATAAGAGACCAGAACCACTGGCACACATCAAAGACAACTCCCAGTATCCATTACTAAGACATGCATGCCAAATTGAATCCTGAATATAGCTAAAACACAGCCACATCTGCCTCTTTAAAAGTTGAAACCATAAAAGAGTGGCAAAGACCAACATGATAAACTTGAGAAGATGGCTTCAATCAAAAAATACGATTTTATTGTTCATGAGGAGATTCATGGCATCCACACTTTCGAACATGTTACCTTCATCAGTTGCATCAGCCCAGACATGGGTTCCTTGTCTGAATCTGCCCGTGGCTTCAACTGCGACAAAAAATCAAAACCCCTTGTGTCACACAGATTCTCCACCTCATAATAGCAAGCACATCAATATCTTCAAAAAGGAAAGGGGAACAACAGCCCATGCTCTGCAACTTGATTTCACATTCATTGTGGTGACTGCTAATGAATCATACTTTTACCTGTGTGAGACTCATTAGGTCTGTTACAGAATACTACCCACCTGCAACATGGGCAGGGACTCTTACAGGTAACATTGCCCCGTCAAGGCGTTCGGGATAGTCCCCGTAGATAGCAAGGAATTATGGCCACCTAATGGATATCCCATCAATGGGAGGGAATAACCAAGTGAGAGGCCGTAGCATGAATAACACGTCACACAATGTATCTATACTAGCGGCCTGACGGATGGAAGTAACCATATAATGAGGCTCAGCTTTGCAGAACACCATGTTACCTATACGGGCAGCCTGATGTACCCCCCACCCTGAAATCTGTGAGCTGTCACCAATGCATGACACAATGTACCCATATGAGCAGCCTGATGGGTGCCAATAAATGGATGGGAATAGCTGTGTGATGAGTCTTAGCAATGCATGACAGGATGCACCTGTATGGGTGGCATGATGACAGCCATTAAAAGTCGTGTGACCAACCTCAGCATGCACGACACAATATACTTGAAATGCAATGAGCTAGTGACAAATTCAGACATGAGAAAAATGATATTAGCTAGTACCATGCATTCATACATGAGAGCCTTGATGGCTATCATGAGCTTTCCTCACCTTGTCTTCCTTAAGATAAAGGTCGGCCCAGGTGCCCTTGTCCGCTTTCTTCAGCGTGATGGTAATTCTAGAAGGTTTGACAGTAACACTACATTTCTCAGGTACAATAGCCTTGTTTAGGTTTGGAACACCAAGTCTGTAATTTTTTCCATTGACGTCATGGACCTTGAGCTCAAATGATTTCGCATTGAACTCTGTAGCAGCCTTCTCCTGAGAAGCCCCTTCAAGGGTAACATATACCTGGGAGATGAAAATAATAAATTTCCCACCTCATAAATCCCATACATGTCAATTAAATAATGACTCAAAGCTTGCAACCCCAGATTCATTTTTCTTTACTTACAAACATTTGCATACACATACGCATACATGCATGCATGACACACGCACACACACATGCATATACGTAAACATACATATGTGTGTATGTATGCACACATAAATGTGTGTGCCTCATGTATACAAAAACAAGTGCATATGTCCATATACATGTACATACATACAAATGAAAAGCCGAGATTATTTCCCAAACTTAACAAAAACCATATTGTGATCCTGACACCACCAAAGTCTACTCACAAAGCTTCAAATAATGTACTCCATGTGCAGCATAGACAATGTGCTATGACATCCCCACTCAGGTCATCGAAACCCACAAGCGCATAAATATAAATTACCATGGTAGACAGATCTTCAAAGACAAACCATTGAACTAAGTTTCTATGAGGTGAAGAGCAGATCAACTATTATAACGTTCACACACCCGTGCACACAAACACATTGTAGCTAGTTGCACAATTTGCACGAAAGTACTACTGTAAACCAACTGGTCGCAACTTGGATGAAGATTTCAAAACAAAAAACTGCAGTAGAATAATATACCAATGTAAAGTCCGGGTTAATTCCCAAACTTCCAAAAACAAAAACCAAAGTGCAAACCTGACTCTGTGTATATCTACTCATAAAGCTTCAAATCATCAAATACATCACGCATAGCATAGACTATGTGCAATGACATCCCCACTCACTTCATCAACCACATGTATCATCATCACAAGAAACATTTCGAGGTTTTTGTGGCTGTGTTTCACCCCTTGACTATGTGCAATGACATCCCCACTCACTTCATCAACTACATGTACCATAATCACAAGAAACATTTAGAAGGTTTTGTGGCTGTGTTTCACCCCTTGACAAGACCACAAAGCTTTAAAATCAATATAAAAATGCCTTACATTTTTACACGCACACATGCATGTATGTATGTGTGCATTCAATAGCCCTAAAAAACAATAATAAATACACAATTGTCAAGGACATTATTAGTTTTACACATGCATTTCTATAACCTGATTCGTTCACGCACAGAGTTTTCACAAAGAAGTACCTTAATTTTCTCGATATCTTGATCCCAGCTAAAGCTAGATAAAGTTACATAGCGGACTTCAGATGTTGCCGCAGATGTTCGGAGGGGCGCAGCTTTTGCTTGGTTTCGTGAAGACATTGCAGCTACCTAGCAATGCAGCAAAATTCATTTAGGGTTACAAAAACACATGTAGCTTACCTTCTCAACCGTTCATGTTTCTGTTTTCTGACTTCCATACAGGTTAGAGATCTACAAAGTTCTAGTTTAAAACGCTTTGATAGGCCTCAATCTAATTGGATTCAACTAGGGTTAGAGTTCCCCTCTAATAGAAAAAGTTTTTGCTGAGCTCTGCCTACATTGAACTTAGGGTAACACAGGCTCTGATAGAGGCTCTGTTACGGAGATCTAATTCAAGTAGGGTTCAAGCTCTGATGCAATCAGGTTTAGAGCTAGGTTTTTAGATTCAGTTACGGTTAGGGTATGAAAGAGCCTTGAATCTCTGGGGCATTACAGAACTCTGCATAAGTTAGGATCAGGGTTTTAACTGTCAAAAAGATGATATTAGGGTTTAGGAGCACTTACTTTCTCCAAGCTTTGAATCTCTGTTGACAGCAGACTCTGCACATGGGGGCGCGTGGCCTGGCGAAGCAATGACTTGAGCTCCACCACATCTTCAGTAAGGTCTGCAGCCATGGCAACAACGGAGAAGACAAGACTGCGAAACTGCGAAATATCAAAGCGGAAAAATGCAACTGAGGGTTTATGAAAAAAAAATTCAAGAACCTTCTGGATGAAATTATGCTTAGGGTAAGTACTAAGCAACCTCCATCGATTTATTTATTTTTATCAATAATAATTACATATTAACTTAGAAACTGTCCAGAAACTGCACTACAACCACTACAACCAAGTCAGATCTAAACTACAATTTACAAATCATTTCTGTCTTCATTTAAAATTTTACACAGAAAATCCCATCTCTCTTCCTCCATTAAAAAGCAAGACTGCTCCCAAGATATATGATAACCCAGCAGGATGATGGCCTCTATCATTGCTTCTATAGTGCATCCACGAGGGAACATTCCCACATGGTTTTCTAAAAAGGCAACAAAAGTATGATCATCCTGCTTTACTTTACGGTACCACCTTTGAGTTCTTGGTCCAAATTTGGGGGGTCTCTTCTTCCCTTCCCAATGTTAGTACATTCATCCCCAGATTCTGCTCTTTTATGGTGCCCATTTAGTCCCTTTTGCATGGCCCTTGCTTGTGGGTTGGCCACCCCTTTTTCTAGTATTTTTTTGGGATTTTTTTCAGCTTTTCTGGCATTTTCCTGTCAGCCTGTCCAGTAGCTCCAGTCGGCCAGCTTACCTCTACTATAAATAGTGGGTGCTGGCCTCTCATTGTTCATTCAGTCTTGTACATATTTTGCTCCCTCACTTATGAGACTTGTAGTGTCTCTTGCTTGGGACTGTTTTGCTTTAGTATATTCAGCATAGTTCTCTCCATATCTCTCTCTCTCTTGCACTCTCTGTTCAGCATATTCTAGTGCCACTCTGCTTCCGCTCTGTGCACTCTTTCATGGTATCAAAGCTCTCGGTTTAGCAACCTCTTTGCTGCCCCTGATTCAACACTGTTTTCAGCACCCTCTCCTCTACATTTTCTCTCAAGATTTGCAGCCCTGTGCTGCTGCGTTTTCTGGACAGCACCTGCTGGTCTTTTCGCCTGCAATTTGGCTTCACCGACACAGCCATCAGGTACTCTTTGATTAGCGTTTTCTTTTCCGCGTGGAGATTGGACATAGGCGGCCTATTTTTTCAGGATAGCAGCCTTCTGTGTGCTGTGTTTTCCTCTCCAGTGGGCTTTTCCTCTCCAGTGGGCTTTCCCCTTTGCAGAGGGGGTCTTTGGTGTTGCAGGCTTTGGTGGCACTTTTGGTACCTGTGGAGGACACTTCTACTTCACAGTTTGTGCATTTTTTTCTTGAGATTGAGCCCAAGCTTTTGTGATGGCTGCACCGACTTCTCTTCATATGTGTGCTGAGTCTGCCAAGTTGGATGGTTCCAACTATACCCTACACACTTATGCATCAAGTCTAACTCTTGCAAGCCAGTACATACAACCTTCATAAACACAATGGCATTCTTGTTAGACCAAATTTCCCACAGAATACAAGCTTTGATGATATTAAAAAGCAAACCAGTATGTTCATCACTAAATGACCATTTACCCAAGATCTAATCCCCCCAGAATGTTTGAATGCCCAAGCTCTTCTCTATCCATTTTGACAATTGGGGCCAAGTTCCTCTAGTTGCTGAGCAGTCCCAAAACACATGTTTACCATCTTTAAGTGATGACCTACACCTAGGACAAATACCATTAGAGATATTTCTCTTTTGAAGTTTGGAGCCAATACTACGCAATGCCCACATACATACCTTCCACATAAAGACCTAAAATTTATGAGGAATCTGGCTATCCCAAAGGAATTTCCACCTCTTTTTCCAACTGGGGGGGATCCAATTGACTTTCCAAATTTTATTGCAATACACCACATTAGCATCCCTTTTCTCATTTACAATTCTCTGGTTTTGCCATCCTTTAGCTTGATACCACTAAGCCAAGCCCAATCTTTAATCCGGACTTAAACATCAGTAGAGCAGTAGAGCACAGCCCCTTTCCAGTACCTAGGCTATCAGATCACTCTCCCTTCCAGATAAATGATATTCCAAAATAATATGATCCTCATCCTTTCACCCTACCACATCCCAATCCCAACAGTAATCCAAGTACCTAAGGCCTTTGTTATTGAGTTTCTTTGCAGTAGATATGGCAAGTAAAGCCAAAGGGGGGTTAAATTTATGTGTCCACCAAATACCCAAACTAAACATAGAATTGCCAGTCACTCTGCCACCCCCATCCCAAGTAATGAGACCCAAGCAATCTTTCCATCTTTTGCATAGCATTTTGCAAACTGCTAAACTAGTAACCTTAAGAGGAGCAAATGAAAAGAGTCTATCCTTCCAATTCAAGTCCACCCATTTACCTTTAGCCATCACATCAGAGAGCTCAACCAGTTCCCTCATCATTAGTGCCCAAGTAGTGTTCTAAGGTAAACATCTAGTAGTTCTTGCAATGCAATGAGTAGGTAGATGAATAATACCAATGCCCCCTTCTCCTGTAGGAACTATCGGTTTGTCCCATGCTACCCAAGCAGAGGCTTTTTTAGTTCCATTGCCATTCCTCCATAGGAAGTCTCTAACAGGTCCTATAATTTCTTCCAATGACATTTGCCAATATCCAAGAACATAAAATAAGCATTCAACACTGTATTACAGATATCAACTCTACTGTGGTGGAAAGGAACTCTAATTCCCTCCCTTTTTTTAATTTCTCCAAGAACCTATTTATTGCCCACTCTACCAGTTGTTTATTAGCTACCCCCACTCCAAAGGGGACTCCAAGAAGTCTGACAATCTAACCCTTTTGCACCACCTCATAGCCCCACCTTTGCATATCAAAGTTATTATCCTCAGTCAAGCTGATAATTCTAGACTTCAGAATGTTGCTTTTAGAGCCAGAGGCACTGGCAAACTCCTGCACTATCTCTAAATCCAATCTCACATTATTGTTCCCATCCCTTAAAAACAGTAAGGAGTCATCAGCAAAGCATTGTATAACCAGTTGTTCACTATGCTTAAGCTTTAGCCCAGTAATATTCCCATCTCTGTAGGCCAATTCTAGGGAAATCACTAGAGGATGAGAAGCAATAGCAAACAAAAGGGGGGCTAGAGGACAGCCTTGTCTGACTGATCTATTAATCTCAAACCCACCTACCACTCTTCCATTTAACAACACCTTAGAGTAGCCTCCCCAAGCAAGAGTATAAATTCAGGTTGCCATTTTGGTCTCCCAAAACCCAGTTTTTCCATCACTCTTACTACAAAAGACCAATGAATCCTGTCATATGCTTTCTCTAAATCCAGTTGTAACATGATGCATTTTTTATGAGTTCTGCTAGCCACTCCCACCGCAAATACAATGTCCGGACATGTGGCATACATCAAGCTACCAACCGTAAATGCATAGGGAATCTTTGCCATTTCAGCCTTTTCCTCATCAATCCTCTTGGTTAAGTTTCACATATGGAGGCAATGGAGTACTCAATGCCTTCCCCCTCTCCATATTGAAACGCTTGAGTATTCTATCAACATACTTTGCCTGAGACAAGTAAAGAATCCTCTTCTGCCTGTCTCTTTTAATCCGCATGCCAAGAATGTGACTTGCTTCTCCCAAATCCTTCATATCAAAGTTCTCATGTAACTTCGACTTCAATGCATCTACCTCATAGCTATTTTTCCCGGCTAATAGCATATCATCCACATATAGGATCAAAATCAGAAGACTCCTTCTATACCCTTTGAGACTTCATGAATGCATCAAATTTGTGATACCATTCCCTTGGTGCGCCTTCTTCAAACCATACAGGCTTTTCTTTAACTTACACACCAATTGTTCTTTGCCTTTCTCAGCAAAACCCTTTGGCTACTGCATGTAAATGTTCTCATGAAGATCACCATGCAAGAACACTGTCTTGACATCCATCTGGACAAGCTCCATGTCCTCTCCGGCAACCAAAGCAAGTACTGTCTGAAGAGTAGTTATTTTGACCACAGGAGAGAAAATTTCATCAAAGTCAATACCCTTCTGTTGCTTGAACCCTTTGGCAGCCAACCTAGCCTTATACTTAGGCTTTCAATCACTGGGAGTGATCTTCAACTTGTACACCCATTTACAAGGCAAAGCATTCTTTCGTTTTCGGTAAAGGTACTAAGTCCCAGGTATAATTCTTATGCAAAGAATTCATTTCTGACTGTATAGCTCGCTCCCACTTAAGCTTGTCATCCCTTAACATAGCTTCCTCATAGCAGGAGGGCTCTCCACAATTTGTTAACATGACATAATTGAGAGACGAAACATATCTATCAGGAGGATGTGAAACCCTTGTACAACTCCTTAACACAGGCTCAACATTATCACCATGTTGTTTCGCTCTATTATCATGCACAATGGGAGGATTTTGACCTTGCACATCTAGTACTTGTTGCCCAACATTCTGTGCATTTGGCACTCTTTTATGCACTAGTCCATCTTCCTGTATGACCACCCTACAAATCTCCACTGTAGGAATAGGCTTCTTATGCATCTTATCTTCATTGAAGTAAACATCATGGCTTCTCACAATCTTTCTGGCTTCCGAATCTCATAGATGGTATCCCATCTCACCAGACTCGCCATATTCTAGAAAAATGCACTTCCTTGACTTTGGATCAAGCTTACTCCGCATTTCTTTTGGAATGCTTCACAGCCAAAGACTCTAAGATGCCCATAAGAAGATGGTTTTCCAGACCATAACTCCTCTGGAAACTTCTCATCTATATCCTTATTTGGTGATCTATTAATAAGATGAACCGCTGTCACTACAGCTTCTGCCCAAAATCCATTAGGCAATTCTGCATTGGACAACATGCTACGAACCTTCTCTTGAATCGTCTGATTCATTCTCTCAGTGTGACACCATTCTGTGGAGGATTGTATGGAGCAGTCAACTCTCTCCTGATACCTTTTGAGTCACAAAACTCCTGAAAGGCGTTAGAGACATACTCTTCACCATTATCAGTGCGCAGGCACTTCATATTTTTGCCACATCAATTCTCCACTAGTGCTAAAAACTTCTGAAAGGCCTAAAACACATTGACCTTTTGCTTGAGAGGAAACACCCACACCTTCCGTGAGTAATTGTTAATGAACATAACAAAGCATAATGCACCTCCCAAAGATAATGTAGGCATGGGCCCACAAACATCACTACTGTGAACGAGTTCTAAACACTCAATCCTACGTTTCCAACCTCTTTTATGTGGTGACTGAGTTTGTTTACCATAAAGACAATGCTTACACATAGAAAAATTTGAGAAATTGAAGCCAGAAATATAACAAAAACTGGTAAGTACTTTCATTCCCTTTTGGCTCATATGGCCTAACCGGCGATGCCACAAAGATACATTTGGCTGCTCGGTTATAGCTATTACATGGTTTTTAACACTAGACACATGTAGCATATACATAGTACCAGATTTGGACCCACGAGCTACGATAAGTGACCCTTTGGTGTGGTAATCCTCACTGTCACCAAATGTGATGTGATATCCCGCATCATCCAGTTGTCCAGTGCTAACCAAACTCTTTGTGAGTTTAGGAACATGTCTCACATTCTTTAGTGTGAAAGAAGAACCATTCTGGAACTTTAGATGCACATCTCCAACTCCCACTATCTCGCAGAGGCATAGTCATTGCCCAATCGGACGCAACCTTTCCTTGACGCATCATAAGTAGAAAACCACTCCCTATGTGGAGTTACATGAAATGATGCACCTGAATCAATGATCCAGTTATGAAAGATAACATCAACAGTGGTAATGAGAAATGCATGATCAAATGTAGAGGTAAACAAGACATCACCGTCCCCATTCTCAACACAAACTGTATTGATCTCCTCTATCTTTACGTTAGACTCTTTCTCTTCTTTCTTGCCATTTTCCTACTTCTTCTCTTTGGCTTTCTGCTCTCTCTTCCACTTGTATAATAGTCTTTCTTGACATAGCCTTTTTTGCCACAATAATGGCATTCAATGTCTTTTATGTCCTTTACGACCACGAGACTTACTTCAAGACTTCCCTCTCGCATAAGACTTCCCCCTTGCGTATTGGATCTTCCTCTGATTGAAAGAGCATTACCACCTTTTGAGGCATCAACATTCTTTTTGCTAACCTCTTCTGTCAACAAGCTGCTTTCAATGTCAGCACTCTTCAATGCTCTTCCCACTCTTTTGCATCCATATTCTCCGGCTTAATCCCTTGCAACTTGATTAGTTTCCCATGCTTCTTTTGCACAAGAACATTGTAGACCTACACTTTCCAATACGAAAAGTTAGAGCCATCTAACTTTTTAATGTTAAAGAGCATATTCTCTGATGATGCCATAGTACGGTAACAGATATGTACATACAACACATTGTGACAAACACTTGTCTCACTGACGTGATAGCCTGGCAGTATACCAACAATACAGACCAAAAAACAAGCAATGCCGAATGAAACAAAATGCCAAACTAATCAATGTCGACGCATCAGAGAATCAACAGGTGCATAAGGGTATAACCAATCTCACTGTCTGTGAGAAACCAATTGTAATCACAGACGCATCAGTTGTATGATGTCAATGCCACACGGTGAAGGAGCTCAAGCATGCCATACACTGTCCTATCCACATAAACATACATCCGTCATCCCATAGCCAGAAATGGCATATGAGGTCTTTGGCGAGGCTTGTCAGGGGATTGCTCCAGTACCTAATCCACCCCAGAGGGGCTTTAAGAAAACCTCACTCGACCCTCAGCAACAAAAGGCTGCAACTGATGACCAAATACATGTTCCACATTGGACATACATAAGCCACAGTAGATGACTGACGTGAGAGCGCCTTTGCACTGACAAGGCCACAATTGACTCTACATAAGCCGTTGTCCCGCGAAGGGCCCACAAAGTCTCATACATGGGCTGTCTGACAATGCAAGAGTACAGCAAGAGAAACTATCTGTAATCCAAAAATGCAATCTGAAACGCCAGCCTAATGAGTAAAGTTCACTGATAAACCATAAACACATGGCTCCCTGCAAGGAGTATGCTCGTCGAGTGAGCGCATACACACCAAGATAGTTGCATACAAGGACACTCTGATGCACTGTGGCTACCAAACTCATGCGCATACATTAAGCACACAAGCACATGTCACTTCATCTCTCGAAGGGTGCCTGACACTGCATCTTTTCAAAAGAAGTTCAATGCTTGCTAGTGAGCAAAAAATCGCTCACAACCTGTAAATGTGAACTCCTTTATGGCTGAGAATAACAACCACTATGCATAGATCGTCGCCTACGTAGTGCCCACTTCTCTACAGCTACAACCACCTGCACTTCCTATGCAAAAAGGAGCTGGCTATTTGCTGCAAAAAAAAATTGATGCAGAATTTCACCAAACTGATGCCACGAACGCATCCAAAATGCTCAAAAACCCCGAGAATGATTGCTCACTTGCTAAAATCGGAGTTCGTATTATGTGAGAGAACGAGCGATTTGAAGTTTCTTCTATTGTTCTCTGAAGTTGCGTGCAGAACCTATGTATGATCAGTAAGCTCTCTAGGAGCTCTCTTTGCTCTGATAACAGTTGATGGAGCGGAAGCTCCGAACACACGCAAGCGCGCGCGCGCGCGCACACACACACACACACACAGATGAAAAAGGAGATGGACACGAGATGTGGGTGGAGCTCTATCTCACAGAGTGTGAGGCTCACAATAGTCTTATTAGATAGACTATATGAAGTAAAGAATGATTAGTAACTATGAGGTTAGTTTGTACTAGTGTGTACACGGGGTTGGGCATATTGGCCTTTAACCGACCTGACAGACAAGCTCATGGCCCCAGCCATGAAAGAAGAAGAACATCTCTTTCCAAGAGGAAGATCCACACCAAGAAGATCTAAAGGAAGCATTGAAGGAAGACATGGACACGAGAAGAGAAACTGCTACAAGAAGACTGAAAGAAGAGGAAGACATGGACGTGTGAAGAGAAGCTGCCACGAGAAGAAGACTGAAGACAAGAGAAGATGTGAGGCTCCAAAGAGTGAGGAGCCATGTGAAAATCTCTGAGAGAGAGAGAGAGAGAGAGACCCCACAACCCAATGTAACCTGCCCCAAGAGACAAACTAAAGATTTGGATGCTACCCCAAGAGACAAACTAAAGATTCGGATACTGCATTGTACTTTAAGTGCCAAGCTAGTATTAAGGAGAAGGAGGATAGATGGTCCAGAGAACATGAGAATTAGGCTAAATGGAATTTCTTTAATAACAAAAGGAAACCAAATAGTAGATTATTCAAACTTCCAAAAAGGAAGAGTGATATTGAGGTTGTGGGAAGCATTCTGAATGAAGATGGGACCCCCTTAAATGATATGAATACTCTTGATAAGAAGTGGGTTAAATTCCTCGAATCTACTCTTAGCAGAAGAATGTTCCTTGAGAAGGTTTCAAGTTGAAGATAGGTTGCAGGGCTTATTGAGCCAAAATGTGGATCCAAACAAAGCAAGACGGTTAGAAAGGGATATTGATGTGGAGGAATGTTAGTGTGCCTTCTTGTTTAAACTGGGGAAAGATAAAGCCCCTAGCTGGGATGGTCCCATGTGAGCAACATGTTTAAATGTTTTGTTGACAGTTCTTTTGGGCTTTTGATGTTTATCTTGTATCATTATGCAATGCAAACCCAAATCTATGCGGGAGGTCTTACCTCTTGCCTTATTCTGGACAAGGGCAGTGTGTTTGATTCCATTTTTACACTGATATAATGTGCCAATACATAATGCATATAGCATTCATTCTTATGCACATTCCAAATGCAACTCTGGCTATGAATAATCTTGAATTTGAGTGTGATTTATAAGCATTAACCAAGGGTTAAATGTAAAATGATGGATTACACATTTATTAACATAATTTTACCAGAAATTACATTAAATCAAGGGTAACCAATTTGTACGGAATGGTTGGAGTATCAAACCAACTCCGAATTGCAATCTGAAGTTATAGGGATCTGTATCAGATACCTAATGGTTAATTTGAACCCTCAATTGTACCAAAATACATTGATTAGCACTGATTAATCATAACTAATTAAGCAAATTAATCCTCTATTTTGTATGCAAAAAACAGAGTATGCGGGGAGCCCAGATCTGGGGCCTTAGACTTCAAATGAGCTCAAATCCTTTCAAGGCCATCAATAGCAATTAGTCTAGTAGAGGATTAAGCCAAGAAACACAAGATTTGACCAAACATTGAATGCTTAATCTCTGTTTTACCAAAGTCACCTGCAGATTTGATGAAGAGCTTGGATTGATCAAATCAATTTTTGACTTCACCAGCTTGTAGAGCATGCTTGAAAACCCTTGGAGCTATGAGGAATTAGACCAATTTGATTTCATGAAGTAGAAATCACTGATTTGCTGCAGAAAAACGGCGCTTGAAAAAAACGTAAATCCGTCTCGCGGCGGTTTGCGCTTCTGATTCGATGGGCTGGGATCGTGGAGAGACTGGCTATGTTGGGCTGGAAGGGTTTGGGCTAATTTTGAGTGTGCAAGGAGAGGGAGATCCTCCACTAGCTAGGGGTGCAGAGGCTAGTTGAAAAAGAGGTGAAAGTATTAATTTTCTACTAATCCTAATTAGCAAAGTAATTAGCAAGATAATGGGCTCACAAATTGATGGATTCTAGGCTTGGCTCTGATACCATATTAAAATTACAGCAATGTGATGAGCTATGGTGGATCAAATACTAGAATCAATATCATTAACAAAGTGATTAGACGATAATTAAGATGTGATTAGTGAGTAATTAACAAATAACTTAATATAATTAGTGAGTAATTAAGATGTGATTAGTGAGTAATTAACAAATAGCTTAATGTAGGCATGGATAATCAAAAACCAGCAAATTCTCATTAGGCCAATGCCTCAATTTATAGAGTTTACATCCAAGCATCTAATCCCACTGATTTCTCCTTGATTCACTCCACCTCTTTGCTTGATTCTCTCCACCTCTCCCAGAATATCTCCACACTTCCTAAATCTTCTCATGCTACCCTTTATCCTCTCCTGGTAGATTCTTCTCACCTTTTCACAGGTTCTCTCACATTTACAGATTCTCTTTTACAGCCTCTAACCAAGGGCTTGTTCCCGCACACACCCTATTCACTTGTATATTTCAACAAGTTTGTGCTTAATTTCTTAAGCCTAAGACAAATTCTATCATGGGTCAGTTGATCGGTTTGTTTTAGTGGATTTTATTGGATATTTTCCAAGTTTTATATGGACTCATCGGGTTCTACCTAGATCACTTGTGTCTAGGGATTTTTTTAATTGAGTGTTATACACGTGTTTCACTTGCTTACTTGGCATGATTAATGACCATTAGATGGCATGCATTGATTTTTATGAATCAACTATGGTTTTCATGGATTCGAGAAGCTTCTATGCTTTCATCCATGGTTTTACAAGGATCTTTTGATCTTTTTGATAATATCATGTGCTTTGAAGGTAGCATTTGCCTTCATTTTTTGCACATAATTTTGGAGTATATTGCTTGTACTCTTGTACATATTCCAACTAGGATACCTAGTTGCTTATATATCTAGGTGAGTTATTTTTCTACCCTAACTTTATTGTGTTTATTGGGTAGTTATCATTAGAAAGGTGCCAATAATTCAATTTATTTTCTAATGATATACTCGGAAAGAGTTATTCCTTGATGTAGTCTCAGGTATATAGAGACAGATTTTAGTATGTGGAAGTCTGGGATAAGGCCATCTTATTCCTTTTATACAGGATTTTATTCATATTTCCTAGATGGCATACTAGGGAGTTTCAAATTAATAAGGTATGTATGGGTGATATCATGGTGGTATGGGGGACGCTAGTGATCTCTCACATATATTATCTTATGGGATAATTTGGGCTCAGGATTGTTGCTTTGCTTACATCACTTAGCATGTTGACCTCAACATTCAAAGACAATCTCATTTTCTACGACTTTATCTTGTTGTGTTCGGATTAAGGAAATTTAGATTTTTCCTTTGTTGGCATTTCTTTCTCTAGTTTCACGGCTATTGGTTTTAGTCCGTTCATGCTTATGTATGGGTATCAACCCAGGGCACCTATTAATGTCGGTCTTAAGGACATCGAGCTTGATGCATCGAGGGATTTCTTGTGTGATATGTAGGAAATGCTGACCGAAGCTTAGGATTCTATCAGGAGTGCTCAGGATAGGGCACGGTTCTCTGCTGATAGAGAACGCTCAACTTGGTCTTTTGAACCATGAGCATTGGTTTATTTTAATGTTCCTAAAGATTCTGAGACTTTGTCAATAGGAAAATGCTTGAATTTATCTCCTAGATATTGTGGTCTATTTTGAGTTATACATCGGATTGGCACGGTTGCATTTGAACTAAAACTACCTCCAATCGTTAGAGTTCATCCAGTTTTTCATATCGATAGATTGAAAGGGAAACTGGGAGGTGAGGATAACACAATTACTCCTCAAGAACTCGTTGAAGTCAAAGATTTATCCTATGTTCCACATGAACCTAATAAGGTACTTGAATTTAGGGAAAGAAAACTTTGTAGTTGACTAATCCCTGAGGTTAAAATTAGGTGAAAAGATAGGGAAATAGAGGATTCGACTTGGGAGTCGGTTGAGATTGTTCAGCACAGTTCTCTTTCTTTTCATTGCAAGAGTGCGATGTTTTGAGAGAGGGAAAGTATGTTGTATGCACATTATGTGTGCATATACTAGGAGGCTAACCCACATTAGGCTTGTGAGCATGGGAGCATGGGAACAAGTTCTAGTGGAGCATGGGTTAGGACTAACCTTAAGGGTTAAGGTTAGGGTCAGGCATCCAAGGGTCACACATCGAAAATGGAGAGTCAAGAGTCACTTGAGGGCCCTCCTATATAATAGGGGCATGGGGCACACTCAAGGGAGACTTGGAGGAGGCTTGAAGGCTTAGGCTATGGTCTCTTGTGTAGAGGATCATATCTACTCTCCTACCATTTCACACTATACCTACATGCTATTGGATTGGAGTTATACCTCTTGATGGTATGGGACATCAAGGTAAAAGTATGATGTATCTCATTATATTTCATGTGTGCATCCCTTGGACTCGAGGGTGGTCGAGTGGATGAGTTTATGCCTGATTTATGCATGTTTTTGCATAACAATTATCTAGAGAGATCTTAGGGTTTTAACAGGTACACAACGAGTTTTCTAAGGATTGGAGTGAGGAATTGAGTAAGATATCACTTGAAGGGAAACATAAGGAGAAAGTCATCCTTCAAGAACCAGAAACGCCTCTAAGCTTACGAAAGCTGGGCACCGAAAACGAAACAAAGCTTTGGAAAAAGGTGAGCGAGAGGCCAGGAAAGTTATGGCCAAAGCAAAAAATGAGAATGAGGGTACCATACCATTTCAAAACCTACACAGTTGATGAACAGAAACTGGTCCGACTTACGACAAAAGAAGTTAAGGAGAAGATGGGCGGTCCACATCATACGATGGCCCACCAGCCAGCTGAAGTCAAGGAAGTTGATATTGCGAGACCAGGGGAGGAAGCCAAACCTGTTTATATCGCTAAGGACTTGACTTCGGAGAAAATGAGCTCGTTACTCTCCTTAAGGAGTTTAAGGATTGTTTTGATTGGAACTACAAGGAGATGAAGGGTTACCACACCTGAGGTGATGCAACATACGATCCCAATCATGGAAGGATCGAGACCAACCAGGAAGAAACCATACCTGATGAATCATAAATATGCAGGAATTGTAAAGGAGGAAATCAATAAACTCATTGCTGTGTGGATTTCATCTACTATGAGATAGAACATACGGATTGGTAATCACCAATCGTAATAGTGCCAAAAAGAATGGGAAACTTAGAGTATGTGTCGATCTTAAAAAGGTCAACGCAGAGCTACTAGAAAGACTATTATCCATGTAAGATTCCTCCCTCCAGCTTTTGCCAGGTGTAAGAACCTCCCCTTCTGATCTTGTAATTATTCCCCTCTTTGAAATAAAGAAAAGATTCTGTTTTACCCTGTTTTAGCCTAGAGAGAGAAAATATCTAGAGAGAGGTAATCCAAAATTGAGATATTTTTGGATATAAAAATCCTCCTAGTGTTTAAAATGGTTTCCCTTGAAACATAAATTCAAAAAGAACTTTCCAATGTGCATTTAGAATTAATTGAAAAGAAGTATAAAGGACCTTAGCCTAAGGGTCTAGATTTTTAAAAAATTTTGGATTATGGTCCAATTAAGGTCCCTATGGGCCAATAGGATCAATCCAAGTGCGGGAAGGAGATAAATCTAATTCATAAAAGAAAAAATCCCAAAAATGAGTAAATGCTCACATAAGATGAAGAGTTGACTAAGGACAAGGTTTATTAGTAAAAAACTATGAGTATTACTAAAAAAAATGAGATATTTTGGGTATAGTGATTCAATTTTGACACCTTGGTAAGGAGAAGGGAGCTCTTCAAGGAGGCACCTATTTCACTTGTGTGGTGGAGTTTAAAATTTAAAAATATTGTGATATTTTTATCTCTCCTCTCTCCTAGATCAAACCAAATCAAAAGGGAGCCAAACTAGGTCCAAATCTTGTCCAAATTCAGCTAAACTGAACCTAGAAAATTCTAGAAACTAGTTGGACTTGGTTAGAGGCCTCCCTCACCTATAAATAGATCCTTAGCCCTTTGTAAAAAAATATGAGAACTATACCATGCCAGTCTTATACTGAAATAATGATATTTTCTATTATCCTCTAAGAATCCTCTATAAATTGAAGAGACCTCTCTCTCTCTTCAATCTTCCTTGGTGACTCCAACAACATACCAAACCAATTGATTGGTTGGGGGCCTCTACTGTGATCAAAGAATCAAGTAATTTAGGAGGTAAAGTGTGGATTATTGTCTTCTTTTTCTTAAATCTCCAAATGTTTCTCTTCTCAACCCCTCTCAAGCTTGAGAAGCATTAATTTGAATGGCTTTTGAATACTACTGAAGTTCTTTAATTTATTGTACTGAAGAAACACATAAATTTCCATTTATGCTTAATTTATAATGGTTTTTAAGCATTTCTCTCTCTCTCCCCCAAAGAATGGTCATTCCTATGACCTATTCTCAATTCAAATGAAGCTTCTCATGAAGCATTTCTCTAATCTAAAAGTAATTTCTATTCTTGTCTAATTGGAGGCCAAAATAATGGCTTTTAGTACTTTTATGCTATTTAATTTAGTCCCATTATCGGGATCAACTAGAAAAAGCTACTAAATGGGAATAACATGTGATAGGATGTGATAAGATGAAAATAGGATATGATAAGATGTGATGTAATGAGAATGGATGTGGATGTGTATGTATGGATGTGGATGTGTATGTGGAAGAATGAATGTGGATGTGTATGTGGAAGTATGAATGGGGATGTGTGTGGAAGAATGGATATGGATGTGTATGTGGAAGTATGAATGTGGATGTGTATGTGGAAGAATGGATATGGATGTGTATGTATGGATGTGGATGTGTATGTGGAAGATTGAATGTGGATGTGTATGTGAAAGATTGAATGTGGATATGTATGTGGAAGAATGAATGTGGATGTGTATGTGGAACAATGGATGTGTATGTGTATGTGGAACAATGGATGTGGATGTGTATGTATGGATGTGGATGTGTATGTGGAAGAATGAATGTGGATGTGTATGTGGAAGTATGAATGTGGATGTGTATGTGGAAATATGAATGGGGATGTGTATGTGGAAGAATGAATGTGGATGTGTATGTGGAAGTATGAATGTGGATGTGTATGTATGGATGTGGATGTGTATGTGGAAGATTGAATGTGTATGGATGTGGATGTGTATGTGAAAGATAAAATGTGGATGTGTATGTGGAAGAATGAATGTGGATGTATATGTGGAAGAATGGATGTGAATGTGTATGTATGGATGTGGATGTGGATGTGTATGTGGAAGAATGGATGTGGATGTGTATGTGGAAGAATGAATGTGGATGTGTATGTGGAAGTATGAATGTGGATATATATGTGGAAGAATGAATGTGGATGTGTATGTATGGATGTGGATGTGTATGTGGAAGAATGGATATGGATGTGTATGTGGAAGAATGGATATAGATGTGTATGTGAAAGAATGGATGTGGATGTGAATGTGAAAGGATGTGATATCGATGTGAGTGAATGAATGAGATGTGATGTGATGTGAATCGGGATGTGAATGAATGAGATGTGATGTCATGCGAATCGGATGTAAATGTATGATATGGGATGTGAATGGATGAGATGTGATGTGAATCGGGATAAGAATGAATGAGATGAGATGTGAAATGAATGAGATGAGATGTGATTCATCTGCGAAGGATCCTAGAGGGTGCTGACCATACGGTGCTCGGGCTCTGGGTCGGGCTCTGGGTCACCGAAGATATCCACACGTGCATCGGGGAAGATATTGGAACAAGGAGTAAGAGTTGTTTTCTGAAACCGGCGGGTATGGATCTGGTTGATTGACCTTGCTGGTCCTCAACGGATGAGTCCAAGGCTCTTTTATATGGAGCTGTTGGTTGATCTTGTTGATCTTCAATGGAGATTCCATCTTGATTTTTATAAGTGATTATATTGTCGGGTACTATGAGCTAGGAACTATTGAAAAGGCCCCCTGAGGGACAGGTGGTGAGCGTTCTGGTTGCCAATGATGCCATAGGTACACCGATGAAGGAATGATTGGAAATTAGGATTCAACCAGATATTTTGGAGGATTATGATCAGTGACACTATGGTTTCATTAAATGATTGTTTTAAAGATAACTGAATATGTGAAAAAGGCAATTTCATATTGGGTGTGTAAGTGGTGTGAGACTGGCATTAAATTTGCATGAATATCCGGCTAGGGGCCCTGGGAACTCTTTTCCCTAGTACTCGAGACAAAACCTAACCAAATTCTTAATTGGATCCCATCACTACAGTGGTTGGGTGGTTGGCTAACCCATAGGACCGGATGGGATTAGGCTGGACTGATGGATCCGTAAAATGAGACTCAATTCTGTTATAGTACGATAGATGAAGTAAATCCTGGATAGTAATTGTTCTATGGAAAAAGAATCAACGGCTGTGCCTCTCGATGGGGAAAAAAGCGTTGGTTTCTATGATCCAAGTGCAAGTTTCTTCCTTGATCTGACCAAGAGACTCACAGGTTCGGTCGGATCAGTTTGGTCAGTAATGACCCTGACTACGTTAGAGTAAAAATATCCTGGAGGAATTGCCCGTGCTTTCTGGGCGAGGGAAGTTTTTCTGGGTTTGTTTTTCTGGATATAAAGATCCTCCTAGTGTCTAAAATGGTTTCCCCTGAAATAAAAATTCAAAAAGAACTTTGAAGAACTGAGGGATTAGTCTCTTGTCCGGATATCCATGGGCAAGGCCCCGAGTGAGGGATCCTGCCCCGCACAAGGAGTGCTACCTTCGCTGCTAGCACCCCCAAATCCGTTGCGTAGAGGGGGGCATGGATCTTTCAATCCATTGCCTTATACGGAACATGTTTTGAGGAGAGTGGCTGGTTAAGAAGCTTACAGCTTCTTGGACAGATTTTTAGGCTACAATCAGGTGTCTATAGCACCAAAAGACCAGAAGAAGACAACTTTCAATACAATGTGGGGAACGTTTACATACAAAGTCATGCCTTTTGGTCTCACCAATGCCCCAGCAACATTCCAACGAGACTGATGTGTACAGCCTTCAAAGACTACTTGCATAAGGGGTTGGAGGTATTCATTGATGATCTCTGTGCACATTCTCGATGGGCAGACCATCTAGCTTACTTAAGGAAGATGTTTGAGTGATGTCGATTATATTGTATATCCCTAAACCCTTTGAAGTGTCAATTTTGGGTCAAACACGGTGTGATATTGGGACACATTGTCTCTAAGAATGGTATATCCACGGATGACAACAAGGTCAAGTTGATCTTGGAACTGCCACCACCCACTAATTACAAAAGGTGTGCAAAGATTTATTGGCCACATTGGGTATTACCGCCGCTTCATAATCTTCTATGCTGAAAATGCCAGGCCGTTCTACAAGCTACTCATTTTCTTTGAATGGACTGAGGAATGCCAGGAAACATATGATCGATTGAAGCAGGCATTGGCATGTGTGCCAATTCTAAGACCACCCAATTGGGACCTTTTATTTCATGTGCATATATCAATGCATCAAACTTTGCTATTGGATGCGTGTACTAGCAAAGCCTCGTGATTTAAAATTGGACTATCCAGTCTGCTTCGCTAGTCTCATCAATTGAATGGTGCAGAGGTGAATTACACTACCACAGAGCAAGAAGGGTTGGCCATGGTTTATGCAGTCAAGAAGTATCAACATTAACTATTGGCCAACAAATTTGTGTTCTTCGTAGACCATCAAGCCTTGTACCACGGGAAGAATCACACGCTGGTTGCTATTACTATTCGAATTTGACTTTATAGTTATGGTAAGAAAGGGGACACAGCATGTGTTGGCCGATCATATGTCAAGAATTCCAAATGGGAAACCAGCAAACTAGTGTTGATGATGACCTCCCTGATGCTGGTTTGTTCAAACTGGACATGGTGCCCAAATGGAGCGAGGAGATATCCGATTGTCTAGCTTATGTTTTTCACAAAGAAACACCCTTGAACAAAGATAAAATGTAGCGGCTTATCAAGCTTGTTGTACCTTATCAGTTAATTACGGGAGAATCATATAAGCTAGGTAAGGACAATGTCCTAAGAAGATGCGTGAGAGAAGATGAGTTCATCACGATATTGGATGAAGCTCATTCAAGAATAGTTGGAGGACATTTTGTTGGAGAGATTACGACTCGCAAGGTACTTCAAGAAAGTAGGACTATGGTGGCCTACGTTATTCGGGGATACTATAGAGTTTGCAAAAGGTACGAGGAATGTCAGCGATTTTGCTATCCCGCAAACAAAGGGACAAGATGCCGCTCACCTCTGTTATTATAAGACAACCTTTCAAGAAATGGGGGATTGATTTGTAATCGTGGCCACAGACTATTTCACAAAATGGACAGAAGCTAGAGCCTCAAAGCGAGCTGATGCACGAACAACAACAAAATTCTTATAATAGTAAATTATATCAAGATTAAGCTACCCATTAGTTAGTGATCGCGGTTCACATTTCAGTAATGAGTTAATTGATCATTTACTTGTTGGATTCTTAGTAGTCCACCAGAAGTCATCACCTTATTATCCACAGGCTAATGGTCAAGTAAAGAGTACAAACAAGATTTTGTGTACTATCTCGATAAAAACATTGGAAGCAAGTCGAACGGACTTGGAGTATAAGCTAACAACAACCTTATGGGCATACCGAAGGTAGCGACGGGATATACTCCCTTTCGTCTACCTTATGGTGTTGAGGCAGTAAGGCCTATGGAATACCTAGTTCCAAGCTTAAGGATTGCAGTGCAAGAATGTCTGACGGAGAATGCATTAGCTCTAAAAGGCTAATCGATTAAGAGAAGCTTGATGAGACCAGATTAATTGCATCGTATGGACTCATGGTGTTAAGGCTCACCCTAACCCTCTTTGAAACACATCCAAAAGACATTACCTAGTGAACCGCAACTATCGTGTGAGGATCTTTCCAATGGCCGAGCTCGTAACCCTTGAGGTCTCCAAGCTCTACAACTCCTTGAGAAGTAATTCCACCGCGCCTCCCGCGAGAACGTTGTCACACCGTCGCATTACACTATAGGTACTCGTCCCTCCTCTCACATCACTTCACTCACTCACACTCACTTGCATGCATTACTTCACTCACACACACTCACTTGCATGCATTAGGGAGAGAGATTAGAAAGAGCAAGGCTTAATTGCACAATGGGAGAGTATGTTACATCACTTCACTCACACACACTCACTTGCATGCATTAGGGAGAGAGATTAGAAAGAGCAAGGCTTAATTGCACAATGGGAGAGTATGTTGTATTATGAGAGATATTCACTTATATACATGGCCATAAGTATTCACACTCACTTAAACTGTGGTCAGCCGGGCACTTTAGGCCTATAAGAGACCTAATGCTATTACAATGACTACTCTCATAATATATCCATGAGTTAAATCACTTAGGACTTCATCCTAACTTGCTACACACTCTCTTGAAGCGGGAATTGCCATAATTACTCCGTCACACCATTACAGGCGCTCGTCCAAGTTGTAGCTTTGGACATTATTACTTCATATCTTGAATGTATGACCCTTTGGTGTATCTATCATGACTCCTTGATGTAAGATAATGGTGGTAGATCTTGTTAACCCTAGGAATGGGTTAACACCAATGGTTGAAAAACTATGAAGAAAACATTGATTCGACAAAAGCTTATAACAAAAAGAACTCGAAATGGGGGACCCTGTCCTCATGTATTGTGTAGGGAGCACCAGAAAAAAGAAACTCGAGTATAGAGGCCTAGGACCCTTTCGAGTGTCTGAGATCACACCTTAGGGGTCGGTTAGAATTGAGACAATTGAGGGCATACAGATGGAGGGTTACGTCAATGGGAGCAAACTTAAAAAATATTTTAGACCACTAACCCAAGAGATGCTCTTGAAAGAACATATCTTAAAACAACGGAAGAAGCTCGCAAAAGAAAAAATCCAACAAGCTCAAGAAGAGGCTAAGGCAAGGGAGGCCAAAGCCAAATAGATACTCCAAAAGAGAATGTTGCACGTGAACATGGCTTCACTAACTCTCCTAGATGAGGAGGAACTAAACATTAAGCTAGCACGACTTAGGGTGGGACTCTCTATGGCTAAATGTCATGCAAGGAGCATTCCATTGATAGATACGGGATCAAGTCATAACTTGATCTAAAATGAGACATGGGTAGCCTTAGATAAACCGCACCTTGAAACTACCAATGCACAAGTACATAGTGTGCACTTGATAACTACAAAAGTTGAGGGATTTTTAAGTGTTAATGTTTTCATCAGAAATAATTCCTTGGTTGGGAAGGTGTTTGTCATGCCTGCAAGTTCCTTGGAAGAGGAAATGTTCCTAGGACGGTCCACAGCTATAATATCCAATGGGAGAAGAGGACAACACTGCTGAACAAGGGCCATAATGTCATATCCATACCCTTTTACGGAGCCCGATAAACATAGGGAAACAAGCCATGATTGAGGAGATAGAAACACCAAGCACGGTGACATCAACTCATGAAGCAAAAAAGGCAACAATTCTGCAATCCCTATGCAAAAAGCATCCCAAGTCATAGGGTACACAACATTGGGTGCCTAAGGGTCAACTTGGAAACCAGCTCTACACAAGGATGAGAAGGAGGTCAATAAGGAATCAACAAGAAGGGTTCGAAAGGGAGACAAGGGACAGAAATGGTCTTCACAAGTAAGTTGGTGGTACTCCAAACAAAACAACACTCCACAAAGAATTCATAAACAATGGGTCTGAAAGGACTTGCTCATGGTACAAGGTTACTACCAAGGCAATACAACAGTATGGGTGTCCAAACTCCACCCAGTATGGCCACCATTGCAAACACCTCCAAACACAAAGGAAAGGGTAGTAAAGGCATTCAGAAGCAACTCCCAACTAAAACCAATGCTAAGAGTGCACAAACACTGGTGTGGAGGAAGAAGCCAACCCAACAAGATGGGTTAAATATAACCAAACCAATACCTATAAACCACCTCGATCAAGGAGCTGGATAAGGACCTTGAAAGGAGAAAAAAGAAGGTTCAACAAATGGACACTGATACAAGCCCCAATCCGTAGGACTCAGTAGAAACATTGTTCAGTTGGGTGGAGGGAAGGATCAAGCACTCCCACACGGAGTTAAAACGCATGCAACAACACCTACCCAGAAGTGCCAAAGTACCACCTTGGTTTCCATGGCAATAAAAAGATAAAGGTATCCATTAGTCACAAAATGGATACAAGGTAAAACTGGGTATCATTCACTCCTTAAAATGCATGTTTGAATGTCTAATCATGAAGAGAAATATAGGGTATCAATCTTGCACACACATGTCCCAAAAAGGTTCACGTCATGAACTGATCTTAAAAGGTTCACGTCATGAATTAGTACGAAATGGTTCACATCGTGAGCTGGTAAAAAATGCTTCACGTCATGAAACGGTTAATTTTTCTAGACCAATCATAAGAAGACACGTGGCATTCTTCATTAAGACAGCCACCCAATTTGACGGTTGTGCCATAAATTCAAAATTCTTTCCTTTTTTCGTAATTTTACAATCCCCTGTCATCGACGAGTGCATAAATGCAATCGTGCCTTCCTTGCATCGTCTCCCTTTTCGCTTCTTTGAGTTCAATCGACACCTACGTCTTGAGGTGGAGCTTGGGCCTTTCTTTTTTTTTTTCTTTTATATTTTCAAACTTTGATCATAATCAATTAAATGTCTCGGACAAATAAAGTCTTTGTATGTTGAACAAAGTTCTTGCATTTCAACAAAGGTCTTTGATTGTCAATCAATGTCATCATCATTAATTGCCTTGTGATCATCTTACACAAAACTCCGCTATGCGATCTGATCTGATAAATGCATTAATCGAATTTACAAAAAACAAAACATAAACACTTCATGACCAAAACCTGCAACCTCATGGAAATCCAATTCATGGATTTTCACTTCACGGCCAAAACCTGCAATCTCACGGAAATCCATCTCATGGAAATCCAACTCACGGATTTCCATCTCACGGAAATCCAACTCATGAGACTAACTCTCACGAAACTACATCTCATAGAAATCCATCTCATGGATTTCCATCACAGAAATCCAACTCACGGATTTCCACCTCACGAGACTTACTCTCATGAAACTACATCTCACGAAAATCCATCTCACAAAAGCACGTGTTTTTTTGGCGAGGAATTTCCAAACGAGCGAATCTTCCTTTTTGGTGAGCCCTTTTTTTCTCTTTCTCTCTCTACTCTCTCTCTCTCTACTCTTTTCATAGTATGTATCTCTCTCCCCCTCACTCACATTCTCTCCTCTCCATACCCAATCCCTACACTCTCTCTCTTTCTATTGTCCCACTCTATCTCTCTCACTCCCTAATTTACACTCTTCCTCTCCCCCTCTTTCCAACATCTCTCTATTATACACCACCTCTCTCTCCCCCTCACTTATTCTTCCTAACCCTTAGAACAAAATGTTAGTACAACATCCTGGCAACAAAAAAGTGGACAAATGGACAAATAAATTAGTGAAGAAAGTGTAGCATTCTATTCCATCCATTAATCACACATAATGTTTAAAGTGTTGCAATCCCTTCCATCCATATTAATAAAAAGTCACGTTATTACATACAAAAGGTCTTCATGCCCTAATTGGACAAGGACATTAGCCATCAAAGTTTTGGAATCCCTTTACATCCATATTGTTCACAAGCCAATTTCAAAAAACCAAAAAAGGTCAGCCTAATAAAAATGTTTGTACTAGCTTACACTCTAGGGTATGTCTTGTGTCTATTCAGAGCCGCAGCACGCAACATCCCTTTCAGTCAACTTTGGTTGCTAAATAAACATATTCTCATTTTGGCTGAGGTTGAGAACCCTCAGGGACACAAAGTATAGGTGCTTACATGCAAGATATGGGCTCATCTTTTCAATCCTTCCCATGAAATCTGGACAAGTGCATGTTGGATGGCCTTTGATATGTATATCATAAACACCAACTTCTATGCCTTCCCCAAAAGTTTCTACAGTGAAAACCTCATGTTGTTTAGACTCAATCACCATTTCTTGTGTTACTCTTGCTTTCATTTTGAGATTTCTTTTAATTCTTGTTACTGCTTGCTCTGAGATATTAGTCTTGTATCTCATGCGCGCCCCTCTCGAGATGTGACATTTGCTATTGTTGTTTTCTCCTTTTGAATCTCCTAGCTCACTCCTTGTATTGTAGAGGAGAATATCTTTCCTTCCACTTTCTTCATTTGCGAATTGAAACCTGCAAGAAGCAATGCATCAACCTCATCTTTAGAGAGTTTGGTACCCTCTGCCACCACAAGGCCAAACAGAAGGGACTTTGTGTGGAGGATGATCAATGTTCTTATCAATGGCCCATGTGTGCATTACATCTGTGTTGCAAAACCACATCATCTGACTAGTCTTCCCAACCATGAGACCTTGTTGAAAAAAATGAGGGAGCAGGTGCCTCCTTTACACATCCCACAATAGTTCGCCCACATTTTCTCATCCTTCCTAAATGCCCCAGACATTTGACCTTGCTATTTTCTGGAGTCCTTCTAATTGCCCACAGAAGGTTTGATGTATTGGTGCTTCCACCACACTAGTATATGTGGATTCACTACCCGCACTTGCCTCTTCATCTAAGAAATGAATCTTTCTAGGTCTTCCAAATGGTTTTTTATCTTGAATATGCACATTGAAATCTGGCCTATGGCTTGCATCATCCTCCACATCAATTACTACAGAAGATTGCCTCTTATGCCTTGTTGACTCTCGATCACCACTTAAAGGAGTTGGTGCCTTGTACATGGAAGTACCTGCAGTGTTGCTCTAGGAGTGGTAGAATTCTCCCTTTCAACAAGCTTCTCAAGACTAGACCCTACCCAATGTGTTTGCCAAGGTTGTAAGAATTCTACTTTGCACTTTACAAGAGGGCATTGGCCATGTCTATAACACAAGCATCATATAATGATATTCTTTGCTTGAAACCCTCCCCGGATAGCCAACTTTCATGCTTGGATTCTAATAAGTTTGAGCGTGGTGTGCATGCTTGATCACTACTCTTCTTTGCCTGCAAAATAATTACTCAAATAAGCCAATGACAATAATTTCTCCGTAGGTTATGTTTTCCTAAATCCAAACTTAACAAAAGATAGGGGTAGTAGTCATACAGAAATCATTATATTGCCCTAATGGGCAATACGAATTTCCCACCAACTGAACCATACGTCCATAGCAGGTATGTCTTGATCACTCACATTGCCACTTCACCACCATTGTTGGATGACACGAGCTTGCGCTTGTGCTACTATTTTTGTCGTTTGTCGTTCACCATTGCTCACACATGTTCTTGTGTACACCACCTTGGACTGCTTTCACGACACACTTTGTGGTATGAAGGTTGAGGCTTTGTGCCCAGTAGTGGAACAAGCATGACCGTTCTCGACCCTTCATCTCTAGCCCTTCATTGTATACTTCTCTTATGGCATTCCAATTCGCTTGGGCCCCATTTGCCATAAACCTCATCTGCCATCCAATTTGCTTGGGCCTCATCTGCCATAAACCCAAAAAATCAGCTGTAAGGTTCCCCCCTTCCAAAATGGGGGAAACATTTAAGATAGTCCACTAAGTCTTATCTTGGAGAAAATTTCCTACTCATCGACACCTTGACCATGCAGAGATTCAAGGATACGATTCATAGTAGGTAAGACCTAGTTCTATCTCGCCAGGGGGAGCGTGGTCTTCTAAAATCAAATCACCCATAGGGTAATTGATCATAATTTGGGCAACTACTAGTCTTGATTCCTAGAGACAATGCTTTTTTCCTCATCCATGCAAGGCACAGCCGCTAGCCTAATCTTCTAGAATAGAATTGCCCAAGAACCTATTTATCTAGTGTAGGGCTTTCACTTAATATGTTGGAAAGCTACCGGACTAATCGCGTCCACCCATCTGTAGGATGGTGCCCTCGGGGCATTCCATCCTCCCACTTTCCACCCTACTCAAGCGCCAATTTGTTTTCTAATTAATCCTACCACACCGTTTGACATAAATAAACATGTTCCTTAATTAAGGCCCTTTTCACAAGGTTTGTTAAAACAGCCTTTTTCCACAGTACAATAATGCCAAAGATAAGATTTATAAAAAAAAAGTTTATACATAAGTAAATTCCATACAAGCTAAACCGGCTCTCTTTTTCTTTTCCTTTATACTGCTGATGATCTATAATTCGGTCTTCCAGCCTCTACATGTTGGGCAAAACCTTACGGGACCATACACCTCATCGTCATCGTCGGCGGCGGCGGCGGCTCTGCCGCCGCTGGCGAGGACTCAAGCCAGCCTGTCACACTCTCAGACTCTGTCGCTTGATCCTCTTGCCCCTCAGAGGGATGTCTACGCACTAGGGTGGGCTGATTCACAGCACTAGCCCGGGACCTCAGAACTAGGCAGTAGTATCACAATCACTCGCCCCAATCGGCGAATCTTATTCTCCCAATGGTATGAGGGAGAATCAAGGTAGGGAGAGTTGTACCTGTACCTTAATTTAACCAAGATAACAATCCATTTACTCAACTAAACCATAGGACTAGAATACATGTTACCTTCTTAAGAAAGCAATCCTTTTCACAAAGATTTTAGCATTTCAACTTGAGATTGTGATAAGATATTCTTTATTAAGGCATATGCTGTTATTTAAAAGAATACAAACTTTAACTAGTAAACCAATGAAATAGATCACTATTAACAATTAATAGAGAAGCCGGGGCCATACCTCAACCCCTAAGAATGATATATAATTGAAAAACAAAATATATATATACCTTATTGTCTTTGCTCATTTTAATAAGAGTTTCAAAACTTGATATATGAGAATAAAGAGTCTTCTAATACCTTCTCTTACAATTGAAATCATCTGATTAGACCCAATATTTATCTCCTCTTACTCGTACTCTAACTTTTCTCTCTTTCGAAGGTCTATGGCAAAATAGCCTTCTCTTGCAGGGCTATGGCATACTATTTTTTCTTTAAAAGAAAAGCTATGGAGTTTTGGTCTCTTCCTCCGAAAGACCATAGCAATCTAACCTTCTCTTATAAGATATTAGATAAGAATAAAGGGATATATACATCTCAAGCTCTAGGATTACCTTGAGGCTACTTGCTGCCTTCTTACAGTTTTCCCTGTGTAGAGACCCTGACAGAATCAGCAAATTGTTTCGGCCATAACTCTTCGATAAAAACTCAGAATATAGTCATATAGCCAGTCAAAAGAACCGGAAGGCATCTAATCTACAAGCTTGCATAGGTAGAATAGGCAAAAACATCTGTATATAGTCGCAAAAGTGCCATCTTTAGAAACGTGTTGCTTTTCCACATTTTTAGTATGTATGGACTCTAAAAATGTAAAAGTACTCTTAATACGACCTCTTATCACCTGAATTCAAATTTTTATTTTTAAAGGTACTTATCTCTTAATAGAACTATTCTTATCTTCTTATTTCTTTTAGGATTTTTGGACATAATATTTTCATTCTAACACTTTCCTAATGTTTCTAGACTTATTGTCTCACTTCTCTAAGTGCACTCTCTTTCCTTATTGAAATCTATATTAAAAGAGACACATACATGGCTTGGGAGGGACCTTACAATCTCCCCCACTTAAAAGATTCCAGATGTCCTCATCTCACGAGCTGGGATAGTCTCTAAGTAAATCCTCCTGTCTCTTTCAAAGTGGTGTCCCCATTAGGTAGAAATCTTCTTTTATCTAAACATTGTTCCGAGTCCCTTATTTCATGTGTTTGGCTTGTTTTGTTGTGCCTCCAAAAGGTCTATTATTCTAAAGTTAATTGGCCTTATTATCCTAAGTTCATGCATCCATATACCTCTCATATCCTATGAACCTTCGAATTTCTTATTCTATACTCCCATGTAATATGGTACTTAACAAATTATCATGGAAAAACGTAAGGGAATCAATCCTTTACGCAATCTAACCTATGATAGCAATTTCATAATCTTAGTATCGTCTTGTAGAATACCTCTATTCATCATGCACATTACTTCACATGAATCTTGCACCAATCCTCTTCTATTTACTCATAGAAATGCTTGTTGAATTCGATTTTCTTTAACCCTGATATCCCTATTTCTTGACCTAATTTTTCTCTAGCTCATGATTCCTTGTAGCCAAGGGTGGGCTTGACGTTCCTCTTGAATTAGGAGACCTCTTCTTGATTAACATGGAAGGACTCATGTCCTTCTCGACACTGTCTATATAAAAAAAGCTATATCATAGTCTTTGGCTATAATTGTGGCTTCTGAAATAGAGGATGGTTTTGCATTCTTGACGAGGTTATTCAATTGTAGATTAAGCTTCCAAATGAATCGATGGAGAAGAGTTACCTCATCTATCTTTAGAGCAAATTGGAGAAGTTTAACAAAATGGTGGTATTCTTTTAGGGTCTTCTTTTCTTGGGTTAGCTCCAAAAATTCATTCATTTTATCCTCTCGAAATCCTGGAGGACAAAACCCTTTCTCGAAGGTGTACTTTCATGGCATCCCATAACTGATTTTGGTTCCCGTGGTTAGATTGACAACAGTGCTTCCAACGAATTTGGCATTTCTTACGATTTTTAGACGAGCAAGGGTGAACTTGCTTCTTTCATTGTATCCATGAAAAGTTCAAAAACTATCAATTACTTATCATAGTGCCACATCACATCTGGTGCCTTGGGATTGACATATCCAAAGATTATCAGGATTAACACGTCTGAGATGATTAGTTTTCTGAAAATTACACATCGAGTATCTTGGGATTAACACATCTAATAGCATGATCCTCTGGGAATTACACATCCGAATTTAGATCCATGTTTGTCTGAGATGGGTTCAAGATCTTAGATGATCGTCCTAGTGTAAAGCATCCAATGGATGGCATTCACACGTCAACTATTCAAAATAAATATGTTCCTTCATTAAGGCCCTTTTCACAAGGTTTGTTAAAACAGCATTTTTCTACAGTACAATAATGCCAAAGACAAGATTTATAAAAAAAGTTTATACATGAATCAATTCCATACAAGCCAAATCGGCTCTCTTATTATTTTCCTTTATACTATTGATGATCTAGAATTCAGCCTTCCAGCCTCTACATGCTGAGCAAGACCCTACGGGACCAGACACCTCATCATCAGTCGATCGAAAGGAGTCAAGCCGGCCTATCGCCCTCTCAGGCTCCATCGCTCGATCCTCCCACCCCTCAGAGGGATGTCTATGCACTAGGGTGGGCTAATTCACCCCACTAACCTCGGCCCTCAAAACTAGGCAGCATCATAATCACTCGCCTCAATCAGTAAACCTCAATTGACAACAGTGCTTCCAACTAATTTGGCATTTCTTACGATTTTTAGACGAGCAAGGGTGAACTTGCTTCTTTCATTGTATCCATGAAAAGTTCAAAAACCATCAAATACTTATCATAGCGCCACATCTAAAGGCACTCTAGATTAATATATCTGAGATCTTCATTTTTTGAGAATTACACATCTGGTGCCTTGGGATTGACACATCCAAAGATTAGCAGGATTAACACGTCTGAGATGATTAGTTTTCTGAAAATTACACATCTAGTATCTTGGGATTAACACATCTAATAGCATGATCCTCTGAGAATTACACATCCAAAGTTAGACCCATGTTTGTCTGAGATGGGTTCAAGATCTTGGATGATCGTTCTAGTGTAAAGCATCCAATGGATGGCATTCACACGTCAACTATTCAAACCTTAATGGAGTTATAATCTTAATAATTTATAATATGCAAGTTAATGAGATATATCCTGAAAATTTCTCTGAATAAAGTTTTGATTCTTTCCTTCTAGTCATTTAGTCTCTCACTAGTCATTCAGTCTCTCACTAGTTTCTTAATTTGATCGCCCTATGTTTTTCCTCAAAAGGTTTCCTTCCCAATCTTATTTCTCAATTTTATTGTACAAATATCTTGCGTGTGCACCCCCAAGATACAAGCACAATTTCATAGGATGATTGTCTCAACATGTGAGGATATTCAAATCACTTCTATGGCCAATAGAGATGATTGATTCGTCCTCATATGATAAACAATCACTTGTTTTAATCCCTTGACAGTTAACCTTTGAAAAACAAATCCTAGGAACTAAGATTGGCTTTGATACCACACTTGTAAGGTTCCCCCCTTCCAAAATGGGGGAAACACTTAAGCTAGTCCAGTAAGTCTTATCTTGGAGAAAATTTCCTACTCATCGACACCTTGACCATGCAGAGATTCAAGGATACGATTCATAGGTAAGACCTAGTTCTATCCAGCAGGGGGAGTATGGTCTTCTAAAATCAAATCACCCATAGGGTAATTGATCATAATTTGGGCAACTACTAGTCTTGATTCCTAGAGACAATGCTTTTTTCCTCATCCATGCAAGGCACAGGCGCTAGCCTAGTCTTCTAGAATAGAATTACGCGAGAACCTATTTATCTAGCATAGGGTTTTCACTTAATATGTTGGAAAGCTACCCGACTAATCGGGTCCACCTGTCCGTAGGATGGTGCCGTCGGGGCATTCCATCCTCCCACTTTTCACTCACGCGTCAATTTGTTTTCTAATTAATCCTACCACACTGTTTGACATAAATAAACATGTTCCTTAATTAAGGCCCTTTTCACAAGGTTTGTTAAAACAGCCTTTTTCCATAGTACAACAATGCCAAAGACAAGATTTTAAAAAAAGGGATAATAGTATCTATACCTTAATTTAACCAAGATAGCATTCCATTTACTCAACTAAACCATAGGACTAGAATCTATGTTACCTTCTTAAGAAAGCAATCCTTTTCACAAAGATTTTAGCATTTCAACTTGAGATTGTGAGATAATAAGACATTCTTTATTAAGGCATATGTTGTTATTTAAAAGAATACAAACTTTAACTAGTAAATCAATCAAATAGATCACTATTAACAATTAATAGAGAAGCCGAGGCCATACCTCAACCCCTAAGAATGATATTTAATTGAAAAACAAAAAATATATATATATATACCTTATAGAAATTTGTCGTTTATCGTTGTCTTTGCTCGTTTTTAATAAGAGTTTCAAAACTTGATATATGAGAATAAAGAGTCTTCTAATACCTTTTCTTACGATTGAAATTATCCGGTCATCTCCAAGATTTATCTCCTCTTACTCGTACTCTGACTTTTCTCTCTTTCGAAGGTCTATGGCAAAATAGCCTTCTCTTTCAGGGCTACGGCATACTATTTTTTGTTTAAAAGAAAAGCTATGGAGTTTTGGTCTCTTCCTCCGAAAGACCATAGAAATCTAACCTTCTCTTCTAAGATATTAGATAAGAATGAAGGGATATATACATCTCAAGCTCTAGGATTACCTTGAGGCTACTTGCTGCCTTCTTACAGTTTTCCCTGTGTAGAGACCCTGACAGAATCAGCAAATTGTTTCAGTCATAACTCTGATAAAAACTTAGAATATGGTCATATAACCAGTCAAAAGAACCGGAAGGCATCTAGTCTACAAGCTTGCATGGGTAGAATAGGCAAAAACATATGTATATAGCCACAAACATGCCATCTTTAGAAACGTGTTGCTTTTCCACATTTTTAGTATGTATGGACTCTAAAAATGTAAAAGTACTCTAAATACGACCTCCTATCACCTAAATTCAAATTTCTATTTTTAAAGATACTTATCTCTTAATAGAACTATTCTTGTCTTCTTATTTCTTTTAGGATTTTTGGAGCTAATATTTTTATTCTAACACTTTCCTAATGTTTCTAGACTTATTGTCTCACTCTTCTCTAAGTGCACTCTCTTTCCTTATTGAAACCTATATTAAAAGAGACACATACATGGCTTGGGAGGGACCTTACAATCTCCCCCACTTACAAGATTCGAGATGTCCTCATCTCGCGAGCTGGGGTAGTATCTAAGTAAATCCTCCTGTCTCTTTCAAAGTGGTGTCCCCACTAGGTAGAAATCTTCTTTTATCTAAACATTGTTCCGAGTCCCTAAATTTCATGTGTTTGGCTTGTTTTGTTGTGCCTCCAAAAGGTCTATTATTCTAAAGTAATTGGCCTTATTATCCTAAGTTCATGCATCCATATACCTCTCATATGCTATGAACCTTCGAATTCCTTATTCTCTATACCCCCATGTAATATGGTACTTAACAAATTGTCATGGAAAAACGTAAGGGAATCAATCCTTTATGCAATCAAACCTATGATAGCAATTTCATAATCTTAGTATTGTCTTGTAGAATACCTCTATTTATCATATACATTACTTCACAGGAATCTTGCACCAATCCTCTTCTATTTACTCATAGAAATACTTGTTGAATTCGATTATCTTTAACCCTGCTATCCCTATTTCTTGACCTAATTTTGCTCTAGCTCATGATTCATTGTAGCCAAGGGTGGGCTTAACGTTTCTCTTGACTTAGGACACCTCTTCTTGATTAACATGGAAGGACTCATGTCCTTCTCGACACTTTCTATATAAAAAAAACTTTATCATAGTCTCTGGCTATAATTATGGCTTTTGAAATAGAGGATGGTTTTGCATTCTTGACGAGGTTATTCAATGGTAGATTAAGCTTCCAAATGAATCGATGGAGAAGAGTTACCTCATCTATCTTTAGAGAAAATTGGAGAAGTTTATGGTAGTATTCTTTTAGGGTCTTCCTTTCTTGGGTTAGCTCCAAAAATTCATTCATTTTATCCTCTCAAAATCTTGGAGGACAAAACCTTTCTCGAAGATGTACTTTCATGGCATTCCATAACTTATTCTGGTTCCCATGGTTAGATTGACAACAGTAGTTCCAACTAATTTGGCATTTCTTACGATTTTTAGATGAGTAAGGGTGAACTTGCTTCTTTTACTGTATCCATGAAAAATTCAAAAACTATCGAATACTTATCATAGCGCCACATCTAAAGGCACTCTAGATTAATATATCTGAGATCTTCATTTTTTGAGAATTACACATCTGGTGCCTTGGGATTGACACATCCAAAGATTATCAGGATTAACACGTTTGAGATGATTAGTTTTCTAAAAATTACACATCTAGTATCTTGGAATTAACACATCTAATAGCATGATCCTCTGAGAAATTACACATCCGAGGTTAGACCCATGTTTGTCTAAGATGGGTTCAAGATCTTGGATGATCATCCTAGTGTAAAGCATCCAATGGATGGCATTCACATGTCAACTATTCAAACCTTAATGGAGTTATAATCTTAATAATTTATAATATGCAAGTTAATGAGATATATCCTGAAAATTTCTCTAAATAAAGTTTGATCTATCCTTCTAGTCATTCAGTCTCTCACTAGTTTCTTAATTTGATCGCCCTATGTTTTTCCTCAAAAGGTTTCCTTCCCAATGTTATTTCTCAAATTTATTGTACAAATATCTTGCATGTGCACCCCCAAGATACAAGCACAATTTCATAGGATGATTGTCTCAACATGTGAGGATATTCAAATCACTTCTATGGCTAGTAGAGATGATTGATTCGTCCTCATATGATAAACAATCACTTGTTTTAATCCCTTGACAGTTAACCTTTGAAAAACAAATCCTAGGAACTAAGATCGGCTTTGATACCACACTTGTAAGGTTCCCCCCTTCCAAAATGGGGGAAACACTTAAGATAGTCCAGTAAGTCTTATCTTGGTGAAAATTTCCTACTCTCATTGACACCTTGACCATGCAGAGACTCAAGGATACGATTCATAGGTAAGACCTAGTTTTATCCCGCAGGGGGAGCATGGTCTTCTAAAGTCAAATCACCCATAGGGTAATTGATCATAATTTGGGCAACTACTAGTCTTGATTCCTAGAGACAACGCTTTTTTTCTCATCCATGCAAGGCACAGGCGCTAGCCTAGTCTTCAAGAATAGAATTACCTGAGAACCTATTTATCTAGCGTAGGGCTTTCACTTAATATGTTGGAAAGCTACCCGACTATTCGGGTCCACCCGTCCGTAGGATGGTGCCGTCGGGGCATTCCATCCTCCCACTTTCCACCCTACTCACGCGTCAAATTTTTTTTTAATTAATCCTACCACACTGTTTGACATAAATAAACATGTTCCTTAATTAAGACCCTTTTCACAAGGTTTGTTAAAACAGCCTTTTTCCACAGTACAATAATGCCAAAGACAAGATTTATAAAAAAAAGTTTATACATGAATCAATTCCATACAAGCCAAACCGGCTCTCTTATTCTTTTCCTTTATACTGCCGATGATCTAGAATTCGGCCTTCCAGCCTCTACATGCTGGGCAACACCCTACAGGACCATACACCTCATCGTCGGCCGCTTGGCGAGGACTCAAGCTAGCCTGTCGCCCTCTCAGGCTCTGTCCCTCAATCCTCTTGCCCCCTCAGAGGGATATCTACGCACTAGGGTGGGCTAATTCACCACACTAGCCTGGGCCCTCAGAACTAGGCAGCATCACAATCACTCGCCTCAATGGCAAACCTCATTCTCCCAATGGTATGAGGGATACCGTGGGCCAACTCTGGGCCTTACTAATGTCTCCGCCGTCCGGCTATACAAGCACAAGAACGGGGCAGCATCAAGGCAGGGAGAGTTGTACCTGTACCTTAATTTAACCAAGATAGCATTCCGTTTCCTCACCTAAACCATAGGACTAGAATCCATGTTACCTTCTTCAGAAAGTAATCCTTTTCACAAAGATTTTAGCATTTCAACTTGAGGTTGTGATAAGACATTCTTTATTAAGGCATATGTTGTTGTTTAAAAGAATACAAACTTTAACTAGTAAATCAATCAAATAGATCACTATTAACAATTAATATAGAAGCCGAGGCCATACCTCAACCCCTAAGAATGATATATAATTGAAAAACAAAATATATATATACCTTATAGAAATTTATAATTTATCATTGTCTTTGCTCGTTAATAAGAGCTTCAAAACTTGATATATGAGAATAAAGAGTCTTCTAATACCTTCTCTTACGATTGAAATCATCCAATCATCCCCAAGATTTATCTCCTCTTACTCGTACTCTGACTTTTCTCTCTTTCGAAGGTCTATGGCAAAATCGCCTTCTCTTGTAGGGCTACGGCATACTATTTTTTCTTTAAAAGAAAAGCTATGGATTTTTGGTCTCTTCCTCCGAAAGACCATAGAAATCTAACCTTCTCTTCTAAGATGTTAGATAAGAATGAAGGGATATATACATCTCAAGCTCTAGGATTACCTTGAGGCTACTTGCTGCCTTCTTACGGTTTTCCCTGTGTAGAGACCCTGACAGAATCAGCAATTTGTTTCGGCCATAACTCTCTGATAAAAACTCAGAATATGGTCATATAACCAGTCAAAAGAACCAAAAGGCATCTAGTTTACAAGCGATTGTGGGTAAAATAGGCAAAAACATCTGTATATAGCCGCAAACATTAGGAAAGTGTTAGAATAAAAATATTAACTCCAAAAATCTTTAAAGAAATAAGAAGACAAGAATAGTTCTATTAAGAGATAAGTATCTCCAAAAATAGAAATTTGAATTTAGGTGATAGGAGGTCGTATTTAGAGTACTTTTACATATTTAGAGTCCATGCATACAATTGTCTCACTCTTCTCTAACTGCACTCCCTTTCCTTATTGAAATATATAATAAAAGAGACACATACATGGCTTGGGAGGGACCTTACAATCTCCCCAACTTAAAAGATTCGAGATGTTCTCATCTCACGAGCTGGGGTAGTATCTAAGTAAATCCTCCTGTCTCTTTCAAAGTGGTGTCCCCACTAGGTAGAAATCTTCTTTTATCTAAACATTGTTCCGAGTCCCTTATTTCATGTGTTCGGCTTGTTTTGTTGTGCCTCCAAAAGGTCTATTATTCTAAAGTTAATTGGCCTTATTATCCTAAGTTCATGCATCCATATACCTCTCATATGCTATGAATCTTTAAATTCCTTATTCTATAACCCACGTAATATGGTACTTAACAAATTGTCATGGAACGTAAGGGAATCAATCCTTTACGCAATCTAACCTATGATAGCAATGTCATAATCTTAGTATCATCTTGTAGAATCCCTCTATTCATCATGCACATTACTTCACATGAATCTTGCACCAATCCTCTTCTATTTACTCATAGAAATACGTGTTGAATTCGATTATCTTTAACCCTGCTATCCCTATTTCTTGACCTAATTTTGCTCTAGCTCATGATTCCTTGTAGCCAAGGGCAGGCTTAACGTTCCTCTTGAATTAGGAGACCTCTTCTTGATTAACATGGAAGGACTCATGTCCTTCTTGACACTTTCTATATAAAAAAAACTTTATCAAAGTCTCTGGCTATAATTATGGCTTCTGAAATAGAGGATGGTTTTGCATTCTTGACGAGGTTATTCAATGGTAGATTAAGCTTCCAAATGAATCGATGGAGAAGAGTTACCTCATCTATCTCTAGAGCAAATTGGAGAAGTTTAACAAAAGTTTGGTGGTATTCTTTTAGGGTCTTCCTTTCTTGGGTTAGCTCCAAAAATTCATTCATTTTATCCTCTCGAAATCCTGGAGGACAAAACCTTTCTCGAAGGTGTACTTTCATAGCATCCCATACTGATTCTGGTTCCCGTGGTTAGATTGACAATAGTGCTTCCAACTAATTTGGCATTTCTTACGATATTTAGATGAGTAAGGTTGAACTTGCTTCTTTCATTACATCCATGAAAAGTTCAAAATACTTATCATAGCACCACATCTAAAGGCACTCTGGAGGATTAATATATATGAGATCTTCATTTTTTGAGAATTACACATATGGTGCCTTGGGATTGACACATCCAAAGATTATCAGGATTAACACGTCTGAGATTATTACTTTTCTAAAAATTACACATCTAGTATCTTGGGATTAACACATCTAATAGCATGATCCTCTGGGAATTACACATCTAAAGTTAGACCCATGTTTTTCTGAGATGGGTTCAAGATCTTGGATGATCGTCCTAGTGTAAAGCATCCAATGGATGGCATTCACACGTCAACTATTCAAACCTTAATGGAGTTATAATCTTAATAATTTATAATATGCAAGTTAATGAGATATATCCTGAAAATTTCTCTAAATAAAGTTTCGATCTATCCTTCTAGTCATTCAGCCTCTCACTAGTCATTCAGTCTCTCACTAGTTTCTTAATTTGATTGCCCTATGTTTCTCCTCAAAAGGTTTCATTCCCAATGTTATTTCTCAAATTTATTGTACAAATATCTTGCATGTGCACCCCCAAGATACAAGCACAATTTCATAGGATGATTGTCTCAACATGTGAGGATATTCAAATCACTTTTATGGCCAGTAGAGATGATTGATTCGTCCTCATATGATAAACAATCACTTGTTTTAATCCCTTAACAGTTAACCTTTGAAAAAAAAATCCTAGGAACTAAGATCGGCTCTGATACCACTTGTAAGGTTCCCCCCTTCCAAAATGGGGGAAACACTTAAGATAGTCCACTAAGTCTTATCTTGGAGAAAATTTCCTACTCATCGACACCTTGACCATGCAGAGATCTTGGGATGTCTTGTCCTCCTCTTTCATTTCACATGTGTCACCATGACATTATTGAAGCATTTCCAAAATAAGACTTGGGAGGTCTTGTCCTCCTCTTTCATTTCACATGTAGCTACTGTAAGAAGCTCCTGCAAGCTACACACAAAAACAACAAAAAAAGTGATGGCATGATGTACATTTAATGCTATTATAGTGTTTTCATAAATGAATTCTTGCTATCTCAGATCGTACACATGGCAAGCCATTATTACCCAATCTAAAATGCAATGTGTGTGCTCAAATTGTATCCAAGCTCTCCTTAGATCACCGTTGCCAAAACGCCTCATTCTATTTACAAGATCAACATGTTATGCATGTCCCTTTGTTGACATCTTGAAGACAAAACATCAATCAGATTCACTCCCTTGGCCTGGAAATCTGCTTCCATGAAAGAAATTATAGCTATAATCCCTCTTCCATGAAAGAAATCATAGCTATAATCCCTCTTCAACCACAATAAATCATCATAATGAAAAGACCCGATTGGAGGACCCTTCGTGCTTGCAATACTGACCTGCAAAACCTGCAATATACAATTGGTTAAATAAGCTAAAACCACCTCTTCAAGTAATTCTCAATGTATACTTATTATTTTCAACTAGAGATCCAAGCTCCTCCAACACATCCTTGAACTCCTTTTCTCCAAGCTGCTCTGCATGGCCCCCTTCCCTTCCCAATGGTGTCAGAACTAATTCTTCGGCTACACACATTTGCACCCTTCTTGGACCGGCATTCTTATCAACACTAACCACTTTTTCCACCATTTCTTTTGTATTGTCTAATAATTTCTTTGATGTTCCTGCCTGCACAATGTGTGAATGATTGCCACGTGTATCATTAATCGAGTGAGGGTCTCATAACTAGGCATGACATAACAACCACACATGATCCCTTGCATGTAGCTAGCTTCTTGCAGTAGTGGCAAATCATCTTCCCATTATGTATGGTTGGGAGGCCCACTAGGCAAGTCTTCTTCATGCATCCTTCGAAACAACTATCATTGTTAACGCTAGTGTTTAAATACCATGGACAAGTTATATTTGGCCACTCCATTATGCCAATACAATGTCTAATCCTACACAATCCTTGAAAGGAAACATTTGAACTGGATGGCTTTGTCCAAATATGACCACCTAACTTGTGGTCCATCCCTGCCATTATTGAACCAGATCCCTCTATGTTTGGAAACTCGAATATCACATCTCCATCATAAAACCTTGGAAGCTCTTCAACTTGTATAACTCGTTGAATTCTCCGCACAAGCTTTGTCAAAGTGTTGCCTTCTTCATTGTTGTAAGCAAGAAATCCACGGTGCTCTTACTATTGTGACGAGAAAGTGATCCTGTCTGAGGAACCTCTGTCCATAAGGGAACTGCATCAACAAACAGTGAGGGACTTTCAAGATCCACAGACACCTGACTGCACATGTGGGTGTATGACATTCTGAAGTGAATGTCACCTCATACAAGAGAGAAAGTGAACCCTCAAGGATATAGAGGTCATTACCCTCCATATCTTGATGTGGAATAAGGCTCACATGCTTTTCCTCATCTTCTCTACAAATGATGGCATCTAAGGACTTGAACTCCTTAGGATAAGATTTTTTAATCAAAAATTCCTTGCTAACAATACCTTTTCCATTGCATAATGGAACACACATCATGTCAGCATCAGTAAGCTGGAGGAATAGTAGCTTGGCCTCCATGAAGAGAGAGAGAGAGAGAGAGAGAGAGAGAGAGAGAGAGAGAGAGAGAGAGAGAGAGAGAGAGAGGATGGGAGAGATAATCCAAGAAACTTAAATATTTAAATTAAAAAATTTAGGGTTAGGTTTAGGTTTAGGTGTAGGGTTACATTTAGGATTATGATTAGGGACTAAAATATGCTTAAATATATAATTAATAAATTAGTTATAGGTGGCACAAAAAAAAATTACATCGTTATGTATTTATACAACCTACAATTCTCTTTTGTTTATAGATGACTATACAAAGTAAACTAGTCACTTATGTTATCATTAGAACATACTACAAGGTTGGATATTGTCTAACCTTGAATGCATTTGTGAAGGATCCTATGGGCTTGGTGTTGGTGTGGGTCAAATGATCCTATGGGCTTGGTGTATCCTAACAAGTAAACGTATAAAGAGCTTTCTCTGTGACACATTGATCATGTCACGTCTCAGTGGAGTTAATCTTCTCACCTTCTGAGCTCAACATAATCACCATATATCCCCCCCTTTCCCTCGTTCCCATATCCACTTACTCTTATGTGTTTGAGGTCATTGGTATACTAGAGATGAGGCCCATGCCATCAAACATTGGCTCCTTATTTGGTACCCTGCTAGTGCCTTTCTTTGAAGAAGTGGTTGTTCTAGGTTAGAGCCACACCTTCTTTAGATCAAAATCGGCATATAGGATCCACCCTTCTCTACACCATTTAGATTACTTATGGGAATGCTCTCATGACAATCTAACCAATTTGTACGATGTGATGAGTTTTGAAACCTTGCCAAGGATAATAAAAAGGGATCTTATGTTGAAGGGAAGCTTTTATGCATAAATTAAAGACACCATGACCTTGAAAATACTTAGAAATAAGCCTCATTAAGGTGGTGATTCTTTTACATCTAGTGTATTGCCTCAAAATACCTATGAAACCTATTCCAAGAACATATATGAAGAACATATCTAGTGTATGTTCTTCAGATAAGGTGGTGATTCTTTTACATCTAGTGTATTGTCTCAAAATACCTATGCAACCTATTCCAAGAACATATATGAAGCTCTTTTACTTTAAAAGCATGTGAACCTACCTAATGCCCCCATTTTACTTTTAGTTTTTACCTACTATAAGGAAAATTATTTTGAAAATGAGAGAATTTTATGCAATCAACTCCCACGTCATAAGTGCAAGAAAGTCAAAGCAATCTTACTAATTTATGCTTTGAAAAACTTGAGAAATTAATTTGCCAATCGATTAGAACACAATCTCTCTCTCTCATTGGAACACATTGCCACGTGTATTTGCCACGTGATTAATGGACCTTGGGGGTCACTTATTAGACAAGACATCAATAGTCACGCAGTGGCTTGGGGCTACCATGGATGCATGTAAGATCTCGTGGCCATGGAGCTGCTGGTGGGTGGTACTAGTATGTATGGGATGCTAGGTTGGGGCCATCCATACCAATCAAACTTATGGCAATCAAACCTCACGCTTAGGGGTAGTGTCTCGAGACCTCAGACTTAGGGGTAGTTTGAGACACTAAACCTACAGTTGGGTGGTGAGTCGCTAACCACAATCTATCATGATGATCACATGATGAGTTTCAACATTAAGTCTAAGGAAACCTTGTTAGGCGTTCTCAGGTATGTCCTCTATCTTGATTCATATGGGTTCTATGTTAGGTGATTCTAGGGCACACTCAAAGGGGGATCTTACATTGGTGTCAAAGCATACCTAGAAAAGGTTGTGAACATGGGGATGTACAAGATAGTACCCTCGTGTACAGGTGCACAAGGAAAGCATGGGAGGTTGGTACTTATGGTTCTAAGCTGTGTAGAAAAGCACACGGTGGGTGATGCATGAGAGAGGCTATGAATTGTGTACACATGGGTGGAAGTTCGAAGGGGTTGGATAACAGCTTTTTGGGATCAAAAGCATGTGCTTTTTAGGCCATGTGTGTGGCAGCCAGAAGGGCCAGCCAGGGCAGCTGGGCCAGCTCATAAGCGACCAGCCTCTGCGGGCAGCACGGCCCACGCACAGGCCCAAACAAACTAGAAAGGCCATCCACAACTTGTTTCTCTCATTAGTTAGTGGACTTGGTGCTATTTTATTATTATAAAATCCTATAAAGTATAGGTGTTGAGTCTATTTGCCTCTACCACTTATAATATCATTGATTTGATGCTCCAAATTATTTTCCTTTAAAAAGTATCTAAGTGTATTTTTAATGATATAAGTTGGAAAAAATCTTCAAGATTTTTTAAGGTTTGGTGCATGTATGTTTGATGCAAGTATACGTTTAACCAAAATCATTTTCAAAGTCAGTGTGTGTGAAGTAGTTGAGTGGGTAATGGGGTATCCTTTAACGATATTATAGTTTCTTAAGTACCATCATTATCAATCATGCTTTAAAATTAGGTAGTAATATTATGTGTAACAAATTTCTCTCATTGACACATTGCCACATGTATTTGCCACATCAGATTGACGACCAATCTGACATGGCAAATACACATAGCAATGTGTGAATATCTCTTGCACATGTGCAATAATAATGGTGACCCACATTCAATCTACGAAAAATCTAGTGACCCATGCAATAATAGCGGCAAATACACGTGAAAAATTTGGCAGCTCCCGTCGTACAATCTAGTGGCCCATGCAATTTGGTGGTGCCCATGCAATATCTGGCAGCTCCCATTGTGGTGGCAATCTGGACTAGCCCATGCAATAATAATGCCCATGCTCTGGCTACACCCATGATGATGTAATAAAAGCATATGTCGTATATGGCTAGAGCTGGAGCCAGATAGCCAGAAGGCAAAGGCATGTTTACACCCGATGCCAGAACTGTAGAACTTTCAGCACCCCATGCTTTTGTTGCACAAATGGTGGACACCATGCATAGAGCCAAGAGCCGGTACCAAAAATCCAAAATCATTAAGGTGGATTTTCGGAAGCTAGAGGAAAGTGAAGGGCTGGTGGGATATGGCTGCCTCAACAAAAGACAAAGGGTGTATAACCCCAAGTATTGTCCAACCAAGAAAATACACTTCATGTTTGGAAGCAACAATCAGGAGGACCCCAACCACCTTGGCTGGGACATTATTAATCATTATTAATTTTTATTAATCCTTCTTAGGGTTTTGAATCATTATTAATTTTTAAATCTTAATTACTTTTAAATTAAGATTTTTAACCATTATTTATTTTTATTAATCCTAATTATTCTTTATCAATATAGAGCAAACCTCCTTCATTCCATTGTAGCCTCCTTTCCAAACCCTCCTCCTTGCCAAGTTCTCTCTCTCTCTTTCTCTCTCTCTCTCTCTCTCTCTCTCTCTCTCTCTCTCTCTTCCTTCGTATTTATTTATTTTATCATCATGGTGTTTTGTCTTTTAAGAGCCTAACAAGTGTTATTGTGTGTGTTATGCCTTCAAATTAGCCTTTACATGTGTAAGGTCCCTCCCAAGCCATGTATGTATGTGTCTCTTTTAATATACATTTCAATAATAAGGAAAGAGAGTGTACTTAGAGAAGAGTGAGACAATAAGGCTAGAAGCATTAGGAAAGTGTTAGAATAAAAATATTAACTCCAAAAATCCTAAAAGAAATAAGAAGACAAGAATAGTTCTATTAAGAGATAAGTATCTCCAAACATAAAAATTCGAATTTAGGTGATAAGAGGTCATATTTAGAGTACTTTTACATATTTAGAGTCCATGCATACTAAAAATGTGAAAAAACAACGCGTTTCTAAAGATGGCGCGTTTGTGGCTATATACAGACGTTTTTGCCTATTCTGTCCGCGTACGCTTATAGACCAGATACCTTCCCGTTCTTTTGACTAGTTATATGACTATATTCTGAGTTTTTATCAGAGAGTTATGGCCAAAACAATTTGCTATTTCTGTCAGGGTCTCTACACAGAGAAAACTGTGAGAAGACAGCAAGTAGCCTCAAGGTAATCCTAGAGTTTGAGATGTATATATCCCTTCATTCTTATCTAATATCTTAGAAAAGAAGATTAGATTGCTATGGTCTTTCGGAGGAAGAGACCAAAACTCCATAGCTTTTCTTTTAGAGAAAGAATAGTATCCCGTAGCTCTGTAAGAGAAGAAGGCTATTTTGCCATAGACCTTAGAAAGAGAGAAGAGTCACAGTATGAGTAAGAGGAGATAAAGCTTGGAGATTATTGGATGATTTCAATCAAAAGACAAGGTATTAGAAGACTCTATTCTTATATGTCAAGTTCTAAAGCTCTTATTAACGAGCAAAAGCAACGATAAACGACAAATTTCTATAAGGTATATACATATTTTGTTTTTCAATTATATATCATTCTTAGGGGTTGAGGTATGGCCCCGGCTTCTCTATTAATTTATTAATTAGTGATCTATTTGATTGATTTACTATTTAAAGTTTGTATTCTTTTAAACAATAGCATATGCCTTAAATAAAGAATGTCTTATCGCAATCTCAAGTTGAAATGCAAAAATCTTTGTGATGAAAAGGATTGTTTTCTTAAGAAGGTAACATGGATTCTAGTCCTATGGTTTAGTTGAGTAAATGGATTGTTATCTTGGTTAAATTAAGGTACAGATACAACTTCTCCCTGCCTTGACGCTGCCCTGTTCTTGTGCTTGTGTAGCCGGACGGCGGAGACGTTAGTAAGGCCCGGAGTTGGCCCATGGTATCCCTCATACCATTGGGAGAATGAGGTTCGCCGATTGAGGCGAGTGATTGTGATGCTGCCTAGTTCTGAGGGCCTAGGTTAGTGCGGTGAATTAGCCCACCCTAGTGCGCAGACATCCCTCTGAGAGGGGCAGGAGGATCGAGCGATGGAGCCTGAGAGGGCGACAGGCCGGCTTGAGTCCTCTCGCCAGATGATGAGGTGTATGGTCCCGTAGGGTTTTGCCTAGCATGTAGAGGCTGGAAGGCCGAATTCTAGATCATCGGCGGTATAAAGGAAAAGAATAAGAGAGCCGGTTTGGCTTGGATAAAATTGATTCATGTATAAACTTTTCTTTTAAATCTTGTCTTGGCATTATTGTACTGTGAAAAAAGGCTGTTTTAATAAACCTTGTGAAAAGGGTCTTAATTAAGGAACATGTTTATTTATGTCAAACAGTGTGGTAGGATTAATTAGAAAACAAATTGACGCGTGAGTAGGGTGGAAAGTGGGAGGATGGAATGCCCGATGGCACCATCCTACGGACGGGTGGACCCGATTAGTCAGGTAGCTTTCCAACATATTAAGTGAAAGCCCTACGTTAGATAAATAGGTTCTCGAGCAATTCTATTCTAGAAGACTAGGCCAGCGGGCTGTGCCTTGCATGGATAAGGAAAAAAGCATTCTCTAGGAATCAAGACTAGTAGTTGCCAATTTATGATAAATTACCCTTTGGGTGATTTGACTTTTAGAAGATCACGCTTCCCCTGTGGGATAGGATTAGGTCTTACCTATGAATTGTATCCTTGAATCTCTGTATGGTCAAGGTGTCGATGAGTAGGAAATTTTCTCCAAGTTAAGACTTAGTGGACTATCTTAAGTGTTTCCCCTATTTTTGGAAGGAGGGAACATTACAAGTGGTATCAGAGCCGATCTTAGTTCCTAGGATTTGTTTTTTCAAAGGTTAACTATCAAGGGATTAAAACAAGTGATTGTTTATCATATGAGGACGAATCAATCATCTCTACTGGCCATAGAAGTGATTTGAATATCCTCACATGTTGAGATAATCATCCTATGGAATTGTGCTTGTATCTTGGGGGTGCACACGCAAGATATTTGTACAATAAATTTGAGAAATAATATTGGGGAGAAAACCTTTTGAGGAAAAACATAGGGTGATCGAATTAAGAAATTAGTGAACTGAATGACTAGAAGGATAGACCAAAACTTTGTTTAGAGAAATTTTCAAGATATATCTCATTAAATTGCGTATTCTAAATTATTAAGATTATAACTCCATTAAGGTTTCAATAGTTGATGTGTGAATGCCATCCATTAGATGCTTTACACTAGGATGATCATCCAAGTTCTTGAACCCATCTCAGACAAACATGGGTCTAACTTCGGATGTGTAATTCCCAGAGGATCATGCTATTAGATGTGTTAATTCGAAGATACTAGATGTGTAATTTTCAAAAAACTAATCATCTCAGATGTGTCAATCATGAGATAATCTTTGGATGTGTCAATCCCAAGACACCATATGTGTAATTCTCAAAAAATGAAGATCTCACATATATTAATCTAGAGTGCCTTTAGATGTGGCGCTATGATAAGTATTTGATAGTTTTGAGCTTTTCATGGATTCAATGAAAGAATCAAGTTCACCCTTACTCGTCTAAAAATTGTAAGAAATGCCGAATTAGTTGGAAGCACTATTGTCAATCTAACCACAACTGGAGCTAGAATCAGTTATGAGATGCCATGAAAGTACACCTTTGTGAAAGGTTTTGTCCTCTAGGATTTTGAGAGGATAAAATGAACGAATTTTTGGGGCTAACCCAAGAAGGGAAGACCCTAAAAGAATACCACCAAACTTTTGTTAAACTTCTCTGATTTGCTTCCAGAGATGGATGAGGTAACTCTTCTCCATCAATTCATTTGGAAGCTTAATCTACCTTTGAATAACCTCATTAAGAATGTAAAACCATCCTCTATTTCAGAAGCCATAATTATAGCTAGAGACTGTGATAAAGTTTTTTTTATATAGAAAGTGTCGAGAAGGACATGAGTACTTCCATGTTAATCAAGAAGAGGTCTCCTAATTCAAGAGAAACATCAAGTCCCACCCCTGGCTACAAGGAATTATGAGCTAGAGCAAAAATTAGGTCAAGAAATAGGGATAGCAGGGTTAAAGATAACCGAATTCAACAAGTATTTCTATGAGTAAATAGAAGAGGATTGGTGCAAGATTCATGTGAAGTAATGTGCATGATGAATAGAGGTATTCTACAAGACGATACTAAGATTATGAAATTGCTATCATAGGTTAGATTGCATAAAGGATTGATTCCCTTACATTTTTCCATGACAATTTGTTAAGTACTATATTACATGGGGGTATAGAATAAGGAATTCGAAGGTTCATATCATATGAGAGGTATATGGATGCATGAAATTAGGATAATAAGGCCAATTAACTTTAGAATAATAGACATTTTGGAGGCACAACAAAACAAGCCAAACACATGAAATAAGGGACTCGGAACAATGTTTAGATAAAAGAAGATTTCTACCTAGTGGGGACACCACTTTGAAAGAGACAGGAGGATTTACTTAGATACTATCCTAGCTCGCGAGATGAGGACATCTCGAATCTTTTAAGTAGGGGAGATTGTAAGGTCCCTCCCAAGCCATGTATATATGTGTCTCTTTTAATATAGATTTCAATAATAAGGAAAGAGAGTGTACTTAGAGAAGAGTGAGACAATAAGGCTAGAAACATTAGGAAAGTGTTAGAATAAAAATATTAACTCCAAAAATCCTAAAAGAAATAAGAAGACAAGAATAGTTCTATTAAGAGATAAGTATCTCCAAACATAGAAATTCGAATTTAGGTGATAAGAGGTCATATTTAGAGTACTTTTACATATTTAAAGTCCATGCATACTACAAATGTGAAAAAACAACGCGTTTCTAAAGATGGCACGTTTGTGGCTATATACAAACGTTTTTGCCTATTCTGCCCGCGTTGGCTTGTAGACGAGATACCTTCCTGTTCTTTTGACTGGTCATATGACTATTCTGAGTTTTTATCAGAGAGTTATGGCCGAAACAATTTGCTATTTCGGTCAGGTTCTCTACACACAGAGAAAACTGTGAGAAGGCAGCAAACAAGTAGCCTCAAGGTAATCCTAGAGTTTGAGATGTATATATCCCTTCATTCTTATCTAATATCTTAGAAAAGAAGATTAGATTGCTATGGTCTTGAAGAGACCAAAACTCCATAGCTTTTCTTTTAGAGAAAGAATAGTATCCCGTAGCCCTGTAAGAGAAGAAGGCTATTTTGCCATAGATCTTAGAAAAAGAGAAGAGTCACAGTATGAGTAAGAGAAGATAAATCTTGGAGATTACTGGATGATTTCAATCAAAAGACAAGGTATTAGAAGACTCTATTCTCATATGTCAAGTTCTAAAGCTCTTATTAACGAGCAAAAGCAACGATAAACGACAAATTTCTATAAGGTATATACATATTTTGTTTTTCAATTATATATCATTCTTAGGGGTTGAGGTATGGCCCCGGCTTCTCTATTAATTTGTTAATTAGTGATCTATTTGATTGATTTACTATTTAAAGTTTGTATTGTTTTAAACAATAGCATATGTCTTAAATAAAGAATGTCTTATCGCAATCTCAAGTTGAAATGCAAAAATCTTTGTGAAAAGGATTGTTTTCTTAAGAAGGTAACATGGATTCTAGTCCTATGGTTTAGTTGAGTAAATGGATTGTTATCTTGGTTAAATTAAGATACATGTACAACTTCTCCCTACCTTGACGCTGACCCGTTCTTGTGCTTGTGTAGCCGGACGGCGGAGACATTAGTAAGGCCCAGAGTTGGCCCATGGTATCCCTCATACCATTGGGAGAATGAGGTTCACCGATTGAGGCGAGTGATTGTGATGTTGCCTAGTTCTGAGGGCCCAGGCTAGTGCGGTGAATTAGCCCACCCTAGTGCGCAGACATCCCTCTGAGGGGCGAGAGGATCAAGCGATGGAGCCTGAGAGGGCGACAAGCCGGCTTGAGTCCTCGTCGCCAGCGGGGCCGACGATGAGGTGTATGGTCTCGTAGGGTTTTGCCCAGCATGTAGAGGCTAGAAGGCCGAATTTGAGATCATCGGCGGTATAAAGGAAAAGAATAAGAGAGCCGGTTTGGCTTGGATAAAATTGATTCATGTATAAACTTTTCTTTTAAATCTTGTCTTGACATTATTGTACTGTGAAAAAAGACTGTTTTAATAAACCTTGTGAAAAGGGTCTTAATTAAGGAACATGTTTATTTATGTCAAACAGTGTGGTAGGATTAATTAGAAAACAAATTGACGTGTGAGTAGGGTGGAAAGTGGGAGGATGGAATGCCCGACGGCACCATCCTACGGATGGGTGGACCCGATTAGTCGGGTAGCTTTCCAACATATTAAGTGAAAGCCCTACGTTAGATAAATAGGTTCTCGAGCAATTCTATTCTAGAAGACTAGGCCAGCGGCTGTGCCTTGCATGGATGAGGAAAAAAGCGTTCTCTAGGAATCAAGACTAGTAGTTGCCAATTTATGATAAATTACCCTTTGGGTGATTTGACTTTTAGAAGATCACACTTCCCCTGTGGGATAGGACTAGGTCTTACCTATGAATCGTATCCTTGAATCTCTGTATGGTCAAGGTGTCGATGAGTAGGAAATTTTCTCCAAGTTAAGACTTAGTGGACTATCTTAAGTGTTTCCCCTATTTTTGGAAGGGAGGAACCTTACAACATGCGGGTAGAAGATGGCTCCTAAAACTCGTTCTAAAAAGGCTCATATACAACATGATGTGGTGGATGTCTCTCAACTAGAAGGATCCAAAAGCAATGAAGACGGTCTCGTGTGAGTGAGGAAGCCTCTACAGTAGTAGTTACACCCGTAGTGGATAGTCATGTTGGTGGCTTAATGACCTCCCAAAACTCTAGGAAAAGGCTAGTTCGTGAAGACCCACCAACACAAGATGTGACTTCTTTACCAGATGAGTTTTGCTCGTTGGTGATGAAAAATAGATACTGGGAGAGGAGACACACACACAGGAGCAAACCCTATAAACCCTAACCATAGAAGGAAGCCATCTCCCTACTCACACAATGCATAAAGCCATAATCCATAATCTACAACACACTACTTGTGTTGTGTCCACACACAGCTAACCCTAGCTAATGTCCACACACTATGACTAGCTGGATGGGGTCATTTATGTCTCACACATGTTACTACCTAACATGCCAGCACATAGTGCAACTGGCACAAACTGACATCGAGCTTGAATCTCAACAACCCCTCTCAAACTCATGATGTACTACCATAGATGAAGATGCAGATGAGCTTGGGCTATCAAAGCTCTCAACACTCCCCCTCAAGCTCATCCCACGTACTCCCAACATAGTACGGAAGTACTCAAACTTCTCCCTGCTAAGTGGCTTTGTAAAGATGTCGGCCACCTGCTCTTCAATCTTCACATACTGCAAATCCGCTGTACCATCCAACACTTTCTCTCTGACAAAATGATAGTGGACCTCTATATGTTTGGTCCGCACATGAAAAACTGGATTCTTGGCCAACTGTATGTTGCTCATGTTGTCACAATGAATGACAACCTTGACATCAATAGGCTCGCCCAAATAAGCTAAGAGACTCTTTAACCATACTCCTTCACATGTAGCAATGGTTGCACCCCTGTATTCAGCCTCTATACTAGATAAAGCAGCAGTAGGTTACTTTTTGCTACTCCAACTCACCACTGCACTTCCAAATGTAAAGGTATAACCACTAGTAGACCTCCTGTCATACGAGCTACCTGCCCAATCTGCGTCTGTGTAGCCATGTACATCCAAGCCTTTACCGTGCTCATAAAGAAGACCATAATGTGCAGTGGTCTTTACATATCGCATAATGTGTCTCACTGCATCCAAATGAGGTTTTCAGGGGCTTTGTATAAATTGGCTTACTAGCCCCACAGCATAACTGAGATCCGGGCATGTGATAGTCATGTAAATAAGACTGCCAACCATCTTTCTATACATAGATGGATCATCCAACTCTTCACCAAAATCAGCCCGCAGCTTTACATTTTGCTCCAAAGGTATACTCATTGGCTTATACCCTATCATCCCATATTTTGCCAACATATCCAATGCATATTGGCGTTGCACCTAACCATGCCCATGCATAGTCTTTGATCACTTCAATCCCAATAAAATATCTCAATTCACCCGAGTCTTTCATATCAAACTGCCCACTCATTCTTGACATGCATAACATCTGTAGCATGATCTCCTGTGTGTGACGATCAAGTCATCCACATAGATGACAAGTAAGACAATCCCATGATCTGTTTTCTTCACATATAGAGTGAAGAATCTGCTGAAGAAACCTGAAATCCAAGGGAGATAAGATATCGGCTTATCTTATCACTCCAAGCATGAGGTGCTTGCTTCAAACCATATAATGCTTTCTTTAACCTGCATACATGAGTGGGATACCTCGGATGTACATATCCTTCTGGCTGTGCTATATAAACTTCCTCTTGTAAATCACCATTTAGAAATGCATTTTTCACATCCATTTGATGCATTTCCCAACTATTTGCTGTAGCCATAGCAATGACTGCTCTCACTGTTCCCATCTTTGCAAGTGGACTAAATGTTTCATCATAGTCCAAGCCTTGGGTTTGTGCATAACCCTTAGCTACCAACCGCGCTTTATGGCGCTCAATGGAACCATTTGACTTGCATTTCACCTTGTATACCCATTTGCAACCAATGACATTTTTGCCTTGTGGTAAGGCAACCAAATCCCATGTTTCATTATGAACCAATGCGTCCATCTCAATATCCATTGCCTTCTCCCATACATGCTTCCCAATAGCTTCTGTATAGCATGTAGGTTCCACATGCTTCACCAAAGAGGTCATATATGCGTAATGCATAGCAAAGTCATGATATGTCAGCCTGTCAACTGAATACTTGACCCTTTGGGATCCGCAATGCATGTAGATCACTCTAAACCTGTCACTCTAGCATGTGGAGGCACATATCTATCCTGCCTTGCACCTGGTGTGCGTAAAATTGGTATGCCAATTTCCTCATCCAAACGTCTGAACTTGACGACTCATAACTTGTAATGCCTATTCCTTCAACCTTCTTTTTCCCTTTATCCACAGCACTACTCCCAGTGCTCGCACTCTCATGTCTCAAGTGTCCTGACCATAGACGTATAGTGCTACTCTCAGACTTTGCTGGCCTAGACATAGAAATAGAACTTGCTTGTGGCAAGTTCACATGCACATAAGCATCAATGGAATCAATGCCACCCTCATCCTTTGCCTTGTACCACAACTAGCAAGTTCATCAAACACCACATCTCGTGAGATAACCACTTGCCTAGTATGCGGATTGTAACATTTATATGCCTTGCGATCCTATGCATACCCAACAAACACACACTTTTCTGCCTTGGGATCCAACTTTCTCCTTCTCTCGTCAGGCACATGTACACAACCAAACACTCTGAGGTGTCCAATGTCTAGCCTGCAACCTGTAAGCCGCATCTCTAGCGTACTTCCATGTATGGCTACTGCTGTGGGTGTCTTATTAAGTACATACACCACTGTGGCACACGCTTCTGCCCAATAATAGTCTGGCATGCTCTTTTCATTGAGCATCGCCCCCCTGGCCACATCACAAATGACTCTATTCTTCCTCTCAGTAGCAACACCATTTTGCTGAGGTGTGTACCTGCAAGTTAACTACCTTCTTATGCCATGCTTTCTCAAGAAATTCTCAAAAGCATGTGAGGTGTATTCACCACCTCCATCTGTTCTCAAAAATTTTATCCAAGAGCCATATTGCTTCTCTGCACTGCTTCTCTGTACAGCAAAAGCTTTGAAGTCCATAAACTTTCCCAACACTTCACTTTTCTCTCTAAGAAAGTGTTTTGTGCAGGACCCCATACATCGCTATGAACTATCTCAAGTGGCCTGTTACTCATGTTGCCTTCTTTAGGAAATGGCAACCTTGCTTGCTTTCCAAACTGGCAAGCATCACAGACATGCATATTCCCATCATACTTGAATCTAGGTAGCCCAGTAACAATGCCTCTTGCCTGCATGTTCTTTAACCTTTGTATGTTTACATGTCCAATTCTTTTATGCCACATGTCAATGTCTTGTACCACATTTCGGCTTTTTGAGAACATGGTTGATTTCAACTCAGGAATCCCAGCATCTAACTTAAATAACCTGCCTTCTTTCTTGCCTTTGGCAATGACTCTACATCCATTTTTTAGATCCCTTACAAGGTCAAATCTACTTCCAATACATACTAAACCACAAAAAACTTGGAAGTAAGGGGGTTAGTTTCAACAAAGCAACCATGCTCGTTGAAATGAACCTGTAAACCCTTTCACATCCATAGGCTTCATAGGCTTCATATGTTCAAACCATTTGCCATCACAAGTCATATGGTTTGATGCTCCAGAGTCCATATACCAAGCGTCATCACTTTCACCATTTGTCATCATAGATCCCACAACATGTTTCATGGAAAATAAGTGATTTGCGTTGCCATCATTACTACTTGATGCATAATTTCCACCACTTGCATAATTTCCACCATGTGCATAATGTCCACCATGTTGTGCTCTACCCCCTCTCAAATCATTTTGTTTGTGGAAACAATCACATGCCATATGACCAAATTTCCCACAGTAATGGCATTCCACATTTTGCATAGATGTTTGTTGGCCTTGCCAATGTCCTCTACCACGAGGATTACCTCTCTACCTCTCTGAGGTGTATATCCACGACCACCTCTAGCACCATATGTAGGCTGAAAATTCTCTTGTGGTGACCTATCCTACCATCCACAACCATTACCATGACCACGTGATACAAATCTCCCCCTACCTCTAAATCCCCTTTGTGAATAGAAAGCCTGATTCTTGCCATTATCATCATGGCTAGTAGATGCATCATGAAAAGAGTCACTGAGTTTGATTTCCTCAACAAGCAAGAGTGACACCAACTCATCAACACCAACTCATCAAAATCTGGTAAACCTATACTCCGAACCGAGATAGATGTATCAAAATACTTATACTATAAGACCACGCAAGGCAATGTCTGTTGAAATATACAAGTGAAAAGGGTGTGTGTGGGAACAAGCTCTTGGATAGAGGCTGTAAAAGAGGAGATGTAATTGTGAAAGAACCTGTGAAAAGGTTAGGAGAATCTACTGGGAGAGAATAATGGGTAGCATGAGGGAATTTAGGAGTGTGGAGATATTCTGGGAGATATTCAGGGAAAAGAGAAGAGGTGGAGAGAATCAGGCAAGAGGTGGAGATATTCAGGGAGTGAATCATGGAGGAATCAAGGGGATTTGATGCTTGATGTAAACACTATAAATTGAGGCATAGCCCTAATGAGAATTTGCTGGTTTTTGAGTATCCATGCCTACATTAATCTATGTGCTAATTATTCACTAATTACGTCTTAATCACTTGCTAATCACTTTGTTAATTATGCTGATTCTAGTGTTTGATCCACCATAGCTCATCATTTAGCTCAAATTTCAACATGGTATCAGAGCCATGCCTAGAATCAACTAGATTTATGAGCCCATTAGTGAATTAATTAGGATTAGTAAAATAATTAGCAAAAAATCAATTTTTTAGTAAGCTTTCACTCTTCCCCTTCACCCCCACCAGCTAGTGGAGGACTCTATTCTCCATGCACAGTCAATATTAGGCTATGCCCTCTTAGCACAAGCTAGCTAATACATCTAGCTACAAGCACATCAAACGTCGCAGCAAAACGCGAAGGCGTTTAGGAGAAATCGCCGTTTTCTTCAGCGCTGTTTTTTCTGAGTAAAATGCAGATCTACACTCCATCAAATCAAATTGAGCTAATTCATCTTAGCACAAAGGGTAATCAAGCATGCTCTACAAGCTGGTGAAGACAGAAATCAATTTCATCAAGTCTACAGAGAGATCCAAGCTCTTCATCAAATCTGCAGGTGACTTTGGTAAAACAGAGATTAAGCTTTCATTATTTGGTCAAATCTTGTGTTTCTTGGCTTAATCCTCTACTAGACTCATTGCTATTGATGCCTTTGAAAGCATTTGAGCTCATTTGAAGTGGAAGGCACCAGATCTGAGCTCCCCGCATACTCTGTTTTCTGCACACAAACCAGAGCATTAATTTGCTAATCAGTGATTAATCAGTGCTAATCACTGTACTTTGGTGCAATTGAGGGTTCAAATTAACCATTAGGTATCTGATACAGATCCCTAAAGCTTCAGATTGCAAATCGGAGTTGGTTTGATACTCCAACCATCCCGTACAAATTGGTTACTCTCAATTTAATGTAATTTCTGGTGATTTTATGCTGATAAAATTGTTGTAATCATCTATTAAACACTAGATTGAGTTGTAAAAGGGTAGACACTGCCCTTGAATCTTGAATTTGGATCAAGAGGTAAGACCCCCTTCACATCACCATGAATTCAGCACAGGAAATAGCCAAATTTAATGGAGAACAGTTTTATACATGGCAAACAAAAACCATGTATTTACTGATGAGGAAAAATCTGTGGGGATTAGTTGAAGGGAGAGATGAATGCCCAGAGAGAGGGAAAAATGAGTGGAAGAGTAGGAATGAAAAAGCATTGGGGCTTGTTGCACTCAGTTTAAATGATGAGATCATTCATCATATCACAGGGATACAGTGGGCAAAAGATGCATGGGATGAACTCAATAAATTATTTGGTACACAAGCAAAAAATTCCAAGATAAATCTATTAATGCAATTCTACAAACTGGACATGAAGGAAAGTGAACCCTTAATCACACACTTGAACAAATATAAAAGTATTAAGCAACAGCTGGCAGCTATTGGCAAAAAGGTAGAAGATGATGAAGCATTAGCTGTACTTTTGAAGAGTGTGGACAAAGGAGATTATGAAAACATTGTAGCAACACTAAAGAATGTACCTGAACTGAAGATACACGAGATAGAAGCAGCTCTACTGGAGCAAGAGAGCAGAGGCAAAGAGAAGAAAGAGCTCGACTCAACAGCAGGAGAGGAAAAAGCATTCTTCACCCGAGGAGGATTCTCTCGAGGACGAGGACGAGGAAGAGGCAGAGTAGGAGGGAGGACCTTCACTTGCCACAAATGTGGAAAGCCAGGACACATGGCGAGAGACTGCTACAGCAAACCCAGTGAAGAAGGAACGACATCGGCAAACTTCATGGAGGCTCCAAGAGAAGTGGAGTCGGATCATCTTTTCTGAGAGAGAGAGAGAGAGAACCCACAACCCAATGTAACCTGCCCCAATAAAGTAAAACCACCTCTGAGCCACCGATGATGTAGGCCAAGTGGTAGATGTATGTGTGAGCACTTTAGTCAAGGTCGCGGGCACTTATAGTAGCCTTGGACACATAGAGAGAGAGAGTGTCAAGGACTATGGAGTTTAGGGACTTGAGGCACTGGTCGCGGGCTATCAAGTAAGAGGGAAACTTGATACAGGGTCCAGGTGTGTTAGGATTATTCACTTGAGGGGAGGTGTTGAAATATACAAGTGAAAAGGGTGTGTGTGGGAACAAGCTCTTGGATAGAGGCTGTAAAAGAGGAGATGTAATTGCGAAAGAACCTGTGAAAAGGTTAGGAGAATCTACTGGGAGAGAATAATGGGTAGCATGAGGGAATTTAGGAGTGTGGAGATATTCTGGGAGATATTCAGGGAAAAGAGAAGAGGTGGAGAGAATCAGGCAAGAGGTGGAGATATTCAGGGAGTGAATCATGGAGGAATCAAGGGGATTTGATGCTTGATGTAAACACTATAAATTGAGGCATAGCCCTAATGAGAATTTGCTGGTTTTTGAGTATCCATGCCTACATTAATCTATGTGCTAATTATTCACTAATTACGTCTTAATCACTTGCTAATCACTTTGTTAATTATGCTGATTCTAGTGTTTGATCCACCATAGCTCATCATTTAGCTCAAATTTCAACAATGTCTACCAAATCATCATCAGGCATGGGGGCATTGATTGTTGCCAATGGAGCTGATTAAATAGGCTGTCTACTGTGATTAGTGAAACAGAGGGGGTGATTAATCGGCTAATTACTCTCTCAACTTAAACAATTGGTCTAATTCCTTTTACATGGAGTTAGTAGACATCAATGCTAAGATAATGAATGCTTGGTCTCTCAATTTGGACAAGAATCAAAGGAATTAGAGCACTTTTACTATGGGTCTTTTTTTGGTTTTTCTCAAAACAGAGAAGGGGATTTGACAAACTTGGTATGTACGCACCTTGGTTGGTGTTGATATGCAACATTGAGCTTGTTTAGGTGTCAATGCAAGTTATCCACACTTGATTGAACCACTACATTGCAATTTGAAGCCTTGAAAAGTGCGCCAAAATAGGGTACCTTGCACTACGTATGCCAGTTCATATTTTGGATGCAATCAGCTTGATTTTCTACATCAAAAGTGAAGTTTGTTGAGTACTTTGGATTATATGGAACACTTACTAGAGTGTGGTTGAGCTGATGAAGGCTCGTTTATAGATTTAGACATGTGCAGAAGGTGCATTTGCATCATTGAGCAAATATGTCAGACAACCCAGTACAAATTATGGGTGAAAAGTTGGATAGGAAGAACTTCCAGGCATGGAAGTACAGGATCAAAAGCTTTCTGAAGGGAAAAGGTTTTTGGAACCTTGTTACACGTGCGGAGCCAGAGCCGAAACTACCCCGACAACCTACACAGCAATAGGTTGTAGCTCATAAATAAGCAATGGTAAGATAGAGCATACAAAGTTTTGCATTACTTGTCTATATGTATCTCGGATGCTATACTCATACATATACATGATGTTGAGAATCCCAAGGATGCATGGGATACATTGGTAAAGCTGTTTGATACAGACACTAGTGCTCGCAAGTCTCAGTTGAGACAATAGATTCATAATGTGAAACGGAAAGGAAGGAGCATCTATGATTATGTACAAGAGATAAAGAAGTATGCAGATGCATTGGCAACAATCAATGCCCCCATGCCTGATGATGATTTGGTAGACATTGCCTTACGTGGTCTTGGCAAGAAGTATAAATCTTTTGATACATCTATCTCGGTTCGGAGTACAGGTTTACCAGATTTTGATGAGTTGGTTTCACTCTTGCTTGTTGAGAAAATCAAACTCAGTGACTCTTTTCATGATACATCTACTAGTCATGATGATAATGGCAAGAATCAGGCTTTCTATTCACAAAGGGGATTTAGAGGCAGGGGGAGATTTGCATCACGTGGTCGTGGTAATGGTCATGGATGGCAGGATAGGTCACCAACATAATTTTCAGCCTACATATGGTGCTAGAGGTGGTCTCGTGGATATACACCTCAAAGAGGCAGAGGTAATCCTCATGGCAGAGGACGTTGGCAAGGCCAACAAACATCTATGCAAAATGTGGAATGCCATTACTGTGGGAAATTTGGTCATATGGCATGTGATTATTTTCGCAAACAGAATGATTTGAGAGGGGGTAGAGCACAACATGGTGGTATGCACAACATGGTGGAAATTATGCAAGTGGTGGAAATTATGCATCAAGCAGTAATGATGGCAGTGCAAATCACTTGTTTGCCATGAAACATGTTGTGGGATCTATGATGACAAATGGTGAAAGTGATGACGCTTGGTATATGGACTCTGGAGCATCAAACCATGTGACTTGTCATGGCAAATGGTTTGAACATATGAAGCCTATGGATGTGAAAGGCTATGTGGAGATAGGAGATGATACCCAACATGCTATCACACATGTTGGAAGTGTACCATTGGTTATGCACAATGGTGAAAAAAAGTCTATGGGGTGCAGATGTCTTGTATGTGCCTTCTATTACAAAAAGTTTGGCCTCAGTTGGCCAAATGGTCGAACATGGTTTACAGGTTCGTTTCAACGAGCATGGTTGCTTTGTTGAGGATTTCAAAAATGGATGTAGAGTCATTGCCAAAGGCAAGAAAGAAGGCAGGTTATTTAAGTTAGATGCTAGGATTCCTTAGTTGAAATCAGCCATGTTCTCAAAAAGCCGAAATGTGGTACAGGACATTGGCATGTGGCATAAAAGAATTGGACATGTGAACATACAAAGGTTAAAGAACATGCAGGCAAGAGGCACTGTTATACTAAACTGCCTAGATTCAAGTATGATGGGAATATGCATGTCTATGATGCTTGCCAGTTTGGAAAGCAAGCAAGGTTGCCGTTTCCTAAAGAAGGCAACATGAGTAGCAGGCCACTTGAGATAGTTCATAGCGATGTATGGGGTCCTGCACAAAACCCATCCATTAAAGGCAGCTTGTGTGAGATCCCTCTGCCCCCTCCGCGCGCCGGACTCCCGGTATAGCTGATAGCGGAAGCAGCCCCCTTATGCGCGGGGCAGGGTTTCTCACTCGGGGCCTCGCGCATGAATGTCCGGGCACGAGACCAGGTTGGTGGTCACTTCGAAAACCGAAACCGAGAAAATTTTCCATGCCTGGAAAGCGGGGACGATTCCACCTTTTTGAATTTTCTTAACGAATTTTTCTAACGAGATCAAATCTAAACTATCCTTCACCTGAATAAACCAGATAGAAGGAAACTATCATTGATATAATTTGATCATCTGAGTGATTTCAACACTTTTTTCCTAATCAAGATCAGACACATCCATTGATCCAGGGAATTAACTAACTACTCGAATCCTAGCGTAATCCTAAGATTTTTCAGTTTTTGATTATTAAAACTCCACTGATTCTAGCCTAACCCCATCCACCCCATGGGTTAGCCACCACCCTACCACCATTGGAATCGGTAGAACCAAACAAGTACTCACCCACCCATAATTGAAATGCCTTTCTTAACTTTAGCTTTAGAAAACAGATACGCACACACTCCTCTTTAAACCTTTAATATAAAAAAATAACCCATTGACAAAACAGATATGATCATAGATTTCATAACTCAAAATTTCCATTCAATCCCTTGTTTCACAAAAACAGTACCACTCTGGACTCTCCGCCGTTGGGACCAGCTGGTCAGCAACGAGATCCAGTAAACAGATTACAATAATCATTTCATCAACATACATATATATATCTTCCTCGACATACGTATGGGTGTCCTAAGCACCGCGAGCCCGTGTATCGCCTGGTCAGAACTCTCCAGGATCCTCCTTAGGTGTCCTGGTACTTCACTTAGGGACCCCTTCGTTAGCCCTCGCCCATTGTACCGGAAGCACACCATTTTTCACCATACCCAGGCTGGTCAAGACCTGGGCAGGTTTTTGCCGCGTGAGCTGTCCCTCGAACACTCCTCGCCAGCTGTTGCAACTGAACTTCCCTTAGATAAACATATATGCCAAATGCTCCCTCCAGCATTCTGGCGTAAGACAGTCCTTTAAGAAAACAGGGTTTCTATGCAAGTTTTCAGTTTTGATTTTGTTTAAAAACCATGAATAATCTTAAATCCGTATCCCAATACTTCTAGATCTAGGTTTGAATTCCAAATAGAATTCCTCGAATTCTGTTAACTTGATCCTCATATCAAAATCAAAAGTCTTAACTTAGTTCCAGATTCGGTGGGGGATTTGAGTACATTTTTCCTGAACTGGGCACATTGTCATTGATTGAAATTGACGAAGGAATTAGGTCTTGGTCAATAGTCTGAATCAGAGTTTGGTTCTGGAAAGATTCTTCCTAAACTATCTTTCTCGAAAGGTACTATTTTAATTTCTCTTTTTCTAAATTTCATCGATGAATATTTGCTTACAGATTTCTAAAACATGAATTTCTTATGAGGAATAAAATAATCATTTATCTCGATCTTCGACTTCGATAGTTTAATTGAATTTTCTTATTACCATCTTAGTGAATATAAAACGGTAGCATTTCTTCTCACAAATTATCTACTTATTCATTTTTCCAATTTTTGTGAAAATTAAACAGAGGATTAAGAGAACCCTTATTTAAATATAATCATTCTATATGCATCTATTTATGCATAAAATCTAATTCTGATGAAAGTCACACTTTCATCATTATAAAAATCATTTATGATGAAAATCACTCTTTTAATATGAAAGAATTTCTTTTATGCATCCATTTATGCATAAAAATAATTTATGATGAAAATCACACTTTTAATATAAAAAATATATCTTTTATGCATACAAATCATTTATGATAAAAATCACTCTTTTAATATAAAAGAATTTCTTTTATGCATAAAAATCATTTATGATGAAAATTACACTTTTAATATAAAAAAATATCGTTTATGCATATGTTTATGCATACAAATCATTTATGATAAAAATCACTCTTTTAATATAAAAGAATTTCTTTTATGCATTCATTTATGCATAAAAATCATTTATGATAAAAATTACACTTTTAATATATAAAAAAATATCTTTTATGCATATGTTTATGCATACAAATCATTTATGATAAAAATCACTCTTTTAATATAAAAGAATTTCGTTTATGCATTCATTTATGCATAAAAATCATTTATGATAAAAATGACACTTTTAATATATAATAAAATATCTTTTATGCATATGTTTATGCATACAAATCATTTATGATAAAAATCAATCTTTTAATATATAAAAAATTCTTTTATGCATCTATTTATGCAAAAAAATCATTTATGATAAAAATCACACTTTTAATATAAAAAAATATCTTTCATGCATATGTTTATGCATACAAATCATTTATGATAAAATAACTCTTTTAATATAAAAGAATTTCTTTTATGCATCCATTTATGCATAAAAATCATTTATGATGAAAATCACACTTTTAATATAAAAAATATCTTTTATGCATATGTTTATGCATACAAATCAAAATCACTCTTTTAATATAAAAGAATTTCTTTTATGCATCCATTTATGCATAAAAATTATTTATGATGAAAATCACACTTTTAATATAAAAAAATATCTTTTATGCATATGTTTATGCATACAAATCATTTATGATAAAAATCACTCTTTTAATATAAAAGAATTTCTTTTATGCATCCATTTATGCATAAAAATCATTTATGATGAAAATCACACTTTTAATATAAAAAAATATATTTTATGCATATGTTTATGCATACAAATAATTTATGATAAAAATCACTCTTTTAATATAAAAGAATTTCTTTTATGCATCCATTTATGCATAAAAATCATTTATGATGAAAATAACACTTTTATAATCAAAATAAAAAATTCAATATGCTTCCTTCTATACATAGAATTTAATTCTAAAGAAAGTAACATTTTTTTAATGAAGTATTTTTAGTATGCATTTTTCTATACCTAGGATGAAAAATAACACTTTATGAATACATATACGATGGGAATTACTCTTTTTGAATAAAAAAGTAAAACTTATTTTTCATAATTTTAGAAAAATTTTGCCATAACCTCCTTTGTATGGCTGACCATTTTTCAATTTTAACTCTCTAAAATTAATTAGAAGTTCACCAAGAGTATTTAAATCATTCTAATGTAAACATTTTCTACTTTATCAAAGAGAAATATTATGAAAAACTTGATTTTATCCATTAATCATTCATCTAGGATAAGAATGGTTGGATTTACCAAAGAAGAGAGGGGAATGCCTTTTTTCAATGAGGCATAACATCATATTTAATTTAGAGAAGACAAAAATCATAAAAAACCATAAAATGAATAGAAAAGAGAAGAATCTCCAACTTACGAAGGAATTTGAGAGCTTTCCTTTGGCTTGATGGTTTGAGGATTCTACTCTTGTTTGAAACAAGAGTGGCCACTAATCTTTAGAAGAGGGAAGGTCAAAAAACTAATGAATTATGAGTAAATTCACAGTTTTCTGGCTCTTGGGAGAAGTAGGGTAACAGTGCAAAAACACTATTAAGCTTCAACAAAGGGGAGGCTTCTATTTATAGGAAAAAGTGAGCTTCTAACAAGCCAACTGATTCTAAAATTTTCCAGATTAGTTTGGTCAATTTTTGACCATTTTTGGGTCAGTTTAGTCCACTTTTTGGATCTAGTTGAAACAGGAGAGAGGAGAGATAAAAATATCTCATTATTTGGGAGTTTAAAAATCTCCCACACATGTGAAATAGGCACCTCCTTCATGAGGGGAATTCCCCCATACTGAGGTGTCAAAAATGCATCATTTCATCTAAATATCTCTCTTTTTTAACTATTAACCTTGTCCTTAGTCAACTCTTCATCTTATGTGAGTATTTACTCATTTTTGGGAGATTTTTCTTTTATTCTTCTATTTATCTCCTCCCTACATTTGGATGAATCTTATTGGTCCATAGGAACCTTAATTTAAAATTTTGAAAAAATCTTGACCCCCAGGATAATGCCTCTTGAACAAATTATACTTAATTTCTAATGCACCTTTTTGAATTTCTATTTCAAGGGAACTTATTTTAATAAGATGAGATATTTTTCTATCCAAAAATATTTAAAAACTAAATTATCACTCTCTAGAAGATTTTCTCTCTCTAGGTCGAAACTGGTAGAAACAAGATCTTTTATATTTCTGAGGAGGGATTTGATTACAGGGGAAGATGCTGGACATCTTGAGAGGCTAGGGTGGAATCTTACATTCTCTCCCACTTGAAAAACACGAGATGCCCTCATCTCGCAAACTTGGGGTAATCCCGCCAATCGGCTTCATTCTCCCAGGTGGCATCTTCAAAAGGATAGAACTTCCATTTTACCAATAATTATCTAAGAATTCTGTTCCTGAGAATCTTTTCTTGAACATCAAGAATTTCTTCATGTTGGAGTTCCATCTACCCTTGGGTTGAAGAGGTTAGGATTTCATCATCAAGTACATGATTTAGGCTTGGCACATATTTCTTTAGAAGGCTTACATGAAATACATTATGAACTTTGAGATGAGGAGGCAGAAGAAGCTCATAGGCTAAGTCACCTACCTTCTTTGTAATCAGATATGGCCCGCAATATCTGGGGGATAACTTCTTGTACTTCCCAAGAGATAGAGAACTTCTTTTGGGCCGTACTCTAACGAAGACCATATCTGCTTCTTCAAACTTTTTATCTGTCCTCTTCTTATTTGCGTACTGCTTCTGTCGATCCTAGGCAGCTTTAATATCTTTACAAATTGACTGCATCTGCTGCTCCATGCCATCAAGCATCTATCTGGACATCTCGACCCTAATCAATGGGTCGGACCAAGTTAATGGAGTTAAGCAATCTTGTCCATACAGAGCTTTAAAAGGGCTCATCCTGATACTTTGGTGATAAGAAGCATTGTAGGCGAACTCGACTAGGTGCAGATAGCTTAGCCACTTCTTGGGTTCCCTGCCACCACAGCATGACCGAAGTATATTTTCGATTACTTGGTTTACCCTTTCAGTTTGACCATCGGTCTCAGGGTGATAAGCTGTGCTGAGATCCAAGAAAGTTCCCACTGCTTCGAAAAATGTAGTCCAGAACCTTGAAGTAAACTTGGGATCTTGATCACTTACTATTCTTTTGGGTAGGCCATGCAATCTGAAGATTTCTTTGAGGAACACTCTGGCCACATCCATTGCAGTGTAGGTTTCTTTTATATAAAAAATTCTTTTATGCATCTATTTATGCATAAAAATTATTTATGATAAAAATCACACTTTTAATATAAAAAAATATCTTTCATGCATATGTTTATGCATACAAATCATTTATGATAAAAATCACTCTTTTAATATAAAAGAATTTCTTTTATGCATTCATTTATGCATAAAAATCATTTATGATGAAAATCACACTTTTAGAATAAAAAAATATCTTTTATGCATATGTTAATGCATACAAATCATTTATGTGATAAAAATCACTCTTTTAATATAAAAGAATTTCTTTTATGCATCCATTTATGCATAAAAATCATTTATGATAAAAATCACACTTTTAATATAAAAAAATTATCTTTTATGCATATGTTTATGCATACAAATCATTTATGATAAAAATCACTCTTTTAATATAAAAGAATTTCTTTTATGCATCCATTTATGCATAAAAATCATTTATGATAAAAATCACACTTTTAATATAAAAACATATATTTTATGCATATGTTTATGCATACAAATAATTTATGATAAAAATCACTCTTTTAATATAAAAGAATTTCTTTTATGCATCCATTTATGCATAAAAATCATTTATGATGAAAATAACACTTTTATAATCAAAATAAAAAATTCAATATGCTTCCTTCTATACATAGAATTTAATTCTAAAGAAAGTAACATTTTTTTAATGAAATATTTTTAGTATGCATTTTTCTATACCTAGGATGAAAAATAACACTTTATGAATACATATACGATGGGAATTACTCTTTTTGAATAAAAAAGCAAAACTTATTTTTCACAATTTTAGAAAAATTTTGCCATAACCTCCTTTGTATGGCTGACCATTTTTCAATTTTAACTCTCTAAAATTAATTAGAAGTTCACCAAGAGTATTTAAATCATTCTAATGTAAATATTTTCTACTTTATCAAAGAGAAATATTATGAAAAACTTGATTTTATCCATTAATCATTCATCTAGGATAAGAATGGTTGGATTTACTAAAGAAGAGAGGGAAATGCCTTTTTTCAATGAGGCGTAACATCCTATTCAATTTAGAGAAGATAAAAATCATAAAAAACCATAAAATGAATAGAAAAGAGAAGAATCTCCAACTTACGAAGGAATTTGAGAGCTTTCCTTTGGCTTGATGGTTTGAGGGTTCTACTCTTGTTTGAAACAAGAGTGGCCACCAATCTTTAGAAGAGGGAAGGTCAAAAAACTAATGAATTATGAGTAAATTCACAGATTTCTGGCTCTTAGAAGAAGTAGGGTAACGGTGCAAAAACACTATTAGGCTTCAACAAAGGGGAAGGCTTCTATTTATAGGAAAAAGTGAGCTTCTAACAAGCCAACTGATTCTAGAATTTTCCAGATCAGTTTGGTCAATTTTTGACCATTTTTGGGTCAGTTTAGTCCACTTTTTGGATCTAGTTGAAACAGGAGAGAGGAGAGATAAAAATATCTCATTATTTGGGAGTTTAAAAATCTCCCACACATGTGAAATAGGTGCCTCCTTCATGAGGGAAATTCCCCCATATATACTGAGGTGTCAAAAATGCATCATTTCATCTAAATATCTCTCTTTTTTAACTATTAACCTTGTCCTTAGTCAACTCTTCATCTTATGTGAGTATTTACTCATTTTTGGGGGATTTTTCTTTTATTCTTCTATTTATCTCCTCCCTACATTTGGATGAATCTTATTGGTCCATAGGAACCTTAATTTAAAATTTTGAAAAAATCTTGACCCCCAGGATAATGCCTCTTGAACAAATTATACTTAATTTCTAATGCATCTTCTGAAAATCTTTTTGAACTTCTATTTCAGGGGAACTTATTTTAATAAGATGAGATATTTTTCTATCCAAAAATATTTAAAAACTGAATTACCACTCTCTAGAAGATTTTCTCTCTCTACGCTAAAACTGGTATAGAAACAAGATCTTTTATATTTCTGAAGAGGGATTTGATTACAGGAGAAGATGCTGGACATCTTGCGAGGCTGGGGAGGAATCTTACAGCTTGTATTATGTGACATTCATTGATGATTTCAGTAGAATGACTTGGATTTACTTTCTCAAAGAGTGAAAAGTGAAGTGTTGGGAAAGTTTATGGACTTCAAAGCTTTTGCAGAGAAGCAATATGGCTCTTGGATAAAATGTTTGAGGACAGATGGAGGTGGTGAATATACCTCACATGCTTTTGAGAATTTCTTGAGAAAGCATGGCATAAGAAAGCAGTTAATTTGCAGGTACACACCTCAGCAAAATGGTATTGCTGAGAGGAAGAATAGAGTCATTTGTGATGTGGCCAAGGCGATGCTCAATGAAAAGAGCATGCCAGACTATTTTTGGGAAGAAGCATGTGCCATAGCGGTGTATGTACTTAATAAGACACCCACATCAGCCATACATGGAAGTACGCCAGAGATGCGGCTTACAGGTTTTAGGCCAGACATTGGACACCTCAAAGTGTTTGGTTGCATAGCTTATGTACATGTGCCTGACGAGAAATGGAGAAAGTTGGATCCTAAGGTAGAAAAGTGTGTATTTGTTGGGTATGCACAGGATCGTAAGGCATATAAATGTTACAATCCACATACTAGGCAAGTGGTTATCTCACAAGATGTGGTGTTTGATGAACTTGCTAGTTGGTACAAGGCAAAGGATGAGGGTGTCATTGATTCCATTGATGCTGATGTGCATGTGAACTTGCCACAGGCAAGTTCTATTTCTATGTCTGGGCCAGCAGAGTCCGAGAGTAACACTATACGTCCATGGTCAGGATGCTTGAGGCATGAGAGTGTGAGCACTGGGAGTAGTGCTGTGGATAAAGGGAAAAAGAAGGTTGAAGGAATAGGCATTACAGGTTATGAGTCGTGAAGTTCAGAAAGTTTGGATGAGGAACTTGGCATACCAGTTTTACACACACATCAGGTGCAAGAAGGTAAGATAGATGTGTGCCTCCACATGCTAGAGTGACAGGTGTTCAAAGTGATCCGCATGCATTGCGGAGATCCCAAAGGGTCAGGTATCCTAGTTGTTGACAGGTTCACATATCGTGACTTTGCTATGCATTACGCATATATGACCTCTTTGGTGAAGCATGTGGAACCTACATGCTATACAGAAGCTATCGTGAAGCATGTATGGGAGAAGGCAATGGATGTTGAGATGGACGCATTGGTTCATAATGAAACATGGGATTTGGTTGCCTTACCACAAGGCAAAAATTTCATTGGTTGCAAATGGGTTTACAAGGTGAAATGCAAGTCAGATGGTTCCATTGAGCACCATAAAGCGCGGTTGGTAGCTAAGGGTTATGCACAAACCTAAGGCTTGGACTATGATGAAACATTTAGTCCAGTTTTGCAAAGATGGGAATAGTGAGAGCAGTCATTGCTATGGCTGCAAGAAATGGTTGGGAAATGCATCAAATGGATGTGAAAAATGCATTTCCAAATGGTGATTTATAAGAGGAAGTTTATATGGCACAGCCAGAAGGATATGTACAGCCGAGGTATCCCACTCATGTATGTAGGTTAAAGAAAGCATTATATGGTTTGAAGCAAGCACCTCGTGCTTAGAGTGATAAGATAAGCCGATATCTTATCTCCCTTGGAGTGATAAGATAAGCCGATATTTTATCTCCCTTGGATTTCAGGTTTCCTCAGCAGATTCTTCACTCTATGTGAAGAAAACAGATCATGGGATTGCCTTACTTGTCATCTATGTGGATGACTTGATTGTCACAAGAGATAATGGGATTGTCTTACTTGTCATCTATGTGGATGACTTGATTGTCACAGGAGATCATGGTACAGATGTTATGCATGTCAAGAAGGCATTGAGTGGGCAGTTTGATATGAAAGAGACTTGGGTGAATTGTGATATTTTCTTGGGATTGAAGTGATCAAAGACCATGCAGGGACATGGTTAGTGCAATGCCAATATGCATTGGATATGTTCGTAAAATATGGGATAACAGGGTGTAAGCCAATGAGTACACCTTTGGAGCAGAATGTAAAACTACGGTCTGATTTTGGTGGAGTTGGATGATCCATCTATGTATAAAAAGATGGTTGGCAGTCTTATTTACATGACTATCACACACCCGAATCTTAGTTATGCTGTGGGGCTAGTAAGCCAATTTATACAAAGCCCCTGAAAACCTCATTTGGATGCAGTGAGACACATTATGCGATATGTAAAGACCACTACACATTATGCGATATGTAAAGACCACTGCACATTATGGTCTTCTTTATGAGCACGGTAAAGGCTTGCATGTACATGGCTACACAGACACAGATTGGGCAGGTAGCTCGTATGACAGGAGGTCTACTAGTGGTTATGCCTTTACATTTGGAAGTGCAGTGGTGAGTTGGAGTAGCAAAAAGCAACCTACTGTTGCTTTATCTAGTACAGAGGCTGAATACAGGGGTGCAGCCATTGCTACATGTGAAGGAGTATGGTTAAAGAGTCTCTTGGCTGATTTGGGTGACCCTATTGATGGCACGGTTGTCATTCATTGTGACAACATGAGCAGCATTGGCCAAGAATCCAGTTTTTCATGCGCGAACCAAACATATAGAGGTCCACTATCATTTTGTCAGAGAGAAAGTGTTGGATGGTACAGTGGATTTGTAGTATGTGAAGACTAAAGAGCAGGTGGCCGACATCTTTACAAAGCCACTTAGCAGGGAGAAGTTTGAGTACTTCCGTACTATGTTGGGAGTACGTGGGATGAGCTTGAGGGGGAGTGTTGAGAGCTTTGATAGCCAAAGCTCATCTACATCTTCATCTATGGCAGTACATCATGAGCTTGAGAGGGGCTGTTGAGATTCAAGCTCGATGTCAGTTTGTGCCAGTTGCACTATGTGCTGGCATGTTAGGTAGTAACATGTGTGACATAAATGACCACGTCCAGCTGGTCATAGTGTGTGGACATTAGCTAGGGTTAGCTATGTGTGGACACAACACAAGTAGTGTGTTGTAGATTATGGATTTTTTGGTGACTACATAACTATTGTAAGATTGGTTGTCCAAGCATTTTGTGGACAAGGAAGAAAGGCTTCTAGGGGTACCATTGTATAGGCTTTTGTGGTGAACCCAACCATAAGGACCACGGATGATCATCTAAGAGAGCTCGAGGAGAGTTTCGATCAACATGGGTATGTGCCTACACATGGTGAATTTATTGTGTGTCAGAGAGTTTTCCAGGAGAACAACTAGTGGAATTTAACCCTCGAGAAAAGCAAAATGGGCTAATGGATTTTGGACAAATCAGTCCCATCGTTTCAATGTGGCGGTATGCATATCTCCTTATCTTTATTTTATTGATGCTATTTTATTTTGTGGTTTTTACATATGACGATTGTGTTATTGTCTGTAATTTGCAGATGATGGATTTGCAGGGAAGATGGAAACACCTTCATAACAAGAAACTTATCATATGGGATGGTGCCATTATCTTACATCAAGGAGGAGTGATGGTAGATACACCAAAGGGTCGTACATTCAAGATATGAAGCAATAGTGTCCAAAGCTACAACTTGGGCGGGCGCTCGCAATGGTGTGACGAAGTATTTATGGCGATTTCCGCTTCAAGAGCATGAGTTAGCAAGATAGGATGAAGTCCTAAGTGATGTACTTCATGGATATATTATGAAAGTAGTTATTGTAATAGCATTAGGCTTCTTATAAGCCTAAAGTGCCCGACCGGCCATAGTTTAAGTGAGTGTGAACACTTATGGCCATGTATATAAGTGAATTTCTCTCATAATACAATATACTCTCCCATTATGCAATTGAGTCTTGCTCTTGCTAATCTCTCTCCCTAATGCATGCTATTGAGTGTGTGTGAGTGAAGTGAGGTGAGAGGAGGGACGACAGAAGTTCAAAAAGATTTTCAGAAGGTGCATTAGAAATCAAGTATAATCTGTTTAAGAGGCCTTACCCTAGGGGTCCAGATTTTTAGAACAATTTTAAATTAAGGTTTTGAGGGGCCAATCAGATTCATCTAAATGTGTGGAGAAGATAAATAGAAGAAATAAAGAAAATCCCCCCAAAAATGAGTAAATACTCACATAAGATGAAGAGTGGACTAAGGACCAAAGGAATTACTAAAAAAATGGATTTTTTACACCTCACAATAGGGATTCCCCCCTCATGAATGAGGCGCCTACTTCACATGTGTGGTGGAGTTTTAAATCATCAAAAATTGAGATATTTCATCTCTCCTCTCTCCTAATTCAAGTCTAGCTCCAAAAAGTAAGCTAAAGTGACCTAAAAATGGTGCAAAATTGACCAAATTGATCTGAAAAATTCTAGAATCAGTTTGCTTAGTTTTAGGAGCTCACTTTTTCCTACAAATACAAGCCTCCCCCTTTGTTGAAGCTTAATAGTGTTTTATGCACTGTTACTCTTCTCCTCCCAAGAGCTAAGAACTGTGAATTTCTTAATAATTCACTAGTTTTTAACCATTCCCTCTTCTAAAGAATTGGTGGCCACTCTTGTTGTGCAAACAAGAGTAGAACCCTCAAACCATCAAGCCAAAGGAAAGCTCCCAGAATTCATGTAAGTTAGAAATCTTATATTTTTCTTTATTCTTTTAATGGTTTTCTAAATTGTTTGTTATCTTAAAATGATAAACAGATGCTATGCCTTCTTGGAAAGGCTTTCCCCCTCTCTCATTCTTAAAATCAGCCCTTCTTTATCCTAGTTAAGTGATCTAATTGTTGGAATTAAACTTTCCATATTGTTTCTCTCTTAAAAGTGAAAATCGATTAGTTTAGAATGCTTTGGGGATAATTCCTAAGTAGATTAAGGTTAGAAAAATTGAAAAATGGTCAGCTATACAAAGGAGGCTATGGCAAAATTTTCTAAAAATTTGTGAAATAAATTTCATCTTTTATTAATCAAAAAGAGTAATCTCCATCGTTTGTGTATTCTAAAAGTGTCATTTTCATTCATGCATAGAAAGACGCATATTGAGTATCTTTATTATAAAAGAGTGATTTTCAATAGAATTAAGTTCTATGCATAGAAAGATGCATATTGATTATTATTTTTTATTATTATAAAAGAGTGATTTTTAATAGAATTTAATTCTTATTATTTTTTATTATTATAAAAGAGTGATTTTTAATAGAATTAAATTCTATGCATAGAAAGATGCATATTGATTATTTTTATTATTATAAAAGAATGATTTTCAATAGAATTAAATTCTATATATAGAAAGATACATATCGATTATTTTTTAAATTATAAAAGTGTTATTTTTATCAAAATGAATTTTATGCATAACTAGATACATAAAAGAATATTTTTTAATTATACAAGTGTTATTTTCATTAAAATGGATTTTATGCATAAATAGATGCATACAAGTATATTTTTTAATTATAAAAGTGTTATTTTCATCAAAAATGGATTTTTATGCATAAATAGATGCATAAGAGAATATTTTTTAATTATAAAAGTGTTATTTTCATCAAAATGGATTTTATGCATAACTAGATGCATTACAGGATATTTTTTGTTTATAAAAGTGTTATTTTCATCAAAATGGATTTTATGCATAAATAGATGTATAAAAGAATATTTTTTTATTATAAAAGTGTTATTTTCATTAAAATGGATTTTATGCATAAATAGATGCATAAAAGAATATTTTTTTAATTATAAAAGTGTTATTTTCATCAAAATGGATTTTATGCATAACTAGATGCATAAAGGAATATTTTTCAATTATAAAAGTGTTATTTTCATTACAATAAATTTTATGCATAAATAGATGCATAAAAGAATATTTTTTTTATAAAAGTGTTATTTTCATCAAAATGGATTTTTATGCATAAAAGAATATTTTTTTATTATAAAAGTGTTAATTTCTTTAAAATGGATTTGATGCATAAATAGATGCATAAAAGAATATTTTTATTATAAAAGTGTTACTTTCATTAAAATGGATTTTTATGCATAAATAGATGCATAAAAGATTATTATTTTTATTATAAAAGTGTTACTTTCATCAAAATGGATTTTTATGCATAGATAGATGCATAAAAGAATACTTTTATTATAAAAGTGTTACTTTCATTAAAATGGATTTTTATGCATAAATAGATGCATAAAAGAATATTTTTTTAATTATAAAACTGTTACTTTCATCAAAATGGATTTTTATGCATAAATAGATGCATAAAAGAATATTTTTTTTAATTATAAAAGTGTCACCTTCATCAAAATGGATTTTTATGCATAGATAGATGCATAAAAGAATATTTTTATTATAAAAGTGTTACTTTTATTAAAATGGATTTTTATGCATAAATAGATTTATAAAAGATTTTTTTAATTGTAAAAGTGTTACTTTTACTAATATTGATTTTTATGCATAAAATGATGCATAAAAGATTTTTTTATCAAAATAAGAGTTCACTTTAATCCTATGTTTAAATCCCAAGAAAATTGGAAAAATGAATAAGTAAATACTCAGTGAAGGAAAATTATACCGTTTTATATTCTCTAGGATGGTAATGAGAAAATTCAGAAAAACTATCGAAGTCGGAATTTAGATAAATGACTAATTTATTCCTCATAGGAAATCGTGTTTAGTTTTGAATTCAGTAAAGTAGTAATTGAAATATCACCTTCGAGAAAGATAATTCAGGGAGAACCTTTCCAGACTCAAACCCTGAATCAGACTATGACCAAGACGTAACTCCTTCGTCAGTTTCAAGAAATGATGATGTGACCAGTTCAATAATCTACACTCAAATCACCCACCGAATCTGAAACTAAGTTGAGACCCTTGACTTTGATCTGAGGATCAAGAATTCAGAATTTGAGGAATTCTGCTTGGGAATCCAGACCTGTAATCTAGAAGTCTTGGGATACGGAATCAAAACTGAAAACTTGCATAGAAACCCTGTTTTCTTAAAGGACTGTCTTACGCCAGAATGCTGGTGGAGGGAGCATTTGGTATATGTGTGTTCTAAGGGAAGTTCGGTTGCAATAGCTGGCGGGGAGTGTTCAAAGGACGGCTCACACGGCAAAGCCTTGACCAGCCTCGGTATGGTTAAAATGGTGCGCTTCCGGTACGATGGACGAGGGCCGACGAAGCAGTCCTTGAGTGAAGTGCCACGACACCTAAGGAGGATCCTGGAGGGTTCTGACCAGGCGATGCAGCACGGGCTCGCGGTGCCAAGGACACCCATGCGTATGTCGTGGAAGATATATATGTATGATGACGAGAAACTTATTGTAATATGTTATTGGATCTCGTTGTTTACCTGTGGTCTCAATGGAGAGTCCAGAGTGATACTGTTTTGTGAGAAACAAGGATTGAATGGAAATTTTGAGTTGTGACATCTGTACCCAGTAATTGTTTGTCAATGGATTGTTTTATAAATTAAAGTTTAAAGAGGAGTGTGTGAGTGTCTGTATTCTAAAGCAAAAGTTAAGAAAGGCTTTCAATTATGGGTGGGTGAGTACTTGTCTGGTTCTACTATTCCAGTGGTTGGGCGGTGGCTAACCCATGGGCCGGATGGGGCTGGAATCAGTAGAGTTTTAATAAAAAAATTTGATTATAAGGATTACGCTTAGAATTCGAATAGTTAAATAATAACCTGAAGACTTCTCAAATGAATAGATCAACAGCTGTGCCTAATTCAATTAGGAAAAAAGCGTTGATTCCTTCAAGTTAAGTCTGTTATAGTTTCCCTTCTATCCGGTTTATTCAAATGAAGGTTAGTTCAGTCTTGACCTCGTTAGAAAAATTCGTTAAGAAATTCAAAATGGTGGAATCGTCCCCGCTTTTCGAGCATGGAAAATTTTCCCGGTTTCGGTTTTCGGAATGACCACTAGCTTAGTCTCGTGCCTGGACATTTGAGGGCGAGGCCTTGAGTGGGAAACCCTACCCCCCGCGCATGAGGAAACTACTTCCGCTGCTACCATTCGAGAATCCACAGTGCGCAAAGGGGGCAGTGGGATCTCACAGTTGGTATCAGAGCGCTGTTGTAAATTTACGTGACAGCAGCAGAAATTGCTTAAAAATTTGCAAGTAAATCTGGAAAAATAATGTTTTCGCTTGATAATATTATGTTAAAGGAACTTCAAAAATTGAAAACTCATAAATTGAATTGGAATTTATAGATGGATACCCCGAATCTTTCTGGCATTCCTGAACTCTCCCAGAGTCAGGATATGATAGCCTTTGCATTCGAGCACCTTATTAACTCTGCTACGACCCGAGTAAGCAGAGTGAGACTCGCACGTCATTTTGAGAGTCGTTACTTTCCTGATCCTCTTGAGCGACGTCGGTATATGTGGTTCTATGGGTGGAGGACGATGTATTAATGTCAGTACTAGTCAGCGTCAAAGGCTCAGGCAGAATATTTCCTTAGCCATGATTCTGATAAGGCTACGGCTTGTTCAGCATGTGCAACTCTTTGATCATTCACCTAGGAACTTAAGAACTTCATGCCGAGTTTTTAGGCTTCTTAGCCGCTTTATCCCTAGAGATAGAATTACAGCACCTCTTTATATAATGAATTGTGTGTACCATGGTATGTCTCCTTCGCAGTTTTGCTTCTTTATGCGAATACGATTGAGGTAGTGATTTTTGGGAGCCGTGATGCTCTATGTATATATCGAAAACTTTTGATAATAAATGATGTTTTGTAAAAAAATTCCAAATTGTTTTCATGATTGTGAATGTGGTTAATCTTGTTTCATGAAGTATGATGAAATAATTATTTGTTTAAAGAATAAATCATAAAAATTAAATAATCTTAAATATGTTGTCAAAGTTAAGTTAACAAAAATCTCGTTTTGTCAGAATCATGAGGTGTGCGGCTCGTGCAAGGCAACCGGATCCTTTAACCGATGATGAAGAGTTAGATCCGGATGTTCGAAAAGCACTGCATAGATCCCAACCTGGTCCCTTCAAGGGTGAAGGGGGACAGTTAGGTGAAGTAGTGGAAAAGTGGATTGAGGCAATGGAGGAATACTTTGATGTCACTGGCTACAATGAGAGAAGTAAGATGGCTCTTGCCAGGTTAAAGATTGTGGAAACGGCCAGGGTCACTTGGAGGAATCACTGCGAGACTAACCGTCTCGACCAGAATACCCAGACCTGGACCAATCTTAAAGCTTACCTCAGAAAGAGGTTTTGTCCTCCGGGCTTCCTTGAAACTAAAATGAATGAATTCTTGGAATTAAAGCAGGATAGCTGGACAATTGAAGAGTACCATCAAGCTTTTGCTCTTCTTCTCAAATATTTGGATGAAGAGCAGCTGATGGCCAGGTTCATTCGAGGAATGAACGAGCCATTGGACACCTTAGTAAAGAATGCCAAACTTGTCTCAATAGCCGAAGCCGTAAGAATGGCAAAGGACTTTGCCAAAGCCTTTGTTGTTAAGGTCCCGTCAAAGCCTGCACCCTCTAACTTTAAAAGATTCCAAACCTCAGGAAGAAGTATAAACTTTCCTCTCCCAAAGAGGCAGCAAGGCCCAATTTAAAATTAAGATGCAGGACAATTCAGAAGTGAAGGAAGACCCTTCCCCCACCAGAACACTTTCTCAGGAGTCCCACCTATTTCAAGGATTCAAAGGGATGAGCTCAGAAGTGAGAACCAATGTTTTGGATGCTAGGGTTTTGGTCACCAACTGAAAGACTACCCGACTCCTGCCATGTCAAGGGGTCAGGGAAGTCAAGGACCAAGAATGCAAAGACCAACCCCTTCCTATCAGTCAAATCAAGGTCCATCTCACCCAAATCAGGGAAATCCCAGAAGAACTCCAGCTAAGCCGTCTACCTCTGTCTCTAGAGTAGCCTCAGAACTCCTTCCTAGAACATGAGCAACCAAAGAGAAAGAGTCCCGCCTCAGCCAGAGCAGTCACAATTGCAGAAGTAGTGGAGGAGGAAAGAGGACAGATTTATGCTGCAATTGAAAACCAAGGGCCGAACCGTCAATTCTCCGTCATTCATACTCCAGCTGAGTATCAGGGTAAGCCTTTTAAGGTTTTGATTGATTCAGGCAATACTCATTCTTTCATTTCCCCTGGATGCTTGCGTATGTTAGTCTTAGATCAAAAATCAGGGAAACCTATGCAAGTTGAATTGGCAAGTGGGAAGATTCTTTTCACCCACCTTGAGACAGATTGTATTCAGTTCAATCTAGATAGGAATTTAACTGACTGTCAGTTCAGAGTTATACCTTTGGGAGTTTTCGACGGGATCCTTGGAATGGATTGGCTCCACAAAAATCAAGCTGACATTCACTATCATAATGGAACCATCTCCTTCTGTGACCTTCATGGAAACAAATATCAAGGAATCGAAATTTCAGGATCCCCTAGTCTGCAGTTAGTAAAAGCTTCTAAGTTACTAAAAGGACTTAGAAAGAAGCAGTGCATTTATCTTGTCAAAATGAATCCGGTAGACTCAAAGTTAAAAGCTAAAGAACCTGAATGGTTAAGTGAATATGATGATTTATTCCCAGCAGAATTAACAGAGATGCCCCCAATTCGGGAAGTAGATCATGTCATAGAATTGACCCCCGGAGCTCAGCTAGTAGCCTTGCGCACATACAAAATGCCAATTCCTGAAGCCATCGAACTCAAGGAATAGCTTAGACAACTGTTGGAACAAGGGTTTGTAAGACCCAGTGTTTCACCTTGGGGTGCGCCAATTCTCTTTCAGAAAAAGAAAGATGGAACGCTAAGACTCTGTGCGGACTACAGAGCTCTCAATCAGCTGACAGTTAAGAATAAGTATCCTATCCCCAAAATTGATGAGCTTCTGGACAGGCTAAGTGGAGCCTAGATATTCACAAAGATAGATCTCAAATCAGGGAATTATCAGATCAGGATTAATGAGCAAGATATCCCAAAGACAGCCATCAATACTCGGTATGGGCATTATGAATTCACTATCATGCCGTTTGGATTGACAAATGCGCCAGCTACATTCAATCGCTTAATGCAGGACATTCTCAGAGAATATTTGGATGATTTCGTTCTTGTTTTCTTTGATGATATTCTGATTTACTCAAAGAATGCAGCTGACCATGAAGCTCATGTCAAAAAAGTTCTTAAGATTCTAAGGAAGCACCAACTCTTTGCAAAAAAGAGCAAATGCACTTTCTCTACCGACCATGTTGAATACTTGGGCTTTTTGGTATCCAAAGATGGAATTTCTCCAGACTCCATGAAAGTCCAAGCAGTCATAGATTGGCCTGAACCAAAGACAGTGAAAGAAGTCAGAGGATTCTTGGGATTGATTAGTTGGTATAGAATTTTTATACCAAAGTATACTCTCATAGCTTCCCCCTTGACTAATCTTCTCAAGAAGAATATCCTGTTTTAATGGTCTGCCAAGTGCCAGAGTGCTTTTGATAAGCTGAAGACCGCCTTGGTAACCAATCCCATTCTAAAGCTGCCAAATTTCTCTCTACCCTTTGAGGTAGTAATAACTGATGCCAATGGTTTTGCCCTGGGAGGTGCACTCATGCAGGAAGGTCATGTAGTGTAGAAAGACGGTCGTCTCCCTACGTATGCAATATGGGCAAGTAGACTACGCTCCTAGCTCACCAATGGAATGATAAACACTCCTTTCATCGCTAGGGGATTCAACCCGATTAGGTGCATGGAAGCTTATCCCTTTCGGGAGAGAATGCTATGAACACCACTACCTTGACATAGACTTTACACACACAAGCTCAATCTTGCCATAGCTCATTCACTCATCATCCCTCTCATTCATGCATCCAATACAAGAAGAAGGCTAAGCTAATGCACACACAAGCTCACTCATAAGCACACAAGCTCAAAGCACACTTCATTCTCAAGCACTTACTTCCCTAGCATGTACACAAACCTTGAAGCTTAATGGAACTTGAAATAAACATGCATTCTCATTCACTACTCAAGCAATGCCTTGCCCATGGATAAGCTACAAGCTATGGAGAAGCTTAAGCTTGAATCCACTACCACACAAAGCCTAATAATCTCATGTAGGGATGAGTTTGATTCCGCTTCTTCAGAAGCATCGGGAGCAACTATGTCTGAAGGAAGAGCTGATCTATGGATCTGTGGAGCATCTTGTCGAGACTTGCAACCTGGAAATGTTACCATAGACAGAAGTGTGACGGATGAGGCGTATATCCCTATACCTTTTCCTGAGAACTTGATAGATCCCTTAGAATGGAACCATGTTTTAGCTAATGGAAAAAAGTGCCCTGGCTTCTAGTTCTTATTAAGAGAGTACAAGTGCTAGCACTGGGGGTGGATGTATGTCTGCATTCTCAGGTGGGTGGACATCAATAGCTTTAGGATGTAAAGATAACCCAGAACGTAATCCTACCCATGGAGTAGATGGCAAGGGAAGAAGTGCATCTTCACTAACATATGGTATGGGCACAATAGGAAGGCTAAAGAGGCACCTATGGTTTTGAAACCGTTCTAAAGACTCACTCACATTGAGCGAAAACTGACATGTAGATTCATGGGGAAGAAGAACCTGCAAAATGGGAGGGGTTAGCAAACAAAGGGTGTCCTCGCGCCATGTTTGAGCTCTTTCCTCTTCCGGGAGTCTTTGTTGGTTGGGTCCACGTTGCGGCATCATAATTCCCCAGAGATTATGTCGTTGAGGTGTGACCCCCATGATCTGCTGCATCATACTGGTGCCATAGCGATGGAAATATGTGCGACACTGCCAACATATATGGGAAGCATTCCCCAATACCATACGAGCACAGTCGTGGCAGTGTGGAAACGGATGATGTTGCTGGTAGTATAACTCCACAAATTGTCTTCCACAGCAATCCTCACCCACTGGGGCATAAAAATATTGGGAGTGCGTCTGAAAAGGTGCAATGCTGTAGCCCCCTTGATGGTCAGGGTGAGTGCTATCTAGGTCCAAAGATGGACTGCATGTGTCCAGCCAATTCTCCATTTGGTTATTCCACACCACACATAAGTAAGTGTTCACATTTTTTTATTTAATGCAAGTTGAACGAAGAATGCTAGTATGTACAGGCATGACGAAAATAGAGCTAATAGATTCGATAGATGAATTGCCAAAAAGTAGCTTTTGTAGCATGATAGCTCTTTCAAGAATGAGTTTGTTTTTGGATGTAACATTATGCAAATTGTTTGTGGGGTGTTGACGTATGGCACAGGTTCCTTTTTGTTGGACTCTTTTTGGTACCCATTTCAGAGTACGTGCAAGAGATTGAAGTTTAGTCGGAGGTGAGATTTTAGCGATAGGCATAGGAAATGCATTGGTACAAATAGGAGGAGGTGTGAATGGAGATGTTTGAACACTTCTGAGCTTTGGCAACCATATGGCAGCTGTGTTCTTGCCATCCCATTGGGCTTTCAAAATTTTCTTGGGTCTTCAGAGTGCCCAACTCTAACACCTATGCCTGTAGACTTATGGTGGCTGGTAATGTAATTTGATTAGGGAAAGAGTAGAATACCGACGACATTCCAAATAGTTGGAGTTGTAGGAAGAACGCTCTTTCCTTGATAGTCAGGGAGTCTACTTGTGTAGGAGCCTGATTGAAAGTTGTCAGCTTTGTAAGACAAACTTTGACATTGCTTGTGTTTTGAGGAATAGTCTCTGAACTTGATTCGGTTGCAATATCCTCCTGATGTGTTGCCTCTGAGATAGAAGTGAGTAAAGGTACCCACTTGCCTTTTCTTCCCATGTCAGTTTGGAGTTTCCCTTCCTGTTCGAGATCTTCTGATGATGTTCCGATTGATGCGTCAGCTTGTGTTTCCACCTGGACTCTTTCAGGCTTGGTAAGGCGTGGTTTCCAGTATTGATTTGGTTTTTGTAAGTGAGGTGGTATCAACTGCTTTTGTTCTTGAGTAGATTCAGGAACATAATTATGTTTTGCTGCAGTAGTCTCTGCATTCTTCTTTGGTAGCCACAAGGTAGTAGCACCCTCGTAGTAGCCTTGTGCTTGCAGAACCTTCTTTGGGATCCACCGTTGTTGAGTGGTCTTGTTGGAGGTGAAACTGTTGGCTCTGGTGAACCTCCTCTTTAGCTTTGTATTCCTTGGATGTTCCTTGGCAACATTGGGTCTTGGCTTGCAAGCTGCTTTAGGTAACCAGATTTGAATTCTAAGTGCTTCCCCCCTTCCGTAGCCTTGTGCATATAAGAGAGATGTTGGCACATGCCATCCTTGAGTATTGTCATTGTCATTATTCACCCAAATCATTGGATCTTTTGAGGTTGTCTCTATCATAGTAGTGATGGTCTCCACCTTTTGAAAAGATGGGAGTGTAGAAGCACTTGATCCTGTAAGGTGAGTAGAATTTACCAACAAGGTGTATTGTCGTGAGTTCCAGTCCATAGTGGTTCTAATCCATGATCTGCCTAGAACAACATCCACCACTGCTTGGCTCTTGCTAGCAACATAAAAAGTCACGTGCATAGATTTATCCTGAATGGACATATTAATACAACACTTGCCTAGGGCTGGGGTTTCATCACCAGAGAAACTCTGGGATGCATTGGTGGTGAGCAAAGGTTGGCCTAATGATGTCCACGCTTCATAAGACAAAACATTACACTCGGCTCTCGAATCTATAAGTGCAGATGCTGCAAAGATTGCTCTTTGAGTAGAGATCCTTACTTCAATATGAAAGGGATCTACAAAGTCTTCATCATCATTCAAGTGGATGGCCATGATAGCTGCCTTGCAGCGCTCTCGTGCTAGTGCTACTCTAGCCTTAGCTTCTTCTTTTCCTTGACTTTGTAACAAAGCTTGAGCTTTTTTACGTGTCTGACTAGCATGTATGCGTATCAGCATATCATTTGTTAGAGGTTCTTCATAGCGCTTCAAGCGGCTACCATTGATGAAGTTAGTCATTGGATCTCCATCTAAGGTTTCCAACCTTACTGCACCACTCGCACTAAGCTCGTTGATCACAAATGGACCAAGTCCTCGCATTTTCAGCTTGCATTTTTGTTTCTTCAATGTGTAAAGCAACACTAGATCACCTCTCCTGAAGCGACCTTTCTTCACATGCGTATCATGCCAACGCTTTTGGCATCGTTTTTCAGCATACATGCCAATGACTGCCAATAGCCTGTCTTCATCTAGCCTCTCCAATTCATCGATCCGTGAAGAGAATTCATGATCCGTCCACTCAAGTTGTTTCGCAACTCGAAGTGTAGGTACAATAAATTCTATCGGAAGGATAGCGTCCAATCCAAAAACTAGATTGAAAGGTGTCGTGCCTATGGATGTTTTGTAAGCAATTTGGTAAGCCCATAGAACTGAATGAAGTTTCTGTTCCCAATCTGTTCTATGTCCCTAAACAATCTTTGTAAGCGCAGTGCAAAGAGTCTTGTTTGTGCTCTCAGCTTGACCATTTGCTTGCGGGTGATAAGGCGCTGACCTCTTATGGATGACCATAAAGTCTTCCAAAAGAAAGGTAATGACTTCATTTATAAAATGCACACCTTGGTCACTCACAATCTCAATAGGTAAACCGTAGCATGTAAACACATGTTCGTATAAAAACTTTGCAGTGGTCCTAGCATCGTTTTTTACTGTGGCTTTTACTTCTACCCACTTCGTAAGATAATGTGTGGCTACAATGATATACTCAGCATGTGTATGGCGTGCTGGTGGTTTAATCGGTCCCACAAAATCAATTTTCCATTTGGCAAAAGCTCTAACCCCCATAATTGGTCTCAATGGCATGTCCTCATACTTGGTAGGAGGTTTGGCTCTTTGACATTGATCACATCGTTTGACATACTTTGTTGCATCATGAAAAAGCGTAGGCCACCATAGTCTTGACCATAGTATAAGTTTGGCAGTTGTTTCTCCACAGAAATGTCCACCCCCAACTCCTGAATGTGCATGAGTCAATATGCTAAGGTAGTCACTCTCACAAACACAAGTCCGTAGGTTTCCATCTTTGCCCCTTTTGTACAGTTGGCCTTCAATAATCTGAAAACTCGCTGCTTCTACCTCTATGGCTCTCTTTCTATGCCTAGGCATCTTATCGTCCGTATGACCCTGTGTCAAATACTTCACAATGTACGAACTCCAATTGGGTGTTGTTGAAATATAAAATAGAGTCACATGAGGAATGGGTTTCCTTTGTTGACAAATTTTACAATTCCGTACGTACTCTTCTATATCAGCATGAAGTGTTGGCCACCAATATCCTTCCCACAAAACTCTTTTAACCGTATCCTTTCCAGAGACATGTCTGCCTCCTAAGCTCACGTGGACATATGAGATAATCTCATTATAATGATCAGGGTCAGGGCATAGACGAAGTATTCCATCTTTTCCTAATTTATACAATCGTCCAGAAAGAAGCTTATAAGGAGCACAATGCTCTAAGGTCATTATCTTTTCATTGGTGGGACTAATGGAGTTAACAAATCCTGTCGTTAAAACTTGAATGATGGGTTCTACCCATCTTGGTGCTGTCTCAACCAAGAATAGAGTAGTGTCAGGAATATCATCATCTATATCAATGGGTGCTTCTCCTGAAGTTATCCTAGAAAGATGATCAGCCCGCTGATGCATTTTTCCCTTCTTTACCGCTACTTCAAATTCAAATTCAAGTAGAATAACAAACCAGCGTACAATCCTTCCGGTTGCACATGGCTTGTTCACAAGGTAAAGCAAAGCTTGATGATCTACGAAGAATGTAAACTTGTTGGCCAAAAGGTAATGCCGAAACTTCTTCACAGCATAGATCATAGCTAGGCCTTCTCTTTCCGTGGTGGTGTAATTCTTTTCAGCACTATTCAACTGGCGGGGCTAGCATATGAGACTGGAAAGTCCATTTTGTTCTCGCCTGGTTGAGCTAAAATACAGCCAATTGCAAAAGCCGAAGCATCTATATGTACGTGGAATAAATTATCCCAATCCGGCCACCTGAGAATAGGTGCCATCACTAATGCTTTCTTCAGCTTTTCAAAGGCTTCTTCACAATCCTCTATCCATTCAAATACAACAAGGAGTGCGTACAATGGCCATGCTATTTCAGCGTACATGTAGATAAATCTACGATAGTAAATCTACGATAGTAGCCGCAATGACCCATGAAAACTTGTACCCCTTTTGCATTGTAAGGTCTAGGTAGCTCAACAATAACAGCTATCTTTTCCGCATCCGTGGATATACCATTCCTAGACACAATGTAGCATAGAATCTTCCCTTGCCTAACCATAAACTTGCATTTATCAGGGTTAAGGCATATGCGATACACTCTGCATTTCTCAAAGATTTTTTTGAGATGCTCTATGTGTTCTTCTCTGTTTATTATGGAATGCACACACGTCATCCATGAATATTTCAAGAAATAATCGCAGGTCTTCTTTGAACGCATGGTTCATCAACCTCTGAAAGGTGGCTGGAGCGTTAGTCAAACCAAAAGGCATGACTCTATATGCAAACACTCCCCATTCTGTAGTAGCAAATGCGGTTTTGTGTTGATCCTTGGGATCAATAGATACCACGTTGTAGCCCGAAAATCCATCAAGAAAACTATATGCCTTCTTCCCAGCTACCCTCTCCAATACATGATCAGTGAGTGGAAGCGGATAGTGGTCCCGGAAAGTAAGCAGCATTTACTTTCTTTAGATTGACATACTCGTAGTTTTCCATTCTTCTTAGGTACTACCACAATTGGTGGTGAAACACATTCTGTATGTTCAATCTCATAAATAAATTCAGCTGCGCTAACAGCTTGTCAATCTCTTCTTTGATCTTTTTGGCAAAATTATCGTTATACATGTAAGGACGTTGCTTGGATGGCTTGGCATCCTCTCGCATGGGAATTGTATGTTGGCAGATCTTTGGATCTACCCCCTTAAACTCTTTGTAACTCCAAGCAAATATATCTCGATACTGTCTCTCAGAGTAGAGATTAGCAATTCTTCCTCCGCTTGGGTTAAGTCTGTGGCAATCCACACGTTACGTGGCTCTTTGCTTGGTTCTGCTAGGTCTATTTTCTTGGCGTCCTCAGGGCCAAGAAACTCCTGGTTCCTCAGGTCTATTTTCTTGGCATCCTCAGGGCCATCATAGGAAACTCCTGGTTCCTCAGGTTTCTGTCGACGAATAGGTTGTTGCAAGACTATTTTCCGATCTTGTATGGTGAATTTCTTGAAGTTTGAGGGGATATTTGTGGTATCCTCTTCTTCCTTTGAGTCATCACTCATGGAAGACCATGCTGCTTTTAGCATTCTCTTCCGTTCTTGCACTAGAGCTTTACGCTCCACTCTCGTCATGGTGCTTTGTTTAGTCTTGATTGAATGCACTGAAGCCTTAGATTTTAGCTTCGATTTCCTTTTCCTCTTCTTCTTTGGGTTGTCACTCTCCTTCTCGTTTAACTTTTGCACTAATTGAAAGCCGTATCTCCATTTCATCTCGTCTTTGATGCAATCATCAGCTCCCAAGTAGTACAAGTACTCGTTCTTACTTACAAAGGTTGGAGGTGGAATAAAGTCTTCTATATCCACATCTTCTCTTTCTTTTTGTTGTTGTTGTCTCTTTTCCTTGACTTCCTATTTGCAAAACTTCCAGTGACTCTTGCAAAACTTACATTTCGGTTTGTCACTAGGAATACTCAGCAAGACCTCTCTGCCCTTTAACAACAATCCTATCTTCTGTAACTCTGATTTAGGGACTATGGCATCGTCATCACAATCCTTCCCATCAGAGGATTCTAAGCATCTATCCTCATCTCCTTCGTCAGTTGAGCTGTACTCAAGAGGGGATACTTCCTCTACAGATACCATATCTCCTAGCAAAAATGATTTGTTTGCTTCATTCCTAGGGCTTCTTGAGGTTCCTCTGCATAGATCGGTCTTAGCATTCTTACGAGAATAATGTCATACCCATTTGGATCATAGAACTGTGTTTGCCTTGGCAATGCACAAGTGTCTATGGTAGCTAAAACATGGTTCCATTCTAAGGGATCTATCAAGTTCTCAGGAAAAGGTATAGGGATATACGCCTCATCTGTCACACTTCTGTCTATGGTAACATTTCTAGGTTGCAAGTCTTGACAAGATGCTCCACAGATCCATAGATCAGCTCTTCCTTCAGACATAGTTGCTCCCGATGCTTCTAAAGAAGCGGAATCAAACTCATCCACAGGAGAGTGCGTCACATCTCGATAAGCATGGTTTTTCAGATTCACCCTCGTGGGTTACATTCTCATGTCTGAGGTACAAGTAATTGTAACCCCAGTCTTGAATCATTTTGAATTGGCGCATGAATGGCCTTCCTAGGATCACTTCGTAATTTGTGTTCTTGCCAAAGTCTACGATAGCAAAGGTATGTCCGTACTCAATGCCACATGACTTGACTCTAACGTTCTCAAGCAATCCTATGGGACTCTCTAGATTTCCGTCTGCCAATTGCAAACTCATCCTTGTACTTCTAATTTTGCAGGTTTTCCCCACATTTCCCATACAATTTTTGTTGCTATACTCACCCCTGCTCCGCTATCTAGAATAGCTATAGATTCAATCTTGTTGATCTCCACAGGAAGCGTAGTATTTCCTTCATCGTCTTCACAATGCTTGTTGCCAACTTTGTTCACAGGAACCGGAATTGTTTGCTTAAGCATTAGCTCAGAAGCCTTTGCCTTCAACAACTCCTTAACCTGAATGTTCTGGTTCCACAATCCTTGCTCAGTTAATTGTGTAGCCACTTCTCCCCACAATCTTGGCCTAAGCTTTAAGAACTCTGCGAGTGGAATGGTACACGTAACTGGTGCCGACATTAAAGCTTGCAAACTCCCTATGTCTCGTTCCTGATGAGGTTGTCGTGTCATTGATGGTGCTCGCATGATTTGGCTATGTGCTTCGTACAGTCCTAAATATGAGGGTAGTGTCTTGCATGTGAGCTTGTTGCTTTGAGCTGAGACAACAGTCTGAGCATCATCTGGTAGAGATAAAGCATCAAATTCTTGAACCCTTTGATTCGAGAATTCTACTATAGAAAACGATGGTGACTTGTCAGAAGGTGCTAGATCCTCAACTTGTTTTTGCACCGCTTCCCACATCTCCCTTGCTACTGCTTCTATTTCAAGAATTTCATCTCCAAAATCTGCGATAGTCAATGGTTTTGACTCGTCTGCACTGGTATGAGGTAAATCATCTCCTTCAGGCATTTCTGGGAAATGTAGAGATACAACTTCACTTCCCTTTTCCATGCTTGGCATCTCCAAAATCTGCGATAGTCAATGGTTTTGACTCGTCTGCACTGGTATGAGGTAAATCATCTCCTTCAGGCATTTCTGGGAAATGTAGAGATACAACTTCACTTCCCTTTTCCATTTCTGGGAAATGTAGAGATACAACTTCACTTCCCTTTTCCATGCTTGGCATGGCTTCTGGTATCGTCTCTAAGTTAGGCTTCAGAGAAGCAGGTCCTCTTGCGTACATAGGTGGTGGGCCATCTATTAGAGTCTGAGTATCCCTAATCAACTGCTTATGGATAGCCAAGTTGATTTTCTCTTCACGACGGTTAGGATATTCTTGCAACTTCTTAGGCAGCTCGGTCAGGGCTGTGATCCTACTATTATACGCTTGAAGCACTGCATCTAAAGGCTCGTACACCTTGTCCACAAGGACTGATCCTCCTGAGCTTTCCTCAGACTTAGATGCTTTTCCCTTTTGCTCAGTTTGAGTTTTCTCTCCTATTTGTTTTGTTTTCAACATTCCTTCTAGCTCTTTTGGGATAGAATTTCCTCCATCAGAGCTCTTCTACTCCTTCTACTCCTTCGACTTCTTACTTCTCTTGCTGCATGGTTTACGTCGAGTTGATTTCTTTCTCTCTTTTCCATCTTTGGATAGAACCTTAATCTCAGAGGGTTTCTCAACAACCTCTTTGACATTCTTTTGCGCTTGGGCTCTAGTCACTACTCTTAGCGACACTAGTTTGTTCTCCTCCTTAGATGTCGTAGGTGATGGAATCACTTCAACATAGTTGAGGGGTGCTTTAGCTTTTTGTGCTACCGGATCTGCAGGCTTCAACAAGAAATCCTTTGATGCTACACCCTTGGCAAAACCTCTCTATAGGTGGAAACGTAGATGTTGTGCCTATGTTAGCTAAGAGGGGTCGTTTCTTGTTTGGACATTATCTCGCCCAATGTGGCCCACCACATTCGTAGCATGGTCCTGTTTGTTGCGTGGGGTATAGTCTCTTTGTAGGATATGGTCCTGGATAACCTTGAGTCTTGGTTGGCTGAGATCCTATAAGCATCAAAGAGCTTGGGTCTCCATTAAAGTCATGAACTAGGCTTGGTCCGGTTGGGTTCTCAAAGTAGGGTTCGACAAGAGGATGCTCCACTTCGATGTAGTATGGTTGAGAGCTAACCATCTCCATACCTAATTCAGGATTCTCATATTCCACATATCTAAAGGAAGCTGTGCCAGGTGGAGGAGGTTGAGCTCCTAGCACCCGCCGTGCTTGCTCCTGAGCAACTAAGGTTCTCTCATGGTTCACAACTTGCTGTCTAGGTGCAGAGTTGGATGCTTGTTCCCTTTGTATCCTTGCAATGTGATTGCAGTCTGAAGTCACATGTGTGTAGTTCCATTTACAAAGCTAGCACCACTTCTTTGTTGGTTGATTGTTGCCAACCAATGGTGAGAAGGTTGGGCACTGCTCGGTTTTATGGCTACCTCCACATCCTCCAGAGATGTAAGGGCCTATAGTAGTAGGTACAGTATGCATGTATGATGGTTGGGGTCGGTAGGAAGGTCTGTAGTATTGCCCCATCTTTTTCAGTACTATCTCGGCAATCTGATCTGTATTAACTAATGGCACACTAGAGTCAGAGCCCTTCCCAAAGCTATGTTTATCGTCCGGATGACTATCTTGGTTTCCCATGCCAGTCATGTCAAAGTTGTCATTGTAATCCATGGCATCCATGCAACAGTCATTGAAGATGACATGCTTCTTTGCGTACAAGTGAGCGTGAAGCGTCTTGTTTCGTAAGCCTTCCAGGAAAATAGAAATTAATCTTCCTTGGCTTGGCTTCTCATTGTCAGGGCATTGATGTACTACTTTAGCCTATTTACGCAATCTCGCACAGATTCTTGATCTTTTTGCTTAAAAGCGTAAATTTGAGCTACCGCATTGTGCTTAATTCCCATTTTTGAAAACGCAGCTATAAAGCTCTTTTTCAGCCCATCGAAAGATTGCTTTGCCTCAGGCTCTAAAGTCTGAAACCATGATAAAGACTTACTCTCTAGTGTCAAGCCAAATCCTTCGATTTGCGTATGCGTATCCGTGACTTGCTCCGCATGTATAGCTTGCTTAAAAGCTGCTATATAGTCATATGGGTCACCGGATCCGTCATACTTCTTGACAAGCTTTTGCAGTGCAGATGGTCTCACTTTTCTAGAATATTCATCGTCATGTCTCCTATATGAGTCTCGGCCTCTAACTCTAGGCTCTTCAAATGTCAGTTCTCTTGGTCTATGGGGTTCTCTTGGAGGTACATATCCACTTGCTCGTGGTCTTTCTTCTCCCCTAGATTCTCTAATAGCCCCGAGTCTCCTCGTAGGATCAATCGTTGGAAAGACTGGTCCTTTAGCAGTTGTTCGCATGGAAGGTGCTGGCCGAGCCACTCGGGGTTCTAGCCCATGGTGGTGCTAGTGTTTCTCCTCGAAAGGCAGATTCATCTGGACATGCCCCGTGTCTAAGGTAGACACCTTAGTGAAAAGGGGCCTTCCTTTCCATGTCATTTCCCTAACCTCTGGCCATTCAAGGGTTCTAAAGTCGTTCCCCCATCTATCATGAACATGCTTAGTGAAACCTTCTAGATGCCTATAGTTATTGTATGCGTGACTAGAAGCTCTAAGCTCGGATGCTTAGTGGTTGCATAGTAGGTTTCTACCACATCCCTATACACCACTTTAATTGGGTCGTCTTGATAGATTTTAACTATTGGAATTTCTTTTACTATGTCCCCCATGGGTTTTTCTTGGTCTCTTTTTCTTTTCCCGTTCTTTCTGTATCCTCCCAATTCCTGTCGGAAAACAATTCTTCAAGTAAAGAAATGGGCGTACCAGGTCTGCACGATGTTCATGGCACATTTGGGTCCGATGAAAGCTCCTTCTTCTGCTTTGCTTGTGCGCTAGGTTGAAGTACACCCAAAGCATCCACTTGTTCAGGATTTTTGGTGACCTCGTAGCGTACTCCATTTCTACCCATGTACATATCGTCTTGGTAGTTTACCCATGGTGTTGGTTCAAACGCAGAATGAATGTCTGCAATTTTAACAACAAACTGGCTCATTGGATCTTTGTAGATCTCACCCCGCCATGTGCGTTTGTATACAAGAAATGGAGTCTCATGTTGTCAATCAACTCCCCATCTGGGATTTTAAATGGATTAGCAGAATCTACCATACCAATGGGTGTGGATGGTCTATTCATGCCAAATGACTCGTTTACGTCCATTGAAATATCACTCTCGGTTCTTGAGAGGCTCTTTGTTTGAGACTCCGAAGATGTCTCGAGAATGCTCTCCAAGTTGCCAACAACAACCGATTGAGTGCCGCTTCCTTGAGTGGTTACCCTAGATGGTGCACTAGTGTTACATCCCCCTTGTTTGGTTCCCGAGCGTAGATGCATACGCTATTTTTAGCACGTTGCAGTGTCTAGTTTTTGAATTTTTTTGAATTTTTTTTTAATTTTATTATATATATATATATATATATATATATATATATATTTAAATCCTACCTAGCCACTAAATACAACTAACATGAATATGTGTGTAAATACATAATATATATATATATATATAAAATAATTACATAAAAATATAAATTATGCTAAAAATACTAATTATGCAGATTACACTAATTATGCAAAAAATTACAAAAATTTTAAAAAATACAGAATATGCAAAAAATGTGGACTCTGAAGAAAACACATAATTTACAGAGTTTTTTAAATTATTTTTTATTTTTATTTTTTTTAAAAAAAATGCAAAAAACATGAAAATCACCTAGTATGTGGAAAACATTGAAAAAAAATTAAAAGAAAAAACTAAAAAAATAAAAAAAATAAAATACTAACCTTGATTTAATGCGCCGGCCACCTTATCGCCTCCTCTGCTCCTCTGCGCTGTGGCCACGTCCGGTCTCTCCTCCTCTTTGTTGCTGACGCCACCGGCGCCTCCGTCCCCTTTGCTACTGTGCAGCCTTATCCGGCCTCTTCTCCTCTATCCTCAGCCATGGCTTCTGCTGTGTCTGTTCTTCCAGCAGCCTCGCTGCCGTTGCTGTCACTTCTAGCATCGGCAAGACCTCTTTCCTGTCTGGCTAGGCCTTGCGTGTTGCTCCTGCGGGGCAGCCTCCCTCACCCCTAACAAGAGGGCCCTCTCTGTTTCCGCCTCTGAAAGGCCTCTGTGGTTCCCTGGGGCAGTACCCCACCCGCCTGGCTTGATGGAAGCCTTCCCGCAGACTTTGGCTTTGACCCTCTTGGACTGGGCTCTGAGCCCGAGTTGCTCAAGTGGTTTGTGTAATCAGAGATAGTGCATTGCAGGTGGGCTATGCTTGGTGCTGGCGAGGCACCCGTGCAGATGATAGCGACGTTCCCGAGGCGTTTGCTGAGCTGAAAGTGAAGGAGATTAAGAGCAGCACTCTTCGCCTGCTAGAGCTTAATTATCCTACTCCTAGTATTGTTTAGAGGTTCCTCAACCAACCATAGGTCGTCTCCCCCCGGTAGCGGCGCCAATGGAAAGACGGTCGTCTCCCTACGTATGCAATATGGGCAAGTAGACTACGCTCCTAGCTGACCAATGGAATGATACACTCCTTTCATCGCTAGGGGATTCAACCCGGCTAGGTGCATGGAAGCTTATCCCTTTCAGGAGAGAATGCTATGAACACCACTACCTTGACATAGACTTTACACACACAAGCTCAATCTTGCCATAGCTCATTCACTCATCATCCCTCTCATTCTTGCATCCAATACAAGAAGAAGGCTAAGCTAATGCGCACACAAGCTCACTCATAAGCACACAAGCTCAAAGCACACTTCATTCTCAAGCACTTACTTCCCTAGCATGCACACAAACCTTGAAGCTTAATGGAACTTGAAATAAACATGCATTCTCATTCACTACTCAAGCAATGCCTTGCCCATGGATAAGCTACAAGCTATGGAGAAGCTTAAGCTTGAATCCACTACCACATAAAGCCTAATAGAGAATCCATAAGCATCAACAAAGAAGCATGCACACTAGAGAATAGAGATGAGAAGAGAGAAAAACATCATCTCATTGCATTGAATTAGAAGAGTATTGCTCATACAATAGTGTAGATGAGGAGAGAGAAGAGCTTGCACCTCTATGAACAAGAGGGAGAGCTAGTCTCAAGAGAGCTCAAGCATGAGTTCAGCCCAATGTGTATGTTAGCTCTCAAATGAGCCACTATTTATACTAAAACTCCTAAAACTCCCAAAACTTCCCATGTGGGATTATTCTCAAGCCCACTCCCACACTCACCTACAACTTGGAACTCTGTACAAGAGCCCTAAATAAGAATGTCAAGTCTCTTGTTTTCCTGCTTCCATCTTTGTGTTGTATCCTTGCATTGATCACCACTCGTCACGCAACACAGTGGCCTATGAATCCCGAAAACTCAAAACGCATGAGAGGAATTAGCTGTCCATGACCTGGAACTACTTTTAGTAGTATATGCCCTGAAGTTGTGGAGACATTACCTACTGGGTCAAAGATTCACTTTGATGATAGATCATCAGAGCTTAAAGTGGATCTTCACTCAGAAGGATCTCAACATGCGCCAGAGAAGGTGGATGCAGACCCTACAGGAATTTGATTTTGAAATCAAGTACCGCCCAGGCAAAGAAAATGTAGTAGCAGATACCCTCAGTAGAAAAGCCTCCTTGCAATTATTGTAGTGTCAAATCCTTTGATTATTGAAGCAAGAGAGAAGATCATGCAGGATAGATTCTTTGGCCCTATTGCTACTCTACTTATGCAGGAAAGCAAAACTCCAGAGGAGTTGAACCGAGTTCAAGAGTACAGCCTGAATGATGGAATTATGTATTATAATTGCAGGCTATGCATTCCCAATGATGAGGGAACTAAGGTTTAAATTCTGAATGAAGCCCATGACAGCCTTATGCAGGACATCCAGGTTTCATCAAAACCTACATGTCTGTGAAGAAAAGCTTCTTTTGGCCTGGTCTAAAAAAGGATGTGCTTAATCATGTACGTCAATGTCTGACCTGACAGAAAGTCAAAGCCGAGAGAGTAAAAATGCCTGGGAAATTACATCCATTAGACATCCCCCAAATGAAGTGGGAATGCATCAGTATGGATTTTATTACTGGATTACCTTCAGTGCAATCAGGTTACAACTCCATCTTTTTGTGGTAGTTGATAGACTAACCAAAGTTGCCCATCTGATTTCAGTAAAAGAAACCTACACTGCAGCAGCCAGAGTGTTCCTCAAGAAAATCTTCAGGTCGCATGGCCTACCCAGAAGAATAGTAAGTGATCGAGATTCCAAATTCACGTCAAGATTCTGGATTGCATTTTTTGAACCTGTAGGAACTTTCTTGGATCTCAGCACAGCTTACCACCCTGAGACCGATGGACAAACAGAAAGGGTAAACCAAGTAATCGAAGATATACTTTGGTCATGATGTAGCAGGGAACCCAAGAAGTGGCTAAGCTATCTCTACCTAGTTGAGTTGCCTACAATGCTTCTTATCACAGAAGTATTGGGATGAGCCCTTTCAAAGCTTTGTATGGAGAAGATTGCTTAACTCTATTAACTTGGTCCGACCATTGATTAGGGTCGAGATGTCTAGACAGATGCTTGATGACTTGGAGCAACAGATGCAGTCAATTTGCAAAGATATAAAAGCTGCCGAGGATAGACAGAAGCAGTATGCAGATAAGAAGAGGACAGACAGAGAATTCGAAGAAGCAGATATAGTCTTCATTTGAGTACGCCCCAAAAGAAGTTCTCTATCTCTTGGGAAGTACAAGAAGTTATCCCCCAGATATTGTGGGCCATATCTGATTACAAAGAAAGTAGGTGAATTAGCCTACGAGCTTCTTCTGCCTCCTCATCTCAAAGTACATAATGTATTTCATGTCAACCTTCTTAAAAAGTATGTACCAAGCCCGAATCATGTGCTTGATGATGAAATCTTAACTTCTTCAACCCAAGGACAGATGGAACTCCAACCTGAAGAAATCCTTGATGTTCGAGAAAAGGTTCTCAGGAATAGAATTCTGAGAGAATTATTGGTCAAATGGAAGTTCTATCCTTTTGAAGATGCTACCTGGGACAAAGAAGCCAAACTGTTGGCGGGATTACCCCCAGTTTGCGAGATGAGGACATCTTATGTTTTTCAAGTGGGAGAGAATGTAAGATTCCTCCCCAGCCTCTCAAGATGTCCAGCATCTTCCCCTGTAATCAAATCCCTCTTCAGAAATATAAAAGATCTTGTTTCTAACTGTTTTGGCCTAGAGAGAGAAAATATTCTAGAGAGAGATTATTCAAATTTTGAATATTTTTGGATGGAAAAAAATCTCTTCTTATTAAAATAAGTTCCCTCGAAACAGAAGTTCAAAAAGATTTTCAGAAGGTGCATTAGAAATCAAGTATAATCTGTTCAAGAGGCCTTACCCTAGGGGTCCAGATTTTCGAAGAAAAAATTTTAAATTAAGATTTTGAGGGACCAATCAGATTCATCCAAATGTGTGGAGAAGATAAATAGAAGAAATAAAGAAAATCCCCCCAAAAATGAGTAAATACTCACATAAGATGAAGAGTGGACTAAGGACCATTTACTAAAAAAATGGATTTTTTACACCTCACAATAGGGATTCCCCCCTCATGAATGAGGCGCCTACTTCACATGTGTGGTGGAGTTTTAAATCATCAAAAATTGAGATATTTCACCTCTCCTCTCTCCTAATTCAAGTCTAGTTCCAAAAAGTAAGCTAAAGTGACCTAAAAATGGTCAAAAATTGACCAAACTGATCTGAACAATTCTAGAATCAATTTGCTTGGTTAGGAGCTCACTTTTTCCTACAAATACAAGCCTCCCCCTTTGTTGAAGCTTAATAGTGTTTTATGCACTGTTACTCTACTCCTCTCCCAAGAGCCAAGAACTATGAATTTCTTAATAATTCACTAGTTTTTGACCATTCCCTCTTCTAAAGAATTGGTGGGCCAATCTTGTTGCAAACAAGAGTAGAACCCTCAAACCATCAAGCCAAAGGAAAGCTCCCAGAATTCATGTAAGTTAGAAATCTTATATTTTTCTTTATTCTTTTAATGGTTTTCTAAAATTTTTATTATCGTAAAATGATAAACAGATGCTATACCTTCTTGGAAAGGCTTTCCCTCTCTCTCATTCTTAAAATCAGCCCTTCTTTATCCTAGTTAAGTGATCTAATTGTTAGAATTAAACTTTTCATATTGTTTCTCTCTGAAAAGTGAAAATTGATTAGTTTAGAATGCTTTAAACCAATTGGGGATAATTCCTAAGTAGATTAAGGTTAGAAAAATTAAAAAATGGTCAGCCATACAAAGGAGGCTATGGCAAAATTTTCTAAAATATTGTGAAATAAATTTCATCTTTTATTAATCAAAAAGAGTAATCCCCAAAATCGTTTGTGTATTCTAAAAGTGTCATTTTCATTCATGCATAGAAAGATGCATATTGATTTTTTTTAATAAAAGAGTGAATTTTAATAGAATTAAATTCTATGCATAAGAAGATGCATATTGATTATTATTATTATTATAAAAGAATGATTTTCAATAGAATTGAATTCTATGTATAGAAAGATACATATTGATTTTATTTTTTTTATAAAAATGTTATTTTCATTAAAATGGATTTTATGCATAAAAGAATATTTTTTTATTATAAAAGTGTTATTTTCATTAAAATAGATTTTATGCATAAATAGATTCATAAAAGAATATTTTTTAATTATAAAAGTGTTATTTTTATCAAAATGGATTTTTATGCATAAATAGATGCATAAAAGAATATGTTTTTAATTATAAAAGTGATATTTTCATCAAAATGGATTTTATACATAACTAGATGCATAAAAGAATTTTTTTTATAACAGTGTTATTTTCATTAAAATGTATTTTATGCATAAATAGATGTATTAAATTTTTTTTATTATAAAAGTGTTATTTTCATCAAAATGGATTTTATGCATAAATAGATGCATAAAAGAATGTTTTTTATTATAAAAGTGTTATTTTCATCAAAATCGATTTTATGCATAACAATGCATAAAAGAATATGTTTTTATTATAAAAGTGTTATTTTCGTTAAAATGGATTTTATGCATAAATAGATGCATAAAAGAATATTTTTTTAATTATAAAAGTGTTATTTTCATCAAAATGGATTTTTATGCATAAATAGATGCATAAAAGAATATTTTTATTATAAAAGTGTTATTTTCATCAAAATGGATTTTTATGCATAAAAGAATATTTTTTTATTATAAAAGTGTTATTTTCATCAAAATGGATTTGATGCATAAATAGATGCACAAAAGAATATTTTTATTATAAAAGTGTTACTTTCATTAAAATGGATTTTTATGCATAAATAGATGCATAAAAGAATATTTTTTTATTATAAAGGTGTTACTTTCATCAAAATGGATTTTTATGCATAGATAGATGCATAAAAGAATATTTTTATTATAAAAGTTTTACTTTCATTAAAATGGATTTTTATGCATAAAAGAAATTTTTTTGATTATAAAAGTGTTACTTTCATCAAAATGGATTTTTATGCATAAATAGATGCATAAAAGAATATTTTTTTAATTATAAAAGTGTTACTTTCATCAAAATGGATTTTTATGCATAGATAGATGCATAAAAGAATATTTTGATTATAAAAAAGTTACTTTCATTAAAATGGATTTTTATGCATAAAAGAAAATTTTTTATTATAAAAGTGTTACTTTCACTAATATTAAATTTTATGCATAAAAAGATGCATAAAAGAATTTTTTTTATCAAAATAAGAGTTCACTTTAATCCTATGTTTAAATCCCAAGAAAATTGAAAAAATGAATAAGTAAATACTCAGTGAAGGAAAATTATACTGTTTTATATTCTCTAAGATGGTAATGAGAAAATTCAGAAAAACTATCGAAGTCAGAATTTAGATAAATGACTAATTTATTCTTCATAGGAATTCGTGTTTAGTTTTGAATTCAGTAAAGTAGTAATTGAAATATTACCTTCGAGAAAGATAGTTCAGGGAGAACCTTTCCAGGCTCAAACCCTGAATCAGACTATGACGACCAAGACGTAACTCCTTCGTCAGCTTTAAGAAATGACGATGTGACCAGTTCAATAATCTACACTCAAATCACCCACCGAATCTGAAACTAAGTTGAGACCCTTGATTTTGATCTGAGGATCAAGAATTCAGAATTCGAGGAATTCTGCTTGGGAATCCAGACCTGTAATCTAGAAGTCTTGGGATACGGAATTAAGATATACTCATTGTATTCAAAAGAAAATCAAAACTGAAAACTTGCATAGAAACCCTGTTTTCTTAAAGGCTGTCTTACGTTAGAATGCTAGAGGGAGCATTTGGTATATGTGTGTTCTAAGGGAAGTTTGGTTGCAACAGCTGGCGAGGAGTGTTCAAAGGACGGCTCACGTAGCAAAGCCTTGACCAGCCTCGGTATGGTTAAAATGGTGCGCTTTCGGTACGATGGACGAGGGCCGACGAAGCGGTCCCTGAGTGAAGTGCCACGACACCTAAGGAGGATCCTGGAGGGTTCTAACTAGACGATGCAGCACGGGCTCGCGGTGCCGAGGACACCCATGCGTATGTCGTGAAAGATATATATGTATGATGACGAGAAACTTATTATCTGTTACCGGATCTCGTTGTTTACCTGCTGGTCTCTATGGAGAGTCCAGAGTGACACTGTTTTGTGAGAAACAAGGATTGAATGGAAATTTTGAGTTGTGACATCTGTACCCAGTAATTGTTTGTCAATGGATTGTTTTATAAATTAAAGTTTAAAGAGGAGTGTGTGAGTATCTGTATTCTAAAGCAAAAGTTAAGAAAGGCTTTCAATTATGGGTGGGTGAGTACTTGTCTGGTTCTACTATTCCAGTGGTTGGGCTGTGGCTAACCCATGGGCCGGATGGGGTTAGGCTGGAATCAGTAGAGTTTTAATAATAAAAATTGATTAATAGGATTATGCTTAGAATTCGAATAGGTAAATAATAACTTAAAGACTTCTCGAACAAATAGATCAATGGATATGGCTAATTTAATTAGGAAAAAAGCATTGATTCCTTCAAGTTAAGTCTGTTATAGTTTCCCTTCTATCTGGTTTATTCAAATGAAGGTTAGTTCAGTCTTGACCTCGTTAGAAAATTCGTTAAGAAATTCAAAATGGTGGAATCGTCCCCACTTTTCGGGCATGGAAAATTTTTCCGGTTTCGGTATTCGGAATGACCACCAGCTTAGTCTCGTGCCTGGACATTCGAGGGCGAGGCCTGGAGTGGGAAACCCTGCCCTGTGCATGAGGAAACTACTTCCGCTGCTACCATCCGGGAATCCACAGTGCGTAGAGGGGTCTCACATTTACTCTTTACCTATGGTTGTTTGATCTTGCCTTTGATTGTAGAGTGGGATAAATTCCTTGAAAGATATCCGTTAGTTCGTTGTTGTTGTTGTGTCGTCGCCTTCACCAAGGAAGAGGAGGCTGAGCTGTTAATGTACCTGGAGAACCTAAACAGGTGACTTCATGAATAGACCTAAAATTATTGCATGTATTTTTTTGACCTTGTATAATAAGGTACTTTAAGCAAAGTGACACCCGTGCATGTGCCTCAAACGATGGATGCGAAGGTTTGGGCTTGCCAACCCAACCATCTTACTTGATCATCTCACAGACAGGAGTGAAAATTGGTTGAACTCATTATACGGCACGTGATAAGCACAAGCCAAGGTCAAGATGGTACAAGGTGCCCATGACCTTGTTGTGCCAATTTGTATTCCAAGTATGCTATTTTTTCTTGCTTGTTTATAACAATTGCTTTACTTTTGAAACTTCACATCTTAATATATGAAGCTTTCATGCTTGAGTGAAATAGGAGGAGTTCAAAACAACATTAAACGCAAGGACACATCAATTGCCTAGTGGAGGCGATCGCACAGAAGAAGAGGAGAAGGCATACCAAACACATTTGAAGGATGTAGAAAAGGTCTTCACCAAAAGGGGGTATCTCTTAGTGGCCATTTCCGATCTTGCCAATGGAAAGGGATTCTTCGATGTAATTTTCAAAGACCAAGATTAAAATGTGAAAGGCCAACAATAACTTTAGGGCCACTTAATCTTGCCTGAGAGAAAGTAAGTGTCCAATACATTGAAAGTGAAAGATCCTTGTCCCATCAGCGCAACGAATTCTAGGGTGCTAGCAGCGGAAGTAGCACTTCTTGCACAGGGCGGGGTCCCTCACTCGAGGCCTCACCCACGTATATCCGGACAAGAGACTAATCCCTCAGTTCCTCCGAAACGAACCCGAAAAAACTTCCCTCGCCCGGAAAGCACGGGCGATTCCTCCGATATTTTTACTCTAACGTAATCAAGAGCCTTAACTAACTGAATTGATCTGATTGAACCCGTAAGTCCCATAGTCAGATTAAGGAAAAGACTTGCACTTTGATCATAGAGACCAATGCTTTTTTCCTCATTGAGAGACACAGCCGTTGATTCTTTTCCATAGAACAATTTTTATCCGGGATTTATTTCATCTATCATACCACAGTAGAATTGAGTCTCATTTGAGGGATCCATCAGTCCAGCCTAACCCCATCCAATCCCGTGGGTCGGCCAACCGCCCAACCACTGCAGTGATGGGATCCATTTAAGAATTTGGTTAGGTTTTGTCCCAGGTACCAGGGAAAAGAGTTCCCAGGTCTCCTAGCCGGATATTCATGCAAACTTAAAACGAGTCACACCACTTACACACCCAATATGAAATTGCCTTTTTCACAAATTCAGCTGTCTTTAAAATAATCTTTTAATGAAACTATAGTATCACTGATCATAAACCTCCAAAATATCCGATTGAATCCTAATTTTCAATTTTTCCTTCATCATCGATGTACCTATGGCATCATTAGCAACTAGAATGCTCACCACCTGTCCACTGAGGGGCCTTTTTTCATTAGTTCCTAGCTCATAGTACCCAGCAATATATTCACTTATAAAAATCAAAATGGAATCTCCAGATCAGCAAGATCAACCCAACAGATCCATATAAAAGAGCCATGGACTCATCCGTTGAGGACAAGCAATGTCAATCAACCAGATCCATGCTCGAATTCAGAAAACAACTCTTACTCCTTGTTCCAATATCTTCCACGACGCACGTGTGGGTATCTTCGGCGACCCAGAGCTCGAGCACCGTATGGTCAGCACGTATGGTCAGCACCCTCTAGGATCCTTCGCAAGTCACCTAGCGCTTCACTCATAGGCCGCTTCCTTGGTCCCTCATCCACCATACCAGTAAATCGAATGGTCAAGACCTCGGCCGACCTTGCTACGCGAGACATCCTCCATTGACTCTCCGCGTCAGCTGTTGCAACTTTATTAGCTAGGTCTCCACGACCTCATTCACAAGACGGTCAAAATGCTTCCCTAGCATTCTTGACATAAAGCGGTCATTTAAAAACAAGTCATAAATACAATTTCTATAACGAACTCTCGTCTTTCCACATTGTTCCACATCAATCCACACCCATTTCATATGTATTCTCATTCTCATCCAATCACATCATCTTCATCTCATCACATCTTTCCTCATTTATCCTCATCTGATCTCATCCACTCGCATCTACCCATATCCACATCTCATCACATCACATTCATTCACATCTCATCCATTCACATCACATCTCATTCATTCACATCTATCCTATTTCACATCACATCACATCTATCCACATCATATCTCATTCATACACATCTTATCTCATTCATCCACATCCATCCAATCGTTTACATGTACGACTACCCACATCTATCCATACATTCATATCTATCACTTCACATCCACATATATTCATGTCACATCACATCACATTCTTTCACATACACATCCACATCCATTCTTTCACATACACATCCACATCCATTCTTCACATACACATTCACATCCATTCTTTCGCATACATATCCACATCCATTCTTCACTACACATGCACATCCATTCTTCACATACACATCCACATCCATTTTTCACATACACATTCACATCCATTCTTCACATACACATTCTTTCACATATACATCCACATCCATTCTTCACATACACATGCACATCCATTCTTCGCATACACATCCACGTCCATTCTTCACATACACATCCGCGTCCATTCTTCACATACACATCCGCGTCCATTCTTCACATACACATCCGCATCCATTCTTCACATACACATCCACATCCATTCTCATCACATACACATTCACATCCATTTTCATCCCATACACATCCACATCCGTTCTTCGCATACACATCCACATCCATTCTTTCACATACATATCCACATCCATTCTTCACATACATATCCACATCCATTCTTCACAAACACATCCACATCCATTCTTCACATACACATTCACATCCATTTTCATCACATCTAGTCACTTAGGGACCGCTTCGTCGGCCCTCGCCCACATCGTACTGGAAGTGCACCATTTTTCAACCATACCAAGGTTAGGCAAGACCTGGGCAGGTTTTGCCCTGTGAGCTAACCTTTGACACTCCCCGCCAGATGATTGTGGGACTTATTCTTTTGGAATAACAAAAACAAACTTTCTTTTTCACAAAATTTTGGAAAATTTTACCATAACCTCCTTTGTATGGCTGACCATTTCTCATTTTTATCTTTCTTTATTTAACTTAATTAACCCAATTTAGAATTATAGAACTCTAATCTACACAATTTTCTAAATTCAAGAGAGTAAACAATAAGAAGAGTTTAATTAATCACTTAGTTAATCTTTCTAGGATTAAGAAAGGTTGGAATGTAGAGAAGAGAAGGGGGTGGCCTTTTCATCAAAGGCATAGCATTTGAATTTAATTCAAACATCTGCAAAACATAAAAATCAAGAAAACCATAGATTTTTCATTAAAATTCATAAACAAGTACGCAAATTAGCTTACATGCAGCTTGTAAGCTCTCCTTTGGCTTGAGGGATTGAGGGTTCTACTCTTGTTTGAAGCAAGAGTCGCCACCAATTCACTTTGGAGAGGATTAGGCCAAAAACAATTGAATTATTAAAAAATTCAATGTAGATGGCTCAGGACAGGAGTAGAGTAACAGTGCATAAACACCATTAAGCTTTTACAAAGGGGGAGGCTTCTATTTATAGGAAAAAGTGAGCCTCTAACAAAGCAAACGGATTCTAGAATTTTCCAGATCAGTTTGGTCAATTTTTGACCATTTTTGGGTCAGTTTAGCTTACTTTTTGGATCTAGTTTTGAAATAGGAGAGAGGAGAGATGAAAATATCTCATTTTATTGATTAAAAATTGGGGGTAATGATGAGAAAAGGTGCCTACTTCATGAGGGGAGATCCCCACACTGAGGTGTCAAAATTTAAATTTTTTAATTCTTTTCTTTGGTCCTTAGTCCACTCTTCATCTTATGTGAGCATTTACTCATTTTTGGGGGTTTTTCTTTTATTCTTCAATTTATCTCCTCCCTACACTTGGATTGATCCTATTGGCCCATAGGAACCTTAATTGGACCATAATCCAAAAATTTCTAAAAATCTGGACCCTTAGGCTAAGGTCCTTTATATCTATTTTTAATTAATTTCAATTGCATATTGGAAAGTTCTTTTTGAATTTATGTTTCAGGGGAAACCATTTTAGACACTAGGAGGATTTTTATATCCAAAAATATCTCAATTTTGAATTACCTTCGTCTAGACATTTTCTCTCTCCAGGCCACAGGGTAAAATAGGATCTTTCTTTTAATTCAGAGAGGGGAATAATTTTAAGATCAGAAAGGAAGGTTCTTACACCTGTACACCTCAAAAGTGTTGAAATGTCAAGCTCGTATACAGCTGGAGGATAGCACATGGGTGCTGACAGAGTGACAGTATGGTAGATAGATATCGTGTGGTGTGTTTATGACCGCGTCTAGCTGGTCATGTGTGGTGTGGACATTACATTAGGTTTACTTTGTAGTGTGGACACAACACTATGTTGTGTTCTCTTTTGTGTGTGTGAGAGAGATGGTGACTATGGCTTCTCTCCTTCTCTATGGATATGGATTAGGGTTTGCTTCTCTTGTGTGTGTGCTACCTCCTGCTTCTGTTTTTTATCATGGTATCAGAGCCTGGTGCTCAACATTAGGGTTTGTGAGTGAGTGAGAGAAGAGGGAAGAAGAAGCTTGAAGAAAAAAGCTGTGAAGGAAGCCATTGGAGCTTGGAGCAAAGGAGAAGTTGTGGAGCACACACCGGCATCAGATCTGAGAGCTAAGGACCATTGGTAAGTGTAGCAAGATCCCCTCTGCGGATTGCAGGTATCAAGAGCAAGTGTAAGAGAAGATTAAAGGTGCAAAAGCAAGCAGAAAATTTCTGTTTTGAATTTTTAATGGAAAGCTTATGAAGGAGTGTGTCTTGGCAAATGTATTGGATCAAATGCAAAGCAAACACTGAGGCTCTCATGTATTGTGAATGAACACATGTATTAGCAACTTTGGGGCAAGTCATTGCATGAAAAATTGATGCATTACAGGCAATTTGTGAAGGAAAAAATTTTGGTTTTTTGGACTCTACAAAAACAGAGAACATGTGCCTGGTGGAGGATCGAATGTGGAAGATTGAAGCAAAATTGAGCCAAACCCCTTATACCCATGTTAGATTAGGTCATAACTAAGAGGCCTATCATGTCAATGGTGTAATCTCCCCAGAACCCCTACAAGTAGGCGGTGCTTTTTTTTGCAGATTCTTGGACAGTTTTCATCATTTTCAATCATATTTGATCATTACAAGGTCTTTTCATGAGGTTGAAGTCACTTGGAGCTTAGCAAATACTTGTTTGGAGCTGACATTAACATTTGGGAAGCTTACTTGAAGGATTTGGAGCTCATTCAACTCAATAACCAGTCATTAGCAAAATTACAGAACTGTGTTGCAGAGCTTCACTAATGCAAGCATTAATCTCTACCTGTTGAGAATTGGACTAATTCCTTTGGTACAAGCAAGGAGCAAGGTGTTGCTAAACTTTTGAATAAAAAAGTTTTGAATTTGGTTCAGATTTGAAGATTCTAGAGCAATTTATGTGAGTGCTGGTACCTGACATGAGCAGAAATAGCAGACCAGAGAGTCGGTAAAATTGGTGGTTCTCTTTCATCTTGAAGAAATTGATCAAACCCTCTTAGGTTTAGTTGGAGAAATGTGTTGGGAAGCCAATGCAAGTTGAATCATTGCATTTGGACAAGATTTGAAGGATTTAGAGCATAATCTTTGACTGGTTACTGGCAAAATTACTGGCGAGAAAAAAGCCAAAAATTACTGGCGAAATTACTGGCGAGAAAAAAACCAAATTTTTTTTTGTGAAGAAGTATCATTTGGTTTCAACTTTGATCGAGTGTACATTGTTGATGAATCATTGTGGGATGTTAATGCACACAATTTGCAAGCATTTGATGTGATTTGGAGAGATTTGAAGCTTTACAGGTTCGGCATACAACTTGTCAAAGGGGTACATCTACTATATTTTTGCAACAATGGGAGATGGTCCGATACAGATTGTTGGAGAGAAGCTTGACAGAACTAACTTTCAAGTGTGGAAGTTTCGAATGAAGAGTTTTTTGAAAGGCAAAGGTTTATGGAGTCTCGTGTCGGATGAAGACCCGGAGCCATTCCTACCTCCTCAACCAAATAATGCTCAGTTTTTGCTGGCTCACAAGCAATGGGTAGAGCGGTCTTCGAAAGTGTTGCATTATTTTTCAATATGTGTAACAGATGCCTTGCTTATTCACATTCAAGATGCAGATACACCGAAAGAAGCATGGGGTATATTGTGCCGAATGTATGAGACAGACACTGGTGCAAGGAAGATACAACTAAAGCAACAGATTCACAGTGTAACACGAAGGAATAGGAGTATACATGAGTATGTTCAGGAAATCAAGGGTTATGCAGATTCCTTGTCATCAATCCATGGCCCAATGGATGATGATGATTTGGTTGCCCTCACATTATTGCGTGGTTTATGCAAAGAATACAAATCTTTTGACACTTCCATCTCAGTAAGGTTGGGAGGAATGCCAGACTTTAATGAGCTTGTGTCATTGCTCATTGTGGAATAATTAAAGCTTGGACTTGGTGGTATGAGTCTTACAGGTGGTGCATCCTCGTCAAGCAATGATGAGCATGCAAGGAATCAGGCTTTTTACTCATCTAGAGGCTTTCTCGAGGCAGGGGGAGATTTACCCCTCGAGGCCGTGGAGGACGTGGTTGGAATGACAGGTCTACTCAACCACAATCAAATCAAAATTTTCAGAATTCACAGTCATCATTTGGATCACGTGGAGGTCGTGGATTTCAATCCCATAGGGGGAGAGTTGGAACAGGTGCTCGTGGTAGAGGACGATGGCAAGGTCCTCAACAAAATTTGAATGGGATTGAATGTCACTATTGTGGCAAACTTGGACATATGGCAAAAGATTGTTACAAAAAGCAGAATGATGTCAGGAATGGAAGACCACAACATGGAAATTATGCATCTACCAGTAACAATGATGGGAGTTCAAATCATCTTTTTGCGATGAAGCACATTATGGGGACAATGGATTCTCAGAATGCTGGAGATGAGTCATGGTATATGGATTCAGGTGCCTCAAACCACATGACATGTCATGGTGAGTGGTTTGAGAAGATGCAACTATTGGATACAAATGGTTATGTGGTCACAGGAGATGATACTCAGCATCTTATAACACATGTTGGCAGTGTGCCTTTGAGGATGCATGATGGAAATGTGAAGAATATGTCAGAAGTGTTATATGTACCATCCATCACAAAGAATTTGGCATCAGTAGGCCAAATGGTTGAGCAGGGATTACAAGTAAGATTCAATGAGAATGGCTGTTTTGTGGAAGACTTTAAGCATGGCTGTAGATTGATTGCCAAGGGCAAGAAGGAAGAAAGGTTGTTCAAATTGGATGCAGGCATACCAGAATTGAGCTCAGCCATGTTTTCAAAGAGCAATGGGATTGTGCAGGACATTGACATGTGGCACAAGAGGATTGGACATGTCAATATACAGAGATTAAAGAACATGCAAACAAGAGGCATTGTCAGTGGATTGCCTAGATTCAAATATGATGGACATATGCATGTTTGTGAAGCCTGTCAGTTTGGAAAGCAGGCAAGGTTGAGGTTTCCTAGAGAAGGAAATATGAGTAACAGGCCACTTGAGATAGTACACAGTGATGTATGGGGCCCTGCACAAAATCCATCTATCAAAGGCAGTCTATACTATGTGACATTTATAGATGATTTCAGCAGGATGACATGGATATACTTTCTGAGAGAGAAGAGTGAAGTGCTGGAAAAGTTCATGGATTTCAAAGCTCTTGTAGAAAAGCAATATGGCTGTTGGATTAAATGTTTGAGAACAGATGGAGGTGGTGAATACACCTCAAAAGCTTTTGAGCATTTCTTGAGGAAGCATGGGATAAGAAGACAGTTGACATGCAGGTATACACCTCAACAGAATGGTGTGGCTGAGAGAAAGAATAGAGTCATATGTGAAGTGGCAAGGGCCATGCTCAATGAAAAGAGCATGCCAGATTACTATTGGGCAGAAGCATGTGCTACTGCAGTGTATATCCTGAACAAAACACCTACAGCAGCCATTCATGGAAGCACGCCAGAGATGCGGCTTACAGGTTACAGGCCAGACATTGGACATCTCAAAGTCTTTGGATGCGTAGCTTATGTCCATGTGCCTGACGAAAGAAGACGGAAGTTGGATCCTAAGGTAGAGAAATGTGTATTTGTTGGATATGCACAGGATCGAAAGGCCTACAAATGTTATAACCCTCAAACTAGACAAGTAGTCATCTCACGAGATGTGGTGTTTGATGAGCTTGCTAGTTGGTACAAAGCAAAAGATGAGGGAGTCATTGACTCACTTGAGGCAGATGTGCCTGTGAACTTGCCACAAGCAAGTTCTAGTTCTACTAATATGTCTGGGCCAGCAACAGAAGCTGAGAGTAGCAGTGTATGTCCATGGTCAGGACGTTTGAGGCATGAGAGTGTGAGCACTGGGAGTAGTGCTATGGATAAAGGCAAGAAGAAAGTCGAAGGAATTGGAATCACAGGTTATGAGTCATCTAGTTCTGAGAGTTTGGATGAGGAGCTCGGCATACCTGTTTTACGCACACCTGGTGCTAGGCAGGACAGATATGTGCCACCACATGCTAGAGTTACAGGTGTACAGAGTGACCCGCATGCATTGCGAAGATCCCAGAGAGTCAGATATCCAGTTGAAAGATTGACATATCGAGATTTTGCTATGCACTATGCATACATGACATCTATGGTACAGCATGTGGAACCTACATGCTATACAGAGGCTATTGGAGAGCATGTATGGGAGAAAGCCATGGATGAAGAGATGGATGCTTTGGACAAAAATGATACATGGGAATTGGCTGAGTTACCTCAAGGAAAGAATGCAATTGGTTGCGAATGGGTGTATAAGGTAAAGTTCCCTAGAGAGACATAAGGCAAGGCTGGTCGCTAAAGGATATGCACAAACTTATGGTCTTGATTATGATGAAACTTCCAGCCCAGTGGCTAAGATGGCTACAGTGAGGTCTATCATTGCACTAGCAGCACAAAAAGGTTGGGCTTTACATCAAATGGATGTAAAAAATGCTTTCTTGAATGGTGAACTACAAGAAGAGGTGTACATGGAACAGCCAGAAGGATATGTACATCCAAAATATCCGACTTTTGTTTGCAGGTTAAAGAAAGCAATCTATGGTTTGAAGCAAGAACCTCGTGCTTGGAGTGACAAGATCAGCAGATATCTTATCAGTATTGGTGGATTTGTGGTTGGAAATGCAGACTCTTCACTTTATGTGAAGAAGACACATGATGGTATTGTGATGATAGTCATTTATGTTGATGATTTGATTATCACAGGTGATTGTGGGAAAGGCATTGATGAGGTTAAGGCCTCTTTATGCAAAGAGTTTGATATGAAAGACCTTGGTGATTTAAGGTTCTTTCTTGGCATTGAGGTGATCAGAACAAGCAAGAGTATATGGTTGGTGCAAAGGCAATATGCACTTGACATGCTGGCAAAGTATGGTATGATAGCATGCAAACCAATGTTGACACCATTAGAGCAAAACATGAAGCTTAGGGCTGATTTAGGTGATGAGCTTGATGATATCACCATGTACAGGAAAATGGTTGTTGGTAGCCTTATCTACATGACCATTACGAGGCCAGATCTCAGTTATGCAGTTGGTTTGGTGAGTCAGTTTATGCAGAGTCCTCGTAAACCTCACTTGGATGCTATGAGACGTATTCTGAGATACGTCAAAACTACCGTGCATTATGGTCTTTTCTATGAGGCAGGAAAAGACATGCATGTCTATGGATATACAGATGCAGATTGGGCCGGTAGTGCATATGACAGGCGGTCTACCAGTGGCTATGTTTTCAGCCTTGGTAGTGGAGCTGTGAGTTTCCGTACTAGATTGGGAGTCCTAGAGATGGACATGTCGAGCTTGAGGGGGAGTGTTGAAATGTCAAGCTTGTATACAGCTGGAGGATAGCACATGGGTGCTGACAGAGTGACAGTATGGTAGATAGATATCGTGTGGTGTGTTTATGATCGCGTCCAGCTGGTCATGTGTGGTGTGGACATTACATTAGTTTTACTTTGTAGTGTGGACACAACACTATGTTGTGTTCTCTTTTGTGTGTGTGAGAGAGATGGTGACTATGGCTTCTCTCCTTCTCTATGATTGATGGATATGGATTAGGGTTTGCTTCTCTTGTGTGTGCTACCTCCTGCTTCTGTTTTTTATCAAAAAGCTGGAGAGAGGAATATTACATCCTATCCCACTTAAAAAATGCGAGATGTCCTCATCTCGCAAACTAGAGGACAACTCTTTCCCTTAATATTCAATTGATTCTGGGGTTCCTTATAGTCTGCTGGTCAACCCAACAGAATCCTGGGATAAAGATCCCTTATATAGAGCTCATCATTAGATAACAATTCATTGAGATCATATCATTCATATCTTTAATAATGGTTCATTAGACTGAAATTTCCATCTGAATAATCCTCCATGGGAATTTGGTGAAGTCTGGCATTAGATAGAACATTTTTAAAAAAAGCAACAGTTTTTCTTTTTTTTTTTGATGTTTCGATTTTTAATTTGCCATCCCTTAACTTGATCCACTGGGTCAGGTGTTAACAGTAGCAATCTGTCAGCACAATCCACTCATAGTGATTTGCTGAAGTCATTATCGTCATTCCAGTTACGAACATCATCAAAGGGACTCGTCTCATTCATCCTCATTGTGGTTTTGCTCAGCTTATCGCTTTTCAACCGAAATTCCATCATTCTTCAATCAGAATCCAATTCAACTCATCAATTCTCAACCAGAGTTTTGAAATCATATCAACCACATTCGAATTCATCATCTGGATAGCATTTTTGCTTATAATTTCAAGGTCTTAGATTTACTCGTATATACTGCCAGTAAAGAGCTGCAGTTATACCCTCGATATATACGGGTAGTCACGGTCCTTGGAATTATAAGGTAAATACCATCATGTCTAGGCCTCAAGCAAGTCAAGGATTCCATGCAATTGCGGTACTTCCATTTGAAGACCCAATTACTAATTTATGAATTTCAGTTTGAATATCAATTTGTATGTATTTCATTACACATTTCTAACTTTTTACTGTTACTTCATAAATATTTGACATTTTTGGCTTCTCGGTTGATCCCTTTTAGCTAATTCGCTAGCTAATTCGCTCTGATACCAGCTGAAAGATCCCTATCCCCTCAGCGCAACGAATTCTGGGGTGCTAGCAACGGAAGTAGCACTTCTCGCGCAGGGTAGGGTCCCTCACTCTCGGGACCTCACCCACGTATATCCGAACAAGAGACTAATCCCTCGGTTCTTCCAAAACCGAACCCGAAAAAACTTCCCTCGCCCAAAAAGCACGGGCGATTCCTTCGATATTTTTACTCTAACGTAGTCAAGAGCCTTAAATAACTGAACTAATTTGACCGAACCCGTAAGTCCCATAGTCAGATCAAGGAAAAGACTTGCTTTTGGATAATAGAGACCAACACTTTTTTCCTCATTGAGAGGCACAGTCGTTGATTCTTTTCCATAGAACAATTTTTATCCAGGAATTATTTCATCTATCGTACCATAATAGAATTGAGTCTCATTTTAGGGATCCAGTCCAGCCTACCCCATCCAGTCCCGTGGGTTGGCCAACTGCCCAACCACTGTAGTGATGGGATCCATTTAAGAATTTGGTTAGGTTTTGTCCCGGGGGGTACCAGGGAAAAGAGTTCCCAGGCCCCCTAGCCGGATATTCATGCAAACTTAAAACTAGTCACACCACTTATATACCCAATATGAAATTGCCTTTTTCACAGATTCAGCTGTTTTTAAAACAATCTTTTAATGAAACTATAGTATCACTGATCATAAACCTCCAAAATATCCGGTTGAATCCTAATTTCCAATTTTTCCTTCATCAGTGTACCTATGGCATCATTGGCAACTAGAACTCACCACCTGTCCACTCTCAGGGGCCTTTCCGCCGGCAATATATTCACTTACAAAATTCAAAATGGAATCTCCGTTGAAGATCAGCAAGATCAACCAACACATCCATATAAAAGAGCCATGGACTCATCCGTTAAGGACCAGCAAGGTCAATCAACCAGATCCATGCCCGAATTCAGAAAACAACTCTTACTCCTTGTTCCAATATCTTCCACGATGCACATGTGGGTATCTTCAGCAGACCCAGAGCCTGAGCACCGTATGGTCAGCACCCTCTAGGATCCTAGTGCTTCACTCATAGGCCGCTTCCACTGTACCGGAAGCTCACCATTTAAATCGAACCCAGGCTGGTCAAGACCTCGGTCAACCTTGCTACGCGAGACATCCTCCATTGACATCCTGCATTGAATCTCCAGCAGAACAGTTGTTGCAACTTTATTAGTTAGGTCTCCATGACCTCATTCACAAGACGGTCAAAATGCTTTCCCAACATTCTTGACATAAAATAGTCATTTAAAAACAGGTCATAAATACAGTTTCTATAACGAACTCTCGTCTTTCCACATTGTTCCACATTATTTAATCCACATCCATTTCATATGTATTCCCATTCTCATCCAATCACATCCATTTCATATGTATTCCCATTCTCATCCAATCACATCATTTTCATTTCATCACATCTTTCCTCATTTATCCTCATCAGATCTCGCATCTACCCATATCCACATCTCATCACATCACATTCATTCACATCTCATCCATTCACATTACATCTCATCCATTCACATCTATCCCGTTTCACATCACATCACATCTATCCCGTTTCACATCTTATCACATCTCATTCATTCACATCTCATCCATTCACATCACATCTCATTCATTCACATCTATCCCATTTCATATCACATCACATCTATCCACATCATATCTCATTCATACACATCTTATCTCATTCATCCACATCCATCCAATCGTTCACATGTACGACTACCCACATCTATCCATACATTCATATCTATCACTTCACATCCATATATATTCATGTCACATCACATCTCTTTACATCACATCACATTCTTTTACACATCCACATCCATTCTTTCACATATACATCCAAGTCCATTCTTTCACATACACATCCACACCCATTCTTCACATACACATTCACATTCATTCTTTCACATACATATCCACATCCATTCTTCACATACACATCCACATCCATTCTTTCACATACATATCCACATCCATTCTTCACATACACATTCACATCCATTCTTCACATACACATCCACATCCATTCTTCACATACACATTCACATCCATTCTTTCACATACATATCCACACCCATTCTTCACATACACATTCACATCCATTCTTCGCATACACATTCACATCCATTTTCTTCGCATACACATCCACATCCATTCTTCGCATACACATCCACATGCATTCTTCACATACACATTCACATCCAATCTTTCACACACATATCCACATCCATTCTTTCACATACATATCCACATCCATTCTTCACATACACATCCACATCCATTCTTCACATACACATTCACATCCATTTTCATTACATACACATCCACATCCATTCTTCACATACACATCCACATCCATTCTTCACATACACATTCACATCCATTCTTTCACATACATATCCACATCCATTCTTCACATACACATTCACATACACATCCACATCCATTCTTCACATACACATCCACATCCATTCTTTCACATACATATCCACATCCATTCTTCACATATACATTCACATCCATTCTTCACATACACATCCACATCTATTCTTCACATACACATTCACATCCATTTTCATCACGTACACATCCACATCCATTCTTCACATCCACATCCATTCTTTGCATACACATCGACATCCATTCTTCACATACACATTCACATCCATTCTTTCACATATATATCCACATCTATTCTTTCACATACATATCCACATCCATTCTTCACATATACATTCACATCCATTCTTCACATACACATTCACATCCATTTTCATCACATCTATTCACTCAGGGACCGCTTCATCGGCCCTCGCCCATCATACCGGAAGCGCACCATTTTTCAATCATACCGAGGTTAGTCAAGACCTGTGTTGAGATATTGAGCTCGTCCAGTCAGGCGGTGGACACTGATGACCTGCCTGGGGGATAGGCCCCACACTTACACCACTGGCATGGTCAGGCGGTGGACACTGATGACCTGCCTGGGGGATAGGCCCCACACTTACACCACTGGCATGGTTGGTGAGATCATGGGAGATATGCAGCGGCCAGTGGGATGACAGGCTGTGTGACAGCCATTCTAGAGACTGGCATAGTTATAGCGCCAGCTCATTTAGTCGGGTTCACACTATAGAGAACCCGTGTATGTATTGGTTGAGTACCTTTCATATTATGTGTACTCTTATTCTTGTATATGGTGTGTTGAGTGTTGAGTAGAGAAGAAGAAGATTTTCAGCCTCTCACCTTGTGTATTCTCTATATCAGAGCTAAGGGCTGAGCTGCAAGTAAGAGAACCACAGGAAGCGATACGAGGGTAAGAGCTTCAACTACTCCTAGCATCGTTGCCATCCAATGGGTCATCTGGCATCGTTGCCTCCCATATACAAATCTTTTGTGTTGGTGACTACACCCTTGTCGGGAGCTCTACGGGAGGCACTGGCAAACGATCTCTGATTGAGGAGCTTTCTTCGCGGGAGTAAAGCTATAGGGCAACTATAATGTCCTATAGGACAAACTTTTCTAGGCCGAGAACGCGTTTCGAGCGCGTCTGGACCTCCGTTTTTCAGAAAGCAGGCGATTTCGAGCACTGCGGGTAAGTCATCGATTCTCTGCACAACTCTGTTTTAAGAACTACAGGAAGACAGATTGACTGTGCAGACACTGTGGGTGCTGCAAAGAGGTCTACAGTTGACATTGGGTGTATGTATGCACATTGAAGTCACTGGTTTGTGACATTTGAGAGTACTACAGTACAGCTGTGCAGAAAATACAGCAGTTGTGCAGGAAAAACCAGAGTGCAGTTTCTGGTAAAATTGTGTGTTTGGCAAGATGTCTAATGATGGCATAATACAGATTGTGGCTGAGAAGCTGGATAAGAATAACTTCCATGCTTGGAGGTTCAGGTTGACGAATTTTCTGATGGGAACAGGCTATTGGGACTACATAGAAGCTGAGCATGAAGAGGCACCAGAGATACCGGGACTGCTACAGATGTGAAAGAGTTTAAAGACTGGAACCAAGGAGCCAGGAAGGTTATGTATTGGCTCTCCATTAGTATACAGGACACCATGATTGGGCACATTCAGGATGCCAAGTCCCCCAAGGAGGCGTGGGACACCTTGGTAAAGCTCTATGAAACAAATACCAAGGCACGTAAGATACAGTTGAAGAATGAACTTCATACTGTGGAGAAAAAGAGCATGTCTGTGAATGACTATGCATTGAAGATAAAGGGTATTGTGGAATCCCTTGCATCTATTAGTGTGTCAGTAGATGATGATGACAAGGTGGAAGTCTGTCTACGTGGTCTCGGGCCACAATACAAGGCGTTCAAGACGTCTATTCAGACTCGAGAAAACATTCCCAACTTTACAGATTTGGTGTCTATGCTGATTATCGAAGAGAAGAGCCTGGGTGAAGACCAACAGTCTTCACAAAGCAAAAAAAGTTCAGAGCAACAGGCCTTCTACACGAGTTCAGGAAGAGGACGAGGTAGAGGAGGTCGTGGACGCGGTCAAGGAGGTGGCTAAACAGGTAATCAGAATTATGGCCAGCAGCAGAAGCAGCAACAACAACAGTCCCAGAATCAGCAACAACAACAACACGCAGGTGGAAGAGGCAAATTCAGAGGCAGGGGGAGTCAAAGAGGCTGTGGAAATTGGCAAAGGCAATATAATGATGCACATGAATGCTATTATTGTGGTAAGCCTGGGGACATGTGCAGGCAGAATGTTATAAGAAGCAGGCTGACATGCAAAATGGGAAAGTGCAGCAAAACAACTATGCATCCTCAAGCAGAAATAATGAGGATAATGAAAGGTTGTTTGTTATGCAGCATGTCGTGAATGCCATGTCTGAAAATGTTGATGTAGCACAAAAAGATAATGTATGGTATGTGGATTCAGGCGCTTCAAACCACATGACGAGTCATGGGGAGTGGTTCAAGGAGATGAAAAACCCAGAAAGACCAGGTTTTGTGGAAACAGGGTATGACACTGCTCATCCAATTGCCCATGTTGGAGATGTGCCATTGTCTATGCAGGATGGCAAAGTGAAGTACCTTGCAGATGTACTTCATGTACCGAACATAACAAAGAATCTGGTTTCAGTTGGCCAGATGATTGAGCAGGGTTTGCAGGTTCGGTTTAACCCTGATGGATGTTATGTTGAAGATTTTAAAGACAAGTGCAGATTGGTTGTAAAAGGCAACAGAGTGGGCAGAATGTTTACATTAAATGTAGACATGCCTGAAATGAGTGCTGCGATGTTTGCAAATGGTTCAGGAATTGTTGCAGACATAGACATTTGGCATAAAAGGATTGGACATGTAAATGTGCAGAGATTGAAGTCAATGTAGACAAAAGGAATTGTGACAGGGCTGCCAAAATTTAAAGTGGAAGGTATGTAGAAAATATGTGAAGCATACCAATTTGGGAAGCAAACAAAGCATGTGTTTCCACGTAACAGATATGTGAGCAGAAATGCACTAGATATTGTGCATTCAGATGTATGGGGACTACGAAGACCATATCTATGGGAGGCTGCAGGTATTATGTGACTTTCATTGATGACCACACAAGGAAAGTGTGGGTATATTTCATGAAGGAGAAGAGTGAGGTGTTTACTCACTTTCATTGATGACCACACAAGGAAAGTGTGGGTATATTTCATGAAGGAGAAGAGTGAGGTGTTTACTCACTTTCAGAATTTCAGAGTTTTGGTTGAAAAGCAAACAGGGAAATATGTAAAGTGCCTAAGGTCAGATGGAGGGGGAGAGTACTTCTCCAATGAGTTCTCTGAATTTTTGAAGAAGAATGGTATTCGGAGATAGTTTACATGCAGATACACTCTGCAGCAAAATGGAGTTGCTGAGTGGTAAAACAGGCACATTGCTGAGATTGCACAAGCATTGATGGAAGAGAAGAATATGCCGCATTGCTATTGGGCTGAGGCTGTTTCTACAGCAGTATACATCATGAACAGGACTCCAACTGCAGCCATACATGATGTAACTCCAGAGGAGAGGTTTACTGGTAGAAAACCAGATTTGTCTCATCTGAAAGTCTTTGGATGCATTGCATATGTGCATGTGCCAGATGAGCTGAGAACTAAGCTAGATCCAAAAGCTGAAAAATGTGTGTTTATTGGATACTCCCTTGAGCAAAAGGGATACAGGTGTTATAACCCTGCTACACGTGAGTTGAGGGTAAGTAGGGATGTTGTCTTTGATGAGATGAGCAGCTGGTATGCTACTGAAAAAGAAGCTGTTGGGGCTGATGTGAGTGGAAGTGTGGTTGCACAAAATGCAGGTCCAGCAATCACAGTCTTTGAGTGGACCAGGAGAGTCCTCATCTAGTGGGTCTATTGATAGACCATGGAGTGGCAGGCTGCGTCATAATACCAGTCCTGCAAATGTGATTAGTACATCACGTAAAGGAAAAGAGAAAGTGGTTGAGCCCCTTGGTATGCCTGACATTTCTGCAGGGCATTCTCATGTTGATGGAGAGTCTAGTGGCTCAGATATGAGCCTTGATGAGAAGCTTGGGATCCCAGCTATGCGAACACGTGGTGTAAAGAAGGCTATGGAAGCCATGAATGAAAAGCTGCAAAGATCAGGGAGAGTGAAGAACCCTGTGCAGAGATTTACATATGATGGTTATGTGGCACATCACTATGCATATATGGCAAAGGTTGTGCAGGTTGTAGAGCCCACATGCATTGATGAGGCTGTTGGAAATGTGTGTTGGGAGAAAGCTATGGATGAGGAGATGGATGCACTTTATGGAAATGAGACTTGGGATTTAGTGCAATTGCCTGAAGGCAAGAAAGCCATTGGATGCAAGTGGGTGTACAAAGTAAAACATAACAGTGATGGAAGCATAAATAGGTACAAGGCTAGATTGGTAGCCAAAGGATATGCGCAGACATATGGGATTGATTATGAGGAAACTTTTAGCCCAGTTGCCAAGATGGCAACGGTGAGAGTTGTTATAGCAGTGGCTGCGTCAAAGCAATGGTCTTTACATCAGATGGATGTAAAGAATGCATTCTTGCATGGGGATTTGCAAGAAGATTTGTATATGTTGCAGCCACCTGGTTATGAGGATGTGGGTCACCCGAGCACGTTTGCAGGTTGAAGAAAGCCTTGTATGGCTTAAAGCAAGCACCAAGAGCATGGTCTGACAAGATTTCTGAATACCTTGTCACTATTGGCTTTCGTGTAGCCAATGCAGATTTCTCGCTGTATGTGAGACATGGTGATAGAGGAGTTGTGCTTGTTGTCATCTATGTAGATGACTTGATCATTACGGGGGACCATGATGCAGAGATCTTTGATGTAAAGATCTTGCTTAGATAGAAGTTCGAGATGAAGGATCTGGGGGAGCTCAGATATTTCTTGGGCATTGAGGTGATTAGGTCACCACATGGTATTGGATTACTGCAGAGACAGTATGGCTTGGACATGTTGTCCAAGTATGGTATGATAGGCTGTAAGCCTATTTCTGTGCCATTAGATCAGAATGGCAAGTTGAGTGCAGATTCAGGAGAGATCTTGGAGGATCCTACTATGTACAGGCGCATAGTAGGAAGTTTGATCTACATGACGATCACCAGACCAGATTTGAGCTATGCTGTTGGGTTGGTGAGTCAGTTTATGCAGGTTCCACGGAAACCGCATTTGGATGCAGTGAGACGCATACTGCGGTATGTGAAGTCTACTTTGCATTGTGGACTATTCTATGAGACTGGGACAGAGATATGTGTACATGGGTACACAGATGCTGATTGGGCTGGTAGTATCTCAGATAGAAGATCTACCAGTGGATTCATGTTTTCTTTGGGGAGTGCTGCTGTGACTTGGAGCAGCAAGAAGCAGCCTACGGTTGCTCTATCCAGTACAGAGGCCGAGTACAGAGGAGCTGCTATGGCAGCATGTGAGGTAGCTTGGTTGAGAAAGCTACTTGCAGATTTGGGTCTATCAATGGATAGACAAGTTATCATTTTCTGTGACAACATTAGCAGTATACAGTTGGCCAAGAACCCAGTCTTTCATGCTCGTACGAAGCACATAGAGGTCCACTACCACTTTGTCAGAGAGAAGGTCTTGGCAGGAGATCTTGACCTTGTTTATGTCAGCACAGAGGATCAGGTAGCTGACATCTTCACCAAAGCATTGGGTACAGAGAAGCTTCGCAGATTCAGGGCTTCACTTGTTGGTGTACATGAGATGGAGTTCGTCCAGTGAGGCGGTGGACACTGATGACCCGCCTGGGGGATAGGCCCCACACTTACACCACTGGCATGGTTGGTGAGATCATGGGAGATATGCGGCCAGTGGGAGGACAGGCTGCGTGACAGCCATTCTAGAGACTGGCATAGTTATAGCGCCAGCTCATTTAGTCGGGTTCACATTATAGAGAACCCGTGTATGTATTGGTTGAGTACCTTTCATATTATGTGTACTCTTATTCTTGTATATGGTGTGTTGAGTGTTGAGTAGAGAAAAAGAAGATTTTCAGCCTCTCACCTTGTGTGTTCTCTATTAGGGTTTTGTGAGTGTGTGTGTGTGCTTGCAAGAGCTCAAGCTCTCTTCCCCCCTGCATCTTTTCAACCTGGGTAAGTTTTACCACGTGAGTCATCCTTTGAACACTCCCTGCCAGATGATTACAACCGAACTTCCCTTAGAAAAACATATACCAATTTCTCCCTCCAGCATTCTAGCGGCATTCTAGCGTAAGACAGTCTTTAAGAAAACATGGTTTCTATGCAAGTTTTCAGTTTGATTTTCTTTTGAATACAAGAGTATTTCTTGAATCAGTATCCCCAAAACTCTTTGATCGGAATTCTGAATTTCATACTAGAATTCCTTGAATTCTATAACCTTGATCCACATATGAATTCGAAGGGTCTTAACTTAGTTTTAGATTTGGCGAGAGTTTTGAGTGTATTTTTCTAAACTGGTCACACCTTCTTTCCTCGAAACTGGGTTGTTGCAAGATCAGGGTGTCCAGTTTTATCCAGTTTATGCTGGACTGGGACAATCCTTGGAGAGCAAATTTTGGGGAGCAAGGTACTTAAAATGAGATCAAGCAAATAATAGAAAATACACTTTTTCTTAAATTAACCTAATATAACTTAAATTAATATAAATTAGTCTAATTAATCAAAATTAATCAAAAATATGATGAAATAATAAACCAATGATCTTTCCGTACACTTAGAGTGATCCAATTTATTTTTCCATAGATGCACCATTACAAGTACACTAGTCCCTATAGGTTTTAGATGATTCACATCAAAAATATAATTTTACTAATTAGATTATTAATTTTTACAGGCCTTCTGATAGTCTGTAAGAATTTTGAAAAAGAGATCATTAAAATCCAACCATTGGATTTGCAATTTTTACTTACCACCACATTCCACTAATGTCTCAGTATCTACCCACTCTTTTGATCTACAAGATTGAGGATTTTAAGTGGTAGCTATTGTGGGTACAAAAAGTGGCGTATATTATAGCACTTTAAAGACCTTGAAATATTTAAATAAAATAGACAAGTATCCTAAAATTTTCTTGAAAAATCAAGTTAAGCTCCATATTATGTGAAGATCTAAGGTACAAAGTGGGAATCTCATATTAGTTTATATGTAAAAGATATTCGCATTTTATGGAATCAGTTCAAATTTGGGACAGGGTGTATACATTGACTTTGTACCTACGAAAATGAGGACTTTTGACTATCGAATGCTTAATCAAATTATGCAACTATATTTCCAACTTTGGATATGATGTTCTAACAAAAGAACTTGAAACAAAATTCCTTCATTTACTAGGAGATATTAGCCACTAAAGGTAAACAAATGCCTGTTTTTTTACTGTTTACAGGGTGCCTAAGTGGACAAAACTGGGCACCCTGATCTTGCAACCACCCAACTGACGAAAGAGTTTGGTCTTGGTCGTAGTCTGATTCAAGGTTCGAGTCGGATAAGATTTTTCCTGAACTATCTTTCTCAAAAAGGTTTGATAATTCAGTTACTATTTTATTGAATTTCTTTCTTTAAAAATTCACTCAACTGATTTCTAAATTAGTTATGAATTCCAATGAGGAATAAAATAATCATTTATCTGAATATTTCGATCTCGATAGATTTTTTGAATTTTCTTTTTACAATCCGTGTGAATATAAAAGGATAGAAATTTCTCTCTTAGAGTATTTAATTATTCATTTATCAAATACTCATAGAATTTCAACATAGAATTTAAGAGAATTCTAATTTTGATATAAAAATTCTTTGTGCATCTATTTATGCATAAAAATCAACTTCAATGGGAATAACACTTTTATTTAAAAAAATCCTTTTATGCATCTATTTATGCATAAAATCAAATTTAATAGGAATGACACTTTTAAAATAAAAAGAATTTCTTTATGCATCTATTTATGCATAAAAATCAATTTTTATAAGAATAACGCTTTTATAATTAAAAAATTCCTTTATGCATCTTTCTATGCATAAAAATTAAATTTAATAAGAATAACACTTTTATAATAGAAAACATTTCCTTTATGCATCCTTCTATGCATAGAATCAAATTTAATAAGAATAACACTTTTATAATTAAAAAAATTCCTTTATGCATCTTTCTATGCATAGAAATCAAATTTAATGAGAATAACACTTTCGTAATAAAAAAACTTCCTTTATGCATCTTTCTATACATAAAAAATCAAATTTAAGAATAACACTTTTGTAATAAAAAAAATTTCCTTTATGCATCTTTCTATGCAAAAAAAATCTAATTTAATAAAACTAACACTTTTGTAATTAAAAAAATTCCTTTATGCATCTTTCTATGCATAGAAATCAAATTTAATAAGAATAACAGTTTTTGTAATTAAAAAAATTCCTTTATGCATCTTTCTATGCATAGAAATCAATTTTAATAATTATTATCAGTGATATCCATGCATATTCATAGGTGAATATGTACATGGAGTAATTAGAATATTTCTTTTAGATGCAAAAATGGTGAAAATTACTCTTTTGGAATAACAGAAAAATAAAATTTCTTTTTCACAAAATTTTGCCATAACCTTCTTTGTATGGCTGACCATTTCTCATTTTTATCTTTCTTTATTTAACTTAATTAACCCAATTTAGAATCATAGAACTCTAATCTACACAATTTTCTAAATTCAAGAGAGTAAACAATAAGAAGAGTTTAATTAATCACTTAGTTAATCTTTCTAGGATTAAGAAAGGTTGGAATGTAAAGAAGAGAAGGGGGTAGCCTTTTGATCAAAGGCATAGCATTTTAATTTAATTCAAACATTTGCAAAACATAAAAATCAAGAAAACCATAGATTTTTTATTAAAAATTTATAAACAAGTAAGAAAATTAGCTTACATTTATAAACAAGTAAGAAAATTAGCTTACATCATGGAGCTTGTAAGCTCTCCTTTGGCTTAAGGGATTGAGCATTCTACTCTTGTTTGAAGCAAGAGTGGCCACCAATTCACTTTGGATAGGATTAGGTCAAAAACAATTGAATTATTAAAAAATTCAATGTAGATGGCTAAGGACAGGAGTAGAGTAACAGTGCATAAACACAATTAAGCTTTTACAAAGGGGGAGGCTTCTATTCATAGGAAAAGTGAGCCTCTAACCAAGCAAACTGATTCTAGAATTTTCCAGATCAGTTTGGTCAATTTTTGACCATTTTTGGGTCAGTTTAGCTTCCTTTTAGGATCTAGTTTTGAAATAGGAGAGAGGAGAGATGAAAATATCTCATTTTATTGATTAAAAATTGAGGGTAATGATGAGAAAAAGGTTCCTAATTCATGAGGGGAGATCCCCACACTGAGGTGTCAAAATTTAGTTTTTTTATTCTTTTCTTTGGTCCTTAGTCCACTCTTCATCTTATGTGAGCATTTACTCATTTTTGGGGGTTTTTATTTTATTCTTCAATTTATCTCCTCCCTACACTTGGATTGATCCTATTGGCCCATAGGAACCTGAATTGGACCATAATCCAACTTATTTTAATAAGAAGAGATATTTTTCCATCAAAAAATATTCAAAATCTGAAAAACCTCTCTCTAGAATATTTTCTCTCTCTAGGTCAAAACATGCAGAAACAAGATCTTTTATATTTCTGAAGAGGGGATTGATTACAGGGGAAGATGCTGGACATCTTGAGAGGCTGGGGAGGAATCTTACAAGACAGGCATTTATCCTGAGATTCGTATTGAAGATCTCACAGGGATAGAGGAATGGGAATTGTGCCCATGGTGGCTAAAATATGAAAACAGCACATATCTACCCGAAGAGAAAGATTTGTGGACAAGTAAGTGAAGTAGTATTCATTTCTTTACAACAATGCATATTGACATCATGTAATAATGACAATTATTGGCATAGGGCTTCATGGAAATAAAATCTCCAAAGATAAAGCAAAATCACGTGTGTCACAAGGCAAAGGCAAAGAGTAAGCACCAGAAAAGCTCCACAAGGGCAAGAGGCCTCTAACAAAAAAGGTAAAAACTCAAAAGAAGAAGGGGAAAGGCTAACAAGGGGAGTCAAGTAGTGAAGAAGAGAGAGAGAGGAGTCTCCATCGGAATTTGGCCTGTCAGAGAAGGGAGATGAGGTGCACTTCGAATCTAGGCATTCGAAAAAAACACAATCAAGATCTCGAGCACCGCACTCCAATAGGGATACAGCTAGTTCTGTTGGTCCTCCACCTAGTAAGTCATTCTCTTTCTAAGAATATTTTAATCATTGCAATTTCATGCAACGCTCTTTTCTTGGGTTTTTAATATTATATTGTTATTTAAAATAACATCTCAAGGTATTCATCCCCATTACATATGGTGATAGAAGAAAGCATAGTGTATGTGGCCGACACAATTCTTGGAGGATCTAGTTCATTGTAAGCGTATCAATTATTCAAACAAATAGATTATTGTTTTGTGTCTTCTGAAACCCATAACAATTGACCTTGACATTTCATGATTGTTTGTAGGAGGGCCACACATATGGCAAGGTTTATTGGGGGTCTCAACAAGTATGGAATATTGTTCATTCGTCCGTGGGCAATTCGAGGATGCTCCCTACATCATTGATTGTGGATCTAGATTATCCCATTGTGCCCCGATGGAATGCTTGGATGAAGGACCTTGTGGTTGCAACATGTGTGTTAGCCAATGAGTTTTTAAAAGATAACGGGACATTTGTCACACAACAAGTAATCCTAATCATCTTCCAACCATTCTGGAGGTTGCGAAATCTCACAATCTCTCTCTCTCTCTCTCTCTCTCTCTCATGGACACTGTATCTAGAGATGCAAGGAGCTTACCATCAAATTAATGTGATAATGGAACTAAGGAGGTGACCTACACAAACTATGTTTACATATAAGTATATAATAATTTATCAATGGTTTGAACAAAAATGCCTAACTTGTAATTGTGGGGTAATTATCTATTGGAAATTGATATTTTGAATCATCAATTGTAATTTACATGACATAATCTATTGTAATTATTTCATGCATGGAGAAAGGGAGAGAGAGAGGGGAGGGGTGTATCTTGTACCTTGTATATTAATTTTGAGTTGCATGGAGAGAGGGAGAGGGGTGTATCTTATACCTTGTATATTAATTTTGAGTTGCATCAAGAGATCAGGAGTTAGCATAGAATGTAAAGAGATAGAAAATAAGATAGGGGGGTTTAAAGACAGAGGGAGAGCATGGATGTAAGAGTGAGATCGAGAGAGAGAATGAAAGAGGGTCCTAGGGAGAGAGTGCGAGAGTGAGAGTAGAGAGAAAAAAGTGCTCGCCATTTTGGAGGAATCACACTGGAAAGTGCTCGCCAAAAAATATCCCCAGTCACTCATGGAAATCCAACTCACGGATTTCCATCACGCGGAAATCCATCTCACAAATTTCTATCTCACGAAAATCCAACTCACAGGTTTACCCCCCCCGATTCAAGGGATTACCCCTCATGACCTGCACTTTCATGACTTTAACACCTGCACTTTCATGGTACTTAATTTGACCTTGTCATATCATAGCTAACATACCTCATTTATTGCTCACACCACTAACACCCTTCCCATCACAATTAACCTTCTTAACATTATTAAAAATAAAAACAAGACAACAACAAGAAAGAAGACAACAACAAGAAGTGGCACATGCCCCACTAGTCTATATACTGATCATTTTTCCATGTACAGATGTCAACCTCAGACCCAGAAGCTACAGAGACCCCCATGGTAACACAGGCTAGCGCTACAGGATCCCTGGTAAGCCAGAAGAAAAGACCAACATGGGGCCCAAAGATGAACTACCTGGGTCCATACACCCAGGATTTCCATGGTGCCATCATCAGCAAAAGGAGATCCACATGGCACATGGAAAGGTGGCCTTGTAGTATCACAGCCCGAAGTGCCTCCAGATTTTGGAAGAGGCAGAAGTTAAAGACAAGCTGGAGAAGGTGGGCCTTGGCAAGATGGCACAGGTTCTCCCCCAGAACATCGACACATAACTTTGTGCACACGTTCTCCCCCGAACATCTACACAAAACTTTGTGTAGAATATATAAAGACATATAACAAAGCAACCAAGAGGGGGACGGTAACAAAAGTAGATGGAACCATGCAGCAAGTACTGATCTCAGAAGAGTTAATATGTGAGGCTCTGTAGCTCCCACCACCAGCCAAGATATATACACACCTTTGACAAGATGCCGCTAGATGACATGTTGAAGAAGAGCTCCTACAACTCTAATGGAGATGAATATGAGAACATCAGGGATGAAGCCACAGAAAAGGCATGCAAGGTGATGTCATTAATCATGCAAGTGAAGCCAGTGGGATAGGTACAATAGGGTGCCACTGAACAGAATCACAAAGGTGCATGAAGAAAAAGAGGAGGATTGGGCCTATTATATCCACAGGGAGATGGAGAACTACCTTAAGGTGCATCAGTCAAAGACATGCAACCCAAACCTGATGACACAGGTATTGAACCATGTGGCTCAGAGGCCTCTCCTAGAACCAGAACCAGAAGAGAGAATGCAATTGGCACTCCTAACAGAGCAACCAGTGCTGACTACTGCAGAAATGCAAGGACAAGCTGTCCTCATGGAAACTAAGGCACTCATTAAGGAGATCAAGAGAGGAAGAAAAAAGAAGACGAGAGGTGTCATACCAGATGTTGTTGAAGAAACACAAAGAGTTGAGGTTGAGCTGGCACAAGAAATTAAGTCATACCAGGAAGAAGTACTAGAGCAGCACAAGAAGCCACTGTCAGTAAGGCCACACAAGAAGAAACACATCAAATGACTCCTCCTCAAAGTCCAGCCTAATCTTCAAAAACTTGTCTCCCCTAAAGAATTCTACTATGTCAGACACACCTGCGGGGATGCAGCCAGAGGCTAAAGTAGAAGCAGTGCCAGTGGTGGAAGAACCCCAAGAACTTGAAGAAGCAACATCGCTCCCAGTGCAAGTCACAGCAGCGCCATTGGGTGATACAGGTAAAAGGCCAAGGACCGAAGATACACCCAGTCTCCAAGCAAAAGGAGGCATCTAGAGGACAAAGAGGTGATACCAGAGACGTCATTCCTACGTAATCTAGACTATGATAAATTCTTTCAGGAAACTGTGGAAGGATTGGATGAGCTATTGAATTTGCCGCATGCAAGATTGGAAGAGGCAGCGGCCACAATGAGTATGGCGGTGCCATCTCCTCACAACACATATGCTTCATGATCGCAATGCCACACTCTGGAAGCAAGTTCAAGAGGCAAACAACCAAGTGCATACCTTGCAAGAACACCTAACAGCGAACAGAGGCCACCCATAGGGACGTGATCATGAAGAGTTTAAAGGCAACCGAGGAGCAAGAGACTAGGTACCAAGCACTGGAAGCCAAACTATTGTGCAAAGAATTAAAGAGAATACGAATTTGAAAGCGTAGCTGGAACAAGCTACAGAGAAACTTCAAAAGGAAGTCGCCCATAACCCAGAGCCAGCAGCTATCCATGCCTAGCAGATAGAGGAGCTCCAGCACACTTCCCTAGCCAAAGAAAAGGAGCTACAAGGCCAAATCCAAATGCTATAGCCTTGAGTTTGAAGGAAGCAGAAAGCAAAGTGACCCACTTACAAAAAAGAGAACAAAACAACAAGACAAATGCAGAGAAGGTGAGAGTGCTCAATGACACCATCAACACCAATCAAGCTGAGATGCAGAGAATGATGATTGCACACCAAAAACCAATGGCGCAAGTCACCCAACGGCTACAAGACAATCAAAGTTTGGTTACCGAAAGACTTCAAAGAATCATAGAGGCTCAGGGAAGGGAGGCTACCACCAGACGTGCGCAAGAAGAAGCGGCAACAAGGCACTTCAAGGAGCTGGATGCTGCCAGAATGGTAAGCGAAACAGCTATATCAAACCTCCTCATCACTAAGGACTCTCGTATCCAAGAATTGGAATGTCAACAACTGGCATACAAGACCGAAGTCAAAGACAAGAACCCATAGATGAAATGTGCCTACTCCTTGAGCGAGCCTCGGTAGTTGCCAATAACTCCTTGGGCCCTTCCTCAAACTCTTACTCTTATTTTGTCTACACTAACCCTCTCATTGCTTCAATATGATATAAATTTGTCTGAGGACCTAAGCTTAGGAGAACTAACACTTTTATTAAGCAAAATACTAAACATGATGCTGATTATGGGAATTTTTTGGGGGAATGTAGTATTAACTAATCCACAGGATATTTACTTTTATCCCTTGCACCCAATTGTGCTAAACCTTCGTAGTTGGTGTTGAGTGCTCCTCTAGAACTCTGAAATCCTAGACAATAGCGCCGAAAAATTAGACCTGTTTTTTCCAGATGATATTCCCGATACACCGGCCAACTACAAGGTGGTAGCCCAAAGTTATTAATGAATTATAAGCCATGGGTGGCTAGAAGTATACAATACTCACCACCATCACTTAAACTTATGTGAATCTTCCTTATATCACCCTTTTGGTATTCTAAAACTCTATCATAACATCTACAAGCATCTAGAGGCAATGTCAACAAACGTCTTTTACTCTTGATAAAACACATATTGAATATCCTAACATAAGTCCTGAGGATATCATTGAGCTCCTCCAAGATTTTATGAAACTCCACAAACCTAGCCACCCACCCCCAAGCTCAAGCCATGGTCAAGAAGAGACACCAACTTCATCATCTAACCCTACTTACCCTGTGTATTCTAACGTAGCCAGTAAATTACATAATATGTATCCTAATGCTCCACCTATGACAAGTCTCAAGCAGACTGCATTTTTTTTACTCTCCCTTCTCAACAGATAGAATTTTCCACTAACACTCTCGCCCCCCGAGGAGGTACCAGCACCTGACTTGTCTACCTCTCACGGCAAATTCAGGAGGTACTTCATACTCTCCCACAAGACACCATCGAATCTTTTACTAATGATACTATTCTGGAGTCCTTGTCTGGGTGCAGAGTATGAAGGATTCATAAGAGCCAAAAATCCATTACTAAAGCCAAAACTGATGTTCAAGGTGCTAATGCAAACAACATTATTACCAAAAGCTTACTCGGATGTAACACCAACAAAGCAACATTATGTGCCATACCCTCTCTGAGGACCTCACCCAAAATTAGAAGAATTGCTACCTTTGGCCAGAGAGGGCACCTTATGGTCTAATGTGGCAAGGCACACCAAATTAGCAAATCCACAACTGGCTGACCTATTGGAAATTTGAATAGTGGCATTTATGATCAGTTATTGCTTCAGGCTCACCCAGTCCACACAAGAGGGGAGTATACAACAATTATCACAGATGATGCACACCCTAAGCTGGAAGATTTTGGCATATAGCCAGACAGGAGAAAGGAGTTCCTCACAATCCCAGAATATAGCCATTAATATATGTGTGCGCCACCAACTCACTGAGTTGATCCCTTGTACATGCCACTAAAGAGTAGATGGACCCCTTTGGAGTTTCAAGGCAGCCAAACAGCGGGATTCACATGTCTGTTATAACTTTCCTATCTTCATGTTAGCTCCATTTACAGACATAAGGGAAAAAAGAAAGCAGATGATGAATTGGATATAGGTATGGTGCCGTATCTCGGACCCAGCAATAGTGGGCCAATGTTTCGATTCTTAAAATTGCTCAGGGTCCTGATCAATCAACCCAATGAACAGTATGATGGGTATGATGCTGAGCAGCTGCAGTTTGACATGAGTCAAGGTCCCTCTGATAGAGGCATGATGCTATATTATCATTGCCTAAGGTGTCTTCCAAGCTATATGCATGTCACATTCAAAGACATGGTTGACACCCGGGTTCTAGAGATCACACTCTGTATTCATAAGAACCCTAAAAAAGCTTCAATCCTGTCATAACTTCTACCATCACGAGTTTGGCGACCAGGTCTATCGACCTCGGTAAACAGGTTCTGAGGGCAGAACCTACATCAGGTAGGGGGGAATGTTAATCCCATTTTGGATTAACAAGTATGCTCCTCCATTTAAGGACATTAATAAGTGTCATGCAAAGGCACTATAAAAGTTGTATATTATGAGATATTGGCCACCCAAGGCCTTAGTTAAGTAAGTTTTGGGCGCCCAAGTGTGAATAAGGGCCAATTGTATATAAGGCATTTTCTTATAGTGAATGGACACAATCCCCCTTTGTGCTATTGAGATCTCTTCTTGTGTCTTGAAAGAGATTGAGAGAGAGCATTCTAGCACATGTGCCTCTTCTATGCTTGTATGTTGCATGCTTGTGTTGGAGAGTGAGAGAGAGTGATTGCCTTATGTTATGGTGCAAGCAAATCTACCGTGACAGCATGGAGGTGGAGCTTGGAGGATTGGAGGTGGAGCTTGGAGGATTGGAGCTTAACAAGTGAGCTTGGAGGCCTCAAGGGACTCAAGTTCAAAGCATTGGTAAGTGCCCTACAATAGTTTTGTTCTATTGCTCTTCCCTTAGGTGAATGCATTGAGTTCCCTCTTGGAGGTGTGGTAGCATATAACGGCTGAAAAGAATATGCCACGTTATTTTTGGGCAGAAGTAGTAGCAACTGTTGTGTACATTTTGAACAGGACACCCACTACAGTTGTTCATGGTATGATGCTTGAACAAAAGTTTACAAGCATAAGACCGTATGTGTCTCACTTGAAAGTATTTGGGTGTATTGCATATGTCTGTGTTCCTGATGAAGTGAGAACAAAGTTGGATCCAATGGCAGAGAATTGCATCTTTATTGGTTATTCTATATAGTAGAAAGGTTATAGATGTTATAACCCTACCACTCCGTGAGTGCAAGTAAGCAGAGATGTTGTCTTTAACTAGATGAGTAGCTGGTATGCACCAGTAGTAAAGGCAACAGAAGATGCAGACGTAAGAAGTGTTGATGCTGCATCACATGTAAGAAGTGTTGATGCTGCATCACATGTAAAGCAGCAAAAAATCACATGTGCTTAGTGGACCTGGAGAGTCCTCTAGTAGTGGATCCAATGTTAGCCCATGGTTAGGTAGGTTAAGGATAGATGTAGGTACACGTATCATGTAGAGGGAAGGAAAAGGTAGATGACCTGGAGAGTCCTCTAGTAGTGGATCCAATGTTAGCCCATGGTTAGGTAGGTTAAGGATAGATGTAGGTACACGTATCATGTAGAGGGAAGGAAAAGGTAGATCAACCTTTTCTGCTTGATCTATCAACAGGTCACTCATATGTGGATGGTGACTCTAACGGGTCTGAGCAGAACCTTGATGAGGAGCTTGGCATTCTGTATGTGTTACTCCTGGTGGTGTAAGGAGAACGAGGGCTATTTTAAGGACACCTGGTAGTGATCCAAGTGTACGCAGGTCTACGAGGGTTAGTTACCCTATTGACGGGTTGAGATATAATGGATATACAACCTATCATTATGCTTACATGGTTAAATCAATACAGGAATTGGAGCCCACTTGTTTTGAGCAGGCACTTGGAAATAAGAAATGGGAAGATGCCATGAATGAAGAGATGGCAACATTGGATTCAAATGCAACATGGGAGTTAGTGCCTTTGCCTAAGGAAAAGAAGGCAATTGGAAATAAGAAATGGGAAGATGACATGAATGAGGAGATGGCAACATTGGATTCAAATGCAACATGGGAGTTAGTGCCTTTGCCTAAGGAAAAGAAGGCAATTGGATGTAAGTGGGTGTATAAAGTCAAGCATAATGATGAGATGGTTCAGTGAGCACTAGGTATAAGGCAAGATTGGTGGCCAAAGGCTATGCATAGACTTATGGCATTGATTATGAAGAGACATTTAGCCACTTTGGAATACTAGAGTTATGGCATAGTTATAGTGCCAGCTCATATAGTCGGGTTCGCACTATTATACTGGCCATTTTGTATGTTGTTGTAGGAGAGTAATTTCCCTTTATGTATGTACTCTCTCTTTGAGATATATGGTTTTAGAGAAGAGAAGAAGATAGAAGAAAATTCAACCATCCATCTCTCTCTTGTGTCTTGCACTCTCTTTTGTGTGTGTGTGTGTGTGTGTGTGTGTGTGCGTGTGTGCGTGCACGTTTGCTTGCAAGGAACTCAAGCTCTATCTCTCCCCCACATTCCCTTTAGCCCAATCCTTAAAAATTATGAAGATGGTATCAAGGGAATTGGATTTGAGAAATAAAGATCAGAATAATGTCAAGGGACCTTTAAGGAAGAGAAGTCCTTAATGTCTTCAAGAGTGACCAAAAAGTTCCTTAGAGATTTTTCAACAAAAAGTCAAGCCCAAATAGAAGAAATAGGAAAATGACGTTCGAATGACTTGTTTTTGCACAAAAAGGAACTTAGAATGACCATCTTTGTACGCAAAGGGCTTTAGCAATTGGATTAACTCGTGCAATCTAGACTTGAAATCGCAAGAAGGAAAGAATCTTGAGAAGACCTCATAAGGATATATTATGGTTGGAGGAATAACTCAATTTGCTCAGAGTTTCACTTGTGATCTCATTGAGCTTACGATGGTTTAAACACTACTTCAGATGTGAAATTATTTGAAATACTATATTCATGTGTTACATATGTTTGTTTGTAAAAGCCTGTAAAGGAACCACATAGGTTTATAGATTGCCGTGTGGGTTTTATTGACAGTGTGCATCACACGAAGGCAGTCATTTTTGAGACCTTGACCCCTCTTGATTGAACATAGGTATACTCCTGGCATGATTAGTGTGAGAACATGAAACAAATCCGGAATGAAATAGGCAAAGTAGTGCATGTGGCTAAGTATGCATGCTGGTACTAGTCATGCATGACTCCTGATACCGGTACCTGAAGTGTTTATGCTTCTAAGATAGTTGATGATTGATAGAACAGACTCCTAGGATTATTTAGCACTTGTGTTGAGGTGGATGCGAGACATTGTAGGGCTCCTCCAATCATCATGGTGGTCCAGAGAGTTCGAGCACATTGGTGTGTGCCGTCCTTAGTCTAAGGATCGCAGTCATGCTATGAGGAGATTATATATGTAATACGTGACATGGACATATAATATATGCATGATTTGAAAAGAACATTATGATGTATCTTTTCTTCTGAAAGAACTATTTTTTATAAAGGAGTGTGTGCGTGAACTTTCGTTTATGTGTGAGGAAAATGGCAAATTTTAATCATGGGTGTGTGAGTTTACACCGGCTAGGCATTCTCAATCTCTTGATTATTTAAGGGTGCTCCACCACCTACTTAAAGAGAGTGGGCACTAAAAAGATGGGAAACCTACAGCAAGAAAGGAAGTATAGAGTCAATTCTAGGGTTTTGACCTAATCTTATCCTTAATCCCACTTACTTACTTCTCTTTCTCTCTCTAGAATCTTCATTTGTTTCTCTCTAAAATTCTCCTTCTAAAGATTTTTCTCTCTAGACTTCTTTGGTTAAGCTTGCACCAATTCTAAAAAAAAGAATGGGTGCACCAATTATAGACTTCTTTGATTAAACTTGCAGCAATTCTAAAAAAGAATTCAAAATACCAATCCTAACATTTTCTAATGGAACTAAGGTATTTTCCTTTTCCTTAATACTATTTTCTAGCCCTAGTCTTATTTTCTAGCCCTAGTCTTATTTTCTTTGTCTAGATCTAGGGATAACCCTAAATTCTTAAATATTTTCTAAACCTTCTAATTCACATCCTATCACCTATAATTTATTGTGAAAGTTAATCTAAACTTGGGCTAATGTCAAATTAAAGCCTTTAGACCAATTTTCTCTCTCTAGAAATAGATTTGGCCTAAGGTTTCTCTCATAATTTTGATAAATTAATAAATTGTCCTATAGTTGGGAATAGACTATCCAACATCTATTTTGCTAAGGTCCAAGATATCAAAAATAAATTCACAATCTTCTAAGGTTTTGCTAAGTTATGGGCATTAAATTAAGGCAAAAAAGGTTCATTGCTATGGCTGTAGCCAAGGGTAGTCTTTACATCAAATGGATGTAAAGAATACATGGTGATGTATAGGAGGAGGTCTACATGGTGATTTACAGGAGGAGGTCTAGATGGTGATTTACAAGAGGAGGTCTAGATGGTGTAACCACCAGGATCTAAGGACCATGCACACCCATATTTTGCTTGTAGGGTTGTGTAAAGCCTTGTATGGCTTGAAGCAAGCACCTAGAGCATGGTCAGACACGATAGGATAATATTTTTTCACTATTAGATTTCATATATCCATAGCAGTTTTTTCACTATATGTGAAAAAGACTAACATTGGCATTATTCTAGTAGTCATCTATGTTGATTACTTGGTTACAAGGGATAATCATATTGACATTCATGAGGTGAAGATGTTCCTTAAGAAAAAGTTTGAAATGAAGGATTTGGGTGAGCGGTGATACTTCCTGGATATAGAGGTGATTAGATCACATGATGAGACTTTGATTTTGCACATGTATTATGTCCAAGAATCGAATGATAGGGTTGTTTGATGAGATGATTAGATCACATGATGAGACTTGGTTTTTGCACACAGGTAGTATGTCCAAGAATGGAATGATAGGGTTGTAAGCCAATCTCAGCGCCATTAGAGTAGCATACAAAATTGGCTACAAATACAAGTGATCTTTTGGAGGACCTTACTAAAAAGATGCACACGGAAGAAGGGAGCTTGAGCTCTTGCAAGCACACACACTCACACAAACCCTAGAAGAGAACACACAAGATGAGAGACTTAAAATCTTTCTTCTTCTTCTGCAACAAAAGAGGTCTGCAAAAGAGATAAAGTGACTAACACACATACTAGAGTATATACAAGCGGTCCATAATGTGAACACGCTAAAGTGGAGTGGGTAGGTGTGGACTAGTCGGTGTAGTCTAACTATAAAATCTCTGGCAAAGATATGTCGGTACCAGCTACCAAACCCGCTAGTGATGTAAATGTCGAACGGTCACACAGGCGCCTTGTGAGTGTCAGCTCATGTTGAGCTAGCATCTCAGCTAGCATCTCAACACTCCCCCTCAGGCTCAACTCCAACTCATGAAATCCAAGCATATCTTGAAATTTGCGGAGCTTCTCAGCTCCCAAGTGTTAAAATCTAACATGGCTAAGGTGGCTCATAACACATGATTAAACTCATAGTTATAGATTAGAATGAAAAAGAGGCTTGAAATATAATTAACCACACTAAGAAAGGCTAAAGGGCTCACAATAACACAAGAACACACAATTTCTCATTCATAATCAAACTTGATCCAAGTACATGCTTATATAGCTCTCATCCAGCTCCATGCACCCTTGTGCCATCCATGTGTCCATAAATTCCCACATGCCTTGTGCACCCTTGCACTTTCCATGTGCCTACTTTTTGACCATTGACTTCTTCTTACATTCATCCATTCACATGCCCAAATAAACTTAACCTTCATCCATTCCTATTTCATATCATTCTAGGCTTCATCTACCTTTCTCCCACATACATGTGCCCCATACATGTCATAATGGGCACCATATTTTAACACCCCCCTTGGTGCCATCTTGGACACTTGGGTGAGAGGTACATAACATAGGCATCTAGGCCTAACCAGGGAACCTGGCCTCACACACAACTAGGCATCTTGGCCTTACACAATCTACCATGGCTACATCATCAGTGCCAGTGGGTGATCCACATGAACATACATTGGCATAATTGCCCATTTCCAACTTATCTCACTCACAATGAGCTCAAAGGTTGGCATGACATAGACATCATCATAGGACATGACATAAACATCTATAATCATAATGAGTCTCATCATGCATCACATTTATTTTCATAGTTCGGTGTGAATGGCCTCTTATGAAGAGTTTTTTTTCACCACCACAAGTCTTTGAATTTTTAAATTTATTAATTTTTTCATTTTTTAAATGGAACTTATCTGAGTCTGCATCGTGGATTTTCTCCTGGTTTGCCCGCCACACAAAGCTACACACTGCAGCTCCTCCTTAGATTGTACTTTAGACTTCAGGTTCAATATTTGGGTCTTGACAATGGCGCCTTTATCGGCTGCATTTCTTAGTTTAATTGTTGCCTAGTGCCTACACGCGAAGAAGCCTCAAATTGGTAGTCCCACTGGTTGGCCCAGGTAAAGCCCTATTTACTTTTTTTTAGCTCTCTGTCACGTGTGCCTCTACGGAAGCCTCTCTTCTGCTCCAAATCTTGAGCTACTGCTTGGTGCCCACGCGCAAAGAAGCCTCAAATTGGTAGTCCCACTGGTTGGCCCAGGTAAAGCCCTGTTTACTTTTTGTTAGCTCTCTCTCGCGTGTGCCTCTACGGTAGCCTCTCTTCTGCTCCAAATCTCTAGTATGTCGACGGGTGGTCGACGCAGGCCTTGCATGGCTGAGCCATCTAGTGGGTGGTGTCAACAAGGAGAGGAAGAGGGAGCGAATGGATAGGGGACTAGGATCCGGAGGCTGAGGAGGAGATGAAGCATCATTGGTGAAGACATTGAGGCAGAGAGCTCCAAGAGGAAATGCATGCCGGACTGGCTGAATGAGAGACTTTGTTCTCATGTTAAAAACAAGGTATGTTTGAAGCTCAGCCACCATGAATTCGTCAAAAGCCAGATAGGTCTATTCTTGATGTGCAATTTTTTGTCTGGGTAAACCTCCGTCCAAAGGGGAATTAGGAAGATGGCTTCAGGAGAGTATTATGCACAGTAGTGTTGTATCTAAGATTTTATATTTGGGAAAAGGCTTCTTTAATGTCCTCTTTGTCAAGGGTCAAGCAGTCTATGAGCTATTTACTCTAAAGGGCCTCTATTTTTTGGGTAACATCTGGTGCATGTCTTTCCTATTGATCCGTTGTTTGAGGTGGTCGGCGGTCTTCCCCCCTCGCTCAGGCTTGCTTTGTGAGATATAGCCCAAGCTCGAGGTCCAGTGTTGTATGTCCCTAATCAAGGTGGGAGGGAGGCAGGGTAACAACGTGTGTATCACCTAGAAAACTTCCATTGAAACCCCAAAGTCAATTGATGTGGACCTAGGTCAACTGGGTACCCTAGAATTAGGTCTTAAATTTGGTGCATTCTTAGGTGCATGCTTTAGGTGCGGAGATTTCGGCCATATTTCCAAAGATTGCCTTGACCTAATGGCCGCTAAAAGGGAGGAGGTAAAAGGGGATAATTTGAGTAGAATGGATAAAGCTAAAACCTTGGTTGAAAGCCAGAAAAACGAGGAGAAAGGTAAAGAAGTAATGAATAAGTCTGGGAAAGGCACCTTGGAAGGGGAATGGGTTAAGGTTATGGGGAAACCTAGTGTTAGATAGGCTAAGGTAGAAGCCATGAAGGCTCAACCTAACCGGGGATCAAAAGGTAAAAGGCTAGATCTTCGTGGGAATCTGAGCCTTGCCTATTACTCTAATCCTTTCAGTCCACTTAATGATAGTGAGAGCCGCCCCTCGTCTGAACAAAGATTTGACTTTATAGTAGGGGAAGCTTGGAAAGGAATCCAAAATGTATAGAAAAATATGAGGAATGAAGAGAAGGTTGAGATGGTACTGGAAACTGCTCTTTCATGAAAAATTATCTAGAGTTTATTGGATGTACGTTGTCATGCCATGGCACGTCTATGGTGTGAAACCATGCATGTGAGGCCATTAAATACAAATTCAGATGCATGGGATTAAGTGCCATGACTTGAGTCATTATATGATGCCCATGTACATATGTTCATATTGTAAATGAGGTTCTATAAGACGAGCTGAAGCTGAGCCAGGTCTCGAAGCCTCAGTACATGAGTGTGGTGTGAATCGTGGAGTTTTTATGCTTATGGTGAACCTTGGGGGCTAGCAGAAGTCCCTCTGCCTATGTACATAGGTTTGGATTTTGCTTGAGTATTTAACAGCTTTTCTTGGCCCCACGAGATGGTAAAATGCTCAGAAATCATGCTTGAGATGATAGTGGCATTTGATTGAGGTTTAAAATGACTGGGAAATGGCCGTGTCTTGGTAATAATGATGCTGATGATTCAAAGCAGATATTGCAACTCTGGTATTGGAAGGTCGTGGGCGTGACGTGATGATCCGAAAGTGAAGGAAGGAGGGGCTCTTTTAGCATCATTTAGGCTTTGAAAGGAAATAAAATAAATAAAAATATACACATGGCCAATAATTTTAATGGCCACGTGGGGGTTTTGGGTAGTTGCTAGCACAGACATCTCAAAGAGGGCGAAGGCATAGAAGGTGGTAGAAAAAACGAAAAGGAGGGGAGCGAAGAAAAAGGACGACGCTCTGGAAAAAAGAAGAGTCGGGTGATCGTGAGTCTGAAGAGGGCTGGGGTGAGGTGGCCGCCTCGGGTATCAAGGGCTTGCTGCTGGGTGTGAGGTGAAAGACAGTGAAAGAGTGGGGACCGCCCTGGGGAAGAGCTGCTGGGGGCTCTGAGGCGTAGCTGGTGTGGGCAGAGCCGGCCGGGATTCGGCGGGACCAGAGGCGCAGCTGGAGAAGGTGTCTGGTGGCCACCTTGTATAGCAAGGAACTGGCTGGTGATAAAAACGGGGACTGGTAGAGAGCCGAAAAGGCTAGTAAAAGAGGTGGCCGCCTCGTGGAAGAAAGGCACTAAGGGGAGCGTGGAGCGCAGCCGTGTGTGGAGAAAGGGTTGCCTGTAGTCATTGACGCAAGCAAAGAGGGAGCGATCTCTGTGTGTGCAAGGTGGTGGTGACAGGTGTGCCGGCTGTAGAGAAGGAGCTACGGTGGGGCGAGAAGAGACAGTACAGAGGTGTTGTGGGTTTTGCTACTTCAAGGTGGTGGCGGAGGCTTTCAAGATTTAAACTACTTGGAGGGATAGTGGTGGTGGTGCAGATGTCACTATTGCTTTACTTCTGAAGATAGACAAAGTTACTCTTTGCAAATGGATGCAAAATTGCCTATGGAAATGTTTGAAAGGGTTTTCGAGCTGGGGGCAAAAGGGTGCACAGCAGTCTACATGCGAGAAGTATTATTGAAAACACCAAAGAGCTGGCCTTCGCAAGAGGTGTGGTGAAAGTTTGATGCTGGAGAAGTTATTAAATAATCCTACTTTGACAGTTCAGCTAGGGTATGCTCGAAATAATTTGGTATTAGAAGGGTTTGCTGATTTGATGTTTAGGTCATGTGACGTTTCATGATACTTTTGCAGTTATACAAAAAAGATGATGAAGTGGTATGGTTTCCTTCAAAAGCACTAGAAATGAGGAAATGAGACACGGGGCCTGGTCCTTTTCTGTGGGTTGTCACAGCAACAAAAGTGATTTAATGTGCTCTGTTTGTCTCAAATGCTTTGGAAATGGTTCCATTCCAGTTCTTCCAAAATATGAGGGAATGTTGAGAGCTTTCTTTAGATGACCGCCCAAAAAGCCGTCTCTGGTTACTACATGTGGTTATATCAATCTTCTTTAAAACCTTAAAACCTTGGATTTTGGTTTGAACCATGATGCTTATGATGGTTTTTGGTACAACTCATATGTCTTGCTGAGATTTGGTATGTAAATATTATGGTTCCAGCTTCGGTGGTTCCCCTTGAAGAGATATATATTCTATTTCCTTGCTGGGATTTGAAAACAACTCTCACAGCCAGAAGTCTCGCACTTTCCTAGCGATACCGCCCACGTCACGACAACGTGGAACGTTAAGGGCATCAAAGATAAAAATAAGAATGCCTTGTTTTGTGGGTTAGTGAAATCTTGGGGCTTCTTGGTTTTTGCTATCCAAGAGCACAATCTTTTTGGGAAAATTCCTAGATTAGATAGGTTTAGTGAATGGGAAATTTTTTATGGTGCGATTAATTTTGGGTACATTAGTGGGGTTATGAGGAGAGATCTTAATCCCAGTGTCATTGTGAATCACCTTGAGGGTAGGATTTTGGTAGTTGAGGTTTTGTTAAACGGGGAAAAGAATATGGATTATTAATTTATATGGGGCCCACAATCATCAAATCAGGAGTAATATGTGGAATTGGATTGGCAACTTAAATATTCAAGTTCCTTGTATTGTCCTAAGGGATTTTAACGTGGTGGAAAAGGTGGTGGAAGTACCATCCTCTTAGGGAAGGAGAAAGGGAAATGGGAAGAGCTTAGAAGAGGACTGGGCCTTAAGGACAGCTAGTATTTAGGTGACAGCAGAGACAAACTTGGGTCACACCTATTTCAGCTTCCAATATCTATCCTCATCTTCTAGAATTGATAGGGTTTTCTTAGTTAGCAGGCTTCGTGGGGCGCCTCATACTCTAAGAGTCTCTGTAGATTGTAGTTCTACCCTTTCTGATCATATGACTCTGAAGTGAGGCTAGAACGTAAATGATGGGGCTGACATAGATCTCTCTCATTACCCAGCTAGTATTTAGGTGACAGGAGAGACAACCTGGGTCATACCTATTTCAGCTTCCAATATCTGTCCTCATCTTCTATAATTGACACGGTTTTCTTTAGTTAGCAGGCTTCGTGGGGCGCCTCATACTCTAAGAGTCTCTGTAGATTGTAGTTCTACCCTTTCTGATCATATGCCTCTTAAGTGAGGCTAGAACGTAAATGATGGGGCTGACATAGATCTCTCTCATTACCCAACAAGGAAGAGTGAATAACTTGCTTCTTAAGGACCCTCTCTTCATGGATTATACAGAAGAAGAAATTAGAAAACTTAAAAGGAGAAGGGGGGCTGATGGTGCCTGGAGGTAGTTTGCCAATGAAATGCAGGAAATTATCAGAGATGTGGGTAAATTGAGGGCTAAGGAAAGGAGAGGGGAAAGAAGGAAATGGGCAGCCTTGTTAGTATGTGACTCTACATCTAGTTGGGTTCCTATCGACTTTCTTTACTCCATGAGGAGCGAAGGTAGGGGAGGTGTTGAAATATACAAGTGAATAGGGTGTGTGTGGGAACAAGCCCTTGGTTAGAGGCTATAAAAGAGAATCTGTAAATGTGAGAGAACCTATGAAAAGGTGAGAAGAATCTACTAGGAGAGAATAAAGGGTAGCATGAGAAGATTTAGGAAGTGTGGAGATATTCTGGGAGAGGTGGAGAGAATCAAGCAAAAGAGGTGGAGTTAATCAAGGAGAAATCAGTGGGAATTAGATGCTTGGATGTAAACTCTATAAATTGAGGCATTGGCCTAATGAAAATTTATTGGTTTTTGATTATCCATGCCTACATTAAGCTATTTGTTAATTACTCACTAATCATGTCTTGATTATCATCTAATCACTTTATTAATGATGTTGATTCTAGTATTTGATCCACCAGAGCTCATCACATTGCTGTAATTTTAACAAAATCGGGCTTAAACAAGTGCAAAATAAATTATCACGGAAAAGTGTCAAAGGTGAAACACACTTTGAATGCAGATTCTAGCCATCACCATTGAAACAATTAAGGATCATGTCCAAAAAGGATGGCTAAACAATGCTAAAAAATCATGAAGACATCGTTTAGAATTAATCCAAACAAAAATATCTACTAATACGCGGTATAATTGTATTAATAATATGCGAATAACCTGCATCTATCTAATGTTAGCACGTAAAAACTTACTTTAACATTAAATAACCCTCAAAAATATTAAATTCTCAAGAAAAAGAATTATCATGATTTTTTTTTCTAATTTTTCCTAATTTTATAGGGCCTTAAAATATGATAATTTTGAATTCCACCAAACCTATCTTATGGCATTCTAAACCCATATTTGATACTTTTAAAAATACTAATTTCTAGGATTTCTAAAAATAATTTCTAGAAGAGAATCCCATTGTTCACGAAATCTCCAATTCTACGTGACAATTCTCAAATCCAATGAAAATTTACAATTTTAATGGATTTTTTAAATTTTTGGGTCAAAAAATATATTTTTAAAGGAATTTGAATGGTCACGGGCGCTCGAATGGACACACCACATGCCAAAAACTAACCCCACATTTTCCAAAAATTTAAAATAATCTTTGTCTAATTTTTCATTAATTTTTAGGAATTTTTAAAAAATTTTAATTTACCCCGAACGCATTTAGAATACGAACGGTCAAAAAATTTCGGAATCCCAATAGTTTTCTCGAAATACGGAAAGCCAAAAGTTCCGAGAAAATGAAAAGACAAAAAAAATTGGAATGTGAAAGGTCAAAAGTTTTCGGAATACGGAAGGTCAAAAGTTTTTTCGGAATTCGGAAAGCCAAAAGGTTTCCCGGGAATTCGGAAAGCCAAGAGATTCCAAGGAAAAAAATTTCAGTGAAAAAAAATTTTAGATAACATCTCTTTTTTTCCTTTTTTTTTCAAGCTTTTTTAAAAAGCATTGAGAAGATTTTTTTTAAAAAAAAACTCTTTTTAAAAATATATTTTGAAGCTAATAATTAAAAAAACCTTTTAACTAGGGTTTTAAAAAAAAAAAACCTTTTGGGGAGGGGGGGCGATTTTCGCCTAGCGCAGAGTAGTGTCCCCCTCCCGTGTTGCGACATGAGACAGATGGAGAGGGAGGAGCCCTCCTCTCTCCTCTCTCCTCTCTTTCACTCTTCTCACTCCCTCCTTCTCTATTAACAAAGAGGTTAAGTTTTTAATTAATCTTGTTAAATATAAACACAATTTGTACTATCCTATTTTGATAGCTATCCTCTTAGGTGGAGAAGGTATACCCTATCATGTGGTGCTAACTGTATAAACACAATTTTTGCATGTTTCAAAGTGTTTTGGGGCTTGTTCGCAGGCTATAAGGTTCTCACAGGCATCTCCGGGGAGTGTTAGTTTGAACTAACACTCCCCGAGATGCTTGTGCAAATAGTTCAAACTATAACCAAAATCAAACTATTTTTGTTCGATTTTGGGTATTCTTCACAGTAGAAGCAACATCATTTGATGTGCATAACATTACATCTTTAAGCTTAGCTTCAATGACATCGTCAACATTATCATTGATTTTTGCATTCCTACTTAGTATCATTTCCACACTCTATAAATTTTTATGCACTTTGCAGGTTTTCATTTACTGGCATATCTGTTGCATTCATGAGTGGGCATTGACAGTACCTACAAGTAGTTGGGATATTTATATTCTATGTCAGAGATTAGTTATTTGCAAGCTTTAATATACTTGGGATGCTTTTCCACATTGAGGATAAGCTTGAGAGGGCCAACTACCCCATTGTGGGATGCTTTCTCACTGAGGACCCCATTGTGGTCTGAGGCAGTCAAAACACCAACCGATAAAAACCGAGCAAGACCTATGTTAAAACCCTAAGATCTCTCTAAATAATTGTTATGCATAAACATGCATAAATCAGGCATAAACTCAACCACCCAACCACCCCCGAGCCCAAGGGATACACACATGAATTATAAATGAAATACATCATACCTCTACCTTGATGTCCCATACCATCAAGAGGTATAACTCCAATCCAATAGCATGTAGCTATAGTGTGAAATGGTAGATGAGTAGATATGGACCTCTACATAAGAGACCATAGCATAAGCCTCCAAGCCCCTCCCAATAGCATAAGCCTCCAAGCCCTCCCAAGCCTCCTTGAGTGTTCCCCATGCCCCTATTATATAGGAGGGCCCTCAAGTGACTTGACTTTCCATTTCCCATGTGTGACCCTTGGATGCCTGACCCTAACCTTAATCCTTAAGGTTAGTCCTAACCCATGCTCCACTAGAGCTTGTTCCCATGCTCCCATGCTCACAAGCCTAATGTGGGTTAGCCTCCTAGTATATGCACACATAATGTGCATATAACATAGCACACATAATGTACATATAACATACTTCCCCTCTCTCAAAACATTACACTCTTACATTTTTAACCATAAAAATGCTCAAAAAATTTCTAAAAAATTAGGAAAAAATTCCTAAAAATTTTGAAAATTTAGGGAATCCATTCTACTAAAAATATCCACAGTAAAATATGTGGTATTTTCATAAAAATTTTCATTAATGCTTATTTTAAGCCACAAAAAATAGCATTAAACTCACGGAATTCCCTTACAACGTCGATTCATCCATTGAATAGTAGTAACACACGTTCTAATCACCATATCGATGATCTACGTGTAAATCATCAACACAAATCAACAAAATAATATTTTTATTAGTAAATATTAAAATTTAAAAAAAAGCTAAAAAATACAATAAGAAAGAAAAATCAACAACAATTAGCTAGAGATTGCTCTGATACCACTGTTAAAACCCTAAGATCTCTCTAGATAATTGTTATGCAAAAACATGCATAAATCAGGCATAAACTCATCCACCCGACCACCTCCGAGCCCAAGCGATGCACACATGAAATATAATGAGATATATCATACCTTTACCTTGATGTCCCATACCATCAAGAGGTATAACTCCAATCCAATAGCATGTAGCTATAGTGTGAAATGGTAGGAGAGTAGATATGATCCTCTACATAAGAGACCATAGCCTAAGCCTCCAATCCTCCCTAGAGTGTGCCCCATGCACCTATTATATAGGAGGGCCCTCAAGTGACTCTTGACTCTCCATTTCCCATGCGTGACCCTTGGATTCCTGACCCTAACCTTAACCCTTAAGGTTAGTCCTAACCCATGCTCCACTAGAGCTTGTCCCATGCTCCACTAGAGCTTGCTCCCATGCTCCCATGCTCACAAGCCTAGCCTCCTAGTATATGCACACATAATGTGCATATAACAGTACCTTAGTGGCTTCGAGGTATCTTAGCCACTGCTGGGCATCCGTAGGTTTTCTTCATTAGTAGGGCGTTTCATTGAGCAATATATTGTTTCTGCTTTCACCATCTTCTAAGGCGTTCCGCCGTCCTTATGATCCAGTCCCTTGTATGATAGAGATCTCCTCTTCTGATTCCTCATCTCACTGGTTTGCCAATTGACTATACAGACAGAGGTAATGAGAATAGTTCCAAATTTCACATATTGGGTTCCTCTAGGTTGCATCACATCTATGGTAGCTAGCACATGCATCTAGTTTTCACTGAAATCTGGAGGAGGAATTGATGCATACATTTTTGTTTCCTCTTCCTCTTTGGAATATTCCATGGTGGGCTGGCATATTTGTATGGATGCAGTTCGCTCAATTGTGAGATCGAATCATTACCGAACAGTTGCCCTTCCATGGGGTGTGCTCTTCACGTTCTCAGATCTATCTTTAAAATTTACAAATCCCTACACACATACACATGATCTAATGCCCAATCGTACACCAATTTGGATTCCTTCATGAAGGGTCTCCCCAATATTATGTCATATGAGTCTGGTTGGCGTAGAAAGTCCATTACTACAAATGTATGATGGTAGCGAAACGTAAAGAGTTTGAGCCTCACATTCTCTAAAAGCCCAATGGGCCTTGCAGATGTTCCATCTGCCATTTTAATGATTAGATCTTCTCTTTTTAGATTGGGTTTTCCATAGTTTTCCCAACACCGTTTTTTTTTAATGATGCTAACCCCCGCCCCACCATCCAGGATAGCCAGTGCCTGGTACTCATCATGATGAATTGGGATTATAACATTAGTGTTATCACTTTCGTAATGCCCCAATTTATTAACTGGTACCTTGACGACTCTAGTTGTTCTTTCCCTTGTGTGTTTTAAGGTTCTCTCTGCTAGAGGTGACATAACATCCTCTGTAGTGTCGGCAAGTCTTAGTTCACCTTCTACCCATTCCTTTATGTCTGGCCATAATGTTGGTGAACTGTACAACATTTGTCCCAATGGCATTTGTACAGAAGTGGACACTACACGGCGAGGCTGCCTATGTTTCTGGGTTCTCTGGCAATTGAGGGTTCCTTCCATGTGTGTGTCTCGTATCCATCCCTAGGGAATGAATGGACCTACGCATCTTCCTCAAACATTCTTGACATTGTGTTTCCCTAAGATCCCCTTTTCGTATCTTCTAGAATTGGAGTAGGTACGTCCAATTCTCTTTCCCTTGTTGGCTCGTTTCTTGGATACATTGTATCCTTGACCCGGTTACCCTTAACTTGGCTTCGTGAAGTTGTTGGCATTCTTCTATTAGGGCCCTGGCATCTTTGACCTTCCTTATCTCCTCTTCTACATTTGGGTATTTACCGACTCCTTTAGGGGTTGATGGTCTTTCCCCGTGCATCTCTAGGTCAGGCTCTTTTTGGTTGACTGCTTGATCCCCTTCTTCTCTTGATTAGGTGGATCCGGTGTTGATCGTATCTTCTTCAGATCCATCTTGGATTGTGACCTTAGTATCACCCTTACCCACTTTTTTCACTCTCGTTCTCCGGCCAGTTCTAGAAGTGGTTGCATCCACTCGGTTCTTCCCCTTGTCCCGTAATTATGCATGGGCTCATGTCAGCAGGACATGAGTGGCGTGATATTTTCACGTTGCACACTAATGGTTCGGACAGTGGCCTAGTTAGAAGTGGAAGTTAAACCATTTGCACAGTATGGACAATCCTTGATCAAATGATCAATGCCACATTTAGTATAAGTAAGTACTGGCATGTCATTGGATGGAGCAGTCATTATTGGGGTTGGTGCGTATGAACCACATTCTTGTTTGGACAGTCAATGATTTGATGCGGTCCACCACAACCAAAACATTGTAGCAGTCCTCTTCTCATGTTTAAGCTTATGTCCTTTCCCTTCCAGTGTACCGTGGTTTGAAAAACAGGTACTGGCATGTTATTTTGTAGGACATAGAATTCTGGTGCGATCTACGCAGCTTCCTCATAGTACTCTCCTTTGAGTTCTACTTCACGCACCATATCTATATCTTCTGATGGCTCTCTTCAATCAATACTTGGTTGATTTTAGCCTGTGGTGGTTGGGTGGTAGAACAGGTGGTGATAGAGGTGAAGTGTCCTATACACCCAAAACATCTGCTTAGGTAAATAGGAAGAGTTGGGCTGCCCTGCAGAAAGCTGCAGTGATTTGCATAGGTGGTGCTGGTAAGGCCAATGGAGCTCTAGGTGCCCACCGACAGCTATGCAACTGTTTGGAACCTTGGATATCTGTACATGGAGGTGTCATGATTCCCTAATTTTACACAGTGTGCATGATAGAGTAGTGGCCTTGCTCTTAACTGTGGACATAGAGCACCACACCGATTCTCTACAGGGATAAAGATGGGTATGCCCATGCCCAGATGTTTCTCTTCCCTCCTTTACCTTCTATTTTTTCAGTATTGCATTACTGAGTTCATCCACTGTCATGTTTCCGACTTGCTTGCTCTCCGAGTTCCAATCTCTTGGTGACTCAAAACACGCAAAGTCGTTGTTTGCTACTGTAGATATTCTGACATCTTTCGGTTGTGGCAATTCCAGCATATTATCTTCATATTTAATTGCTAGTTTGCAACATGTATTTAGAGTAGCCAATCGAGCTAATACCAGATAATCATGCATCTTGTGGTCTCTAACTCCTCTCTGAAAGCAAGGTAATAAACTGATCACATCAGTTAGACTTTCTCGTAGTTTGCACCTTGAATTTAAGTGCTTTAGTCGAGACACATAGTCTCTCATTGACTCCATTCCCTTTTGTTTGATGTTGTGTAGCTGTGCCACCACAGGACTCCATCTGTCACCACTTCTGGCAAAGATGGGCACAAACACATTCTTGAGTCATGTGAAGTTAACCGTATTCTCGGGTTGTAGGGTTTGGAACCATTGATGCACTTTCCCTTCTAGGGTCAATGAGAAAGCATGAATCATTGTTACATCACTGATGGGCCCGTAGGTTTCACATGTGGATTCAAAAATATCTACATGTTGAATATGATCCCCATCCCTAGAGAATTTTTGAACGAGCTTTGAAATGATGTGTGGCTTCATTTGGGAGGGTTGGGATTCTAGAGCATGCCTAGTTCCTTGACTATTCCTTGACTATTCCTTGGTCCATTTTTGTAGCCATATTCAATAGATCCGTCCTTGTGGCTGCATTAAGATTGATGGTTGGATCCACCCTTGGTCTTTGAGGAATTGCCCCCCCTACCTAGACCTCGTCCTCTTCCTATGTTGACTCTTCTAGGCATCTCTGGTCTATGGGATGGTCTAGCTACTTTATTCTGGACTGGCTCATTGGGATGGTCTAGCTACTTTATTCTGGACTGGCTCATTAGCCGCCTTTGTACGCCTTTGCAAAATTAAGAGTTCCATGTCCTATAGGAACTAGGATGATTGATCATATGCTCAATGTCCTTTTTGGTATACAGGCGGTCTTCCACTTCACCTGCTGCTCTTGGTAGACTATCCTCTTCATCTAGGGTTATAAACCCTTCCTCCACTCTGTCATTAATGGGTTCTAAGTTTGGAATTTCTCACCCATGACTATTTCTGGCTCTTTATCCCATGATTGGAGTAAGTTTACACTTCCCATCTCCTTGTGTTTTGCTCTAGCCCTTCGAATATCAAGCTCTTGTTTCCTTAAGCTCAATTCTTGTAGCTACCATTCTACCTTGATCCTTTTTAGGCCTAATTCTACTTCCTATGAGGTTGGGAAGAATACTTGACCAGTCTTGGCTGCACTTTCCATGTCTTCTCATTCAGGGGGGGTGCCAGTGTTGACAGCCTCAAATTTGAAGGTTGGATAGGTACTTCTTGCCTTGGACCAAGTCCAACGCTGGTTGAAGGACCCATGCTTGCAGATTGTGCCTCTTCATCATTGCTGGTTTGGAGACCAAAAAATCCCCGGGCTATATTAATGATGCTGCTGGATCTAGTAGGGGAGGGTGGTTTCTCCTCTTCCCCAAACCCAGAGTATCGTAACCCTTCTTCCATGGATTCTTCACTACTAGTTTCGTCAATGATCAGATTCCTTAAGACACTCAATTGAGTGCTTATTGAGTGGCCTGAACCCACACTCTTTTGATAGGAAGATCTTGGGTGATTTAATGCACTATCGTCTCCTCAGAGGAGTGAGGTCGTCTCCGATGAGCTTTCTAGACCTCAAGTGTATGTGAATATGATTTGATAAGCTATTTTGTTGCCTCGATTAAATTTTGGTCAGACTCTCTCGACCTGAGATTGCAGAGAGCAGTTCATGGCGTGGTGTTAGAAAAATAGTTCATGTCGTGAATGACTTTCTGCACTTTCACCTGCACTTTCACGTGTTTAAAATTTTTGCTTTTGGACTCAAAATTCCATGTTACCTTGTTATGAATTTCAATGGTCTCAAGACTTTCTTAGCCTTAATTTGACAATATCAGATTCGTGTGTTGGATTTGATTAAGGAGTGAAATTGTAAAAAAATGTTCATGTCATGAAGAGAAAAGGTTTCACGTTGTTAAGGGTTCGAAAATGGTTCATGCCGTGATGAAGGGTTCGAAAATGGTTCACGCCATGAACGGTTATAAAATGGTTCACGTCGTGAAATAAAAATGTTTCATGCCATGAAGTGCTCTGAAATAGTTCACATCATGAACGATTTCTGCATGTTCATGATTCTTAATTTAGTTAGATCTCGTGGTGTCAGAGGTGTTAGGATAAGGCTACCTATTTTTAGCAAGGTAATCCTGTGAATTTTGGTGTTAATTGTGGCGTTTCACGGCATGAAGTTGTAGAAAATGGTTCATGTCGTGAGTGAACAATTTTCCTACAGCTTCCCACGTCGACTAAGGTGATTTTGGGTGCAAAATCCTTATCCAACTGCTTCCAAGATGATTGTGCAAAATCCTTATCCAACTGCTTCCAAGATGATTGTGCAACACCTAAGGAATGTAATACAAGCTCAAGGCACATCAATGGCTCCTTATTTTTTAATTCTTATAAATTTTTGAAAAGAAAGAAAAATAGAACACCAACTTGCTCGTTTACGTTGATGATTTTGGTGATGTAAACATCAAAATTAGCTAGAAAAAACAATGAAGCTCTCTTCCAAGACCACTCCACCACACAAATACACAACAAACACAACCAAGTTCTCATGATTTTTCACTTCCACTCAAATCTTATCCATTCATTTCCTACACAATGCACTACCAAAATGCAAAGGCAATCATGAATCTTATGTAATGGGAGCTGAAAATCCAAGAGGATGGAAGAAACAAAGGTGTTTCCCCCTAACGGTGCCAAAAATGTTATGGGCTACCACACCTCCAAGAGGGAACTCAATGCATTCACCTAAGGGGAGAGCAATAGAACACAACTGTCATCGTAGGGCACTTACTAATGCTTCAAACTTGAGTCCCTTGAGGCATCCAAGCTCACTTGTTAAGCTCCACCTCCACGCTGTCTCGTAGAGTCGCTCGCACCATAACATAAGGCAATCACTCTCTCTCACTATGCAACACAAGCATGCAACATACAAGTATAGAAGAGGCACATGTGCTAGAATGCTCTCTCTCAATATCTCTCAAGACGCAAGAAGAGCTCTCAATAGCACAAAGGGAGATTGTGTCGATTCATTATAAGAAAATGCATTACATACAATTGGCCCTTATTCACACTTGGGCACTAAGGCCTTGGCGGCCAATATCTCATAATGTACAACTTTTATAGTGCCTTTGCATGATACTTCTTATGTCCTCAAATGGAGGAGCATACTTATTAATCCAAAATGGGATTAACACCATCAAGGCACGTGCCACTTTTGCAATGTGTCTATTTTTTCTTTCTATGATACCATTCTGTGCGGAGTGTACCTGCATGAAAACTGTCTCTCAATTCCATGCTTCCTTAGAACATCGCTGAACTCATTGAGAAATATTCCCCCCCATCATTTGATCTCATGCATTTTATTTGCATGTCTTTTTCCTTCTTGACCAAGGCTTTAAATCTTTGGAATTGAGCAAACACTTCACTTTTCATGAAGTAAATTCACACTTTTCTAGTGTGGTCATCAATGAATGTAACATAGTACCTATAACCTACAATTGTTGTAGTCTTGGTCGGTCCCCATACATCTAAATGTATGATATCTAATGGCCTTGCACACTGGCATGATTTTCATGTGGGAAAGCATGTTTGGCCTGCTTATCAAGCTTTCATGCTTCACATACTTTGTGCATACCATCAACCTAAACTTTGGCAAACCTGCAACAACAATATTTTGGGCTTGCATAGACTTCAGCCACACTGTACATTCACATGACCAATACGCTTGTGCCATATGTCAATATCTACAATGACACTTATTCCATGCGCAAACATGGCTGCCTTTACTTCAGGCTTGTTCACATCCAAGGTAAAGATCCTATTGTTTATGTTACCCTTTGCAACTAAATGACATTGATTTTTGAAGTCTTCCACAAAACATCCTTGAGGATTAAACCTCACTTGTTGCAGACCCTACTCAACCATCTGTCCCTAATAGAAAAAACTAGGTTCTTTGTAGTATTTGGAACATGAAGTACATCTTCCAAGAACTTCATTTTGCCATCCTGCATAGACAATGGAACTTTACTAACATGTACAATGGGATGCACAGTATCATCACCCGTTTCTACATAACCTAGTTTTTCCATTTTTTGCATGTCTCTAAACCACTCAATCAGCATGAATGGTCATGTGGTTAGAGGCACCAGAATCCACTTACCATGTATCTTGAGATCCCGACACATCTCTTGTTATGGAATTGAGCATGTGATGCATCACAAATAGCTGCTCACTTCTATCATCACCTCCTTGTTACTAGATGATGTATAGTTGCCTTACTGTAACTTTCCACTTTTAATGTCATTTTGCTTTTTATAGTAGTCCTTTGCCATGTGCCCTGGTTTGCCACAATAATAGCACTTTATGCTATTTGCATTCTGCTTTCTTTGCCAACCACCTCGGCCTCTTTGGTTCCCCCTACCTCTGAACTAGTGTCTTCCACTTGTGTATGATTGTTGCTATTGCTGTACAAATCATTGGACTGTTGTTGTCCAAAATTTTGATTTCCTTGTCATCCACCACCTTGGCCTTGACCATGACCTCTATCTATGCCTCTACTTGAAGTAGAGTAAAAGGCCTATTCTGATGTGTTCTTGATTTGTGAAGAAGAGTCCTCACCTAGTGACTTTTCTTCTATTATCAGCATAGACACTAAGTCCCAAAAGTTGGAAATATTCTCCCTAATTGCAATGGAGGTCTTGAATGGCTTGTACTCTTTGCCAAGCCCATTCAAACAGGCACTCATCAAATCATCATCTTCCACTGATACATTGATGGACCCAAGGGATTTAAAAATTCCCTTGATCTTTAAGGTATACTCATGGACATGCTTTTCTTTTCCACATTATGCAACCTTTGCTTTAGCTAAAATTTCCTTGCCTTTGTGTTGGTCTAGAACATCTGCACCAAATTCTACCACCCAACTGGAGAGTTAGCATCGTGTATGTGTCCTATCATCGTGTCTTCTGTGACACTAATTAAAAGCCAATATACATGACTTTCCTTGCACCTTGATTTCAATCCTTGAATGCATTTATATCTGCTAGAGTGGCATTCTCTTCAGATAACTGAGGAGGCTCCTCATTGTCTCCTTTGATGTAGTCCCAAAATCCTTTACCAATAAGGAAATTGGTCATTCTAAACTTCTAGGCATGGAAGTTGTTCTTGTCCATCTCACTGACAATCTGATTAATTCCATCATACATGTTTTCCTACAACAATAAAAAAACTACAATAGAAAATTTCTGTATGCAACCTGCAACACAACAGTATCCTCTATAACTATCGTAGGTGGTACTTCAACACAACCTATAGATTACCAGATCTAACCAGAGTACATGTACATACACGCAATGTCAACAATACATGTGTAAACATTATCTACACTCCCAAAATGCACTGTTGCACTGCAATAACCAGATTTCGACTAGAGATAGTTCTCAACCAGAACTGCTTAAATTTGTTGAAAATATCTTATAGTGATAGAGAATGGAGACCAAAATGTGCCCGAAATGTAAATTTGGCCGTAAAAATGTAATACAATGTACTTACGTGTACCACACAAGTGCCTCCAATCCTGCGAGAAGAGAGCTCCTCAATCGGAGATGTGTAGCTCTTGAAGCTACCGAGGGGTATTGTACCTAAACCAAGAAGGGAAAGAGATTATGATGCTCTTACGCGTGTACTGTTAAGAAAACGTGGTGCTCATGCTAGATTCAAACATGTGGAGGAGAGAGACCCCAAAATACAAGAAGAGATCTTGCTTATTAAGTTGCTTAGAAATACAACTTGGCTTTTGCACCCTACATAATGCCTTCTAGCTTCACCTTTAAATAGGTGAGCTAGTGGACCATAAGTCCATTCACACACACACCCTTCTCCTACCCTTTTACATGACCATAAGTCCATTCACACACACACCCTTCTCCTACCCTTTTACATGACCTTAGTCTTTTAATACCCCCCCTCAATACCAACTATGAAAAAAAATTAGAATAGGTGGTATTGGACATAGGTTACCTTTATAACATTAGGCATACAAGGTTAGGAATATAGGTGTTGTTACATTGAGATTTAAAACAATTTCTCAGTGGAGTTAGAGGTTGATGCAAAGTTAGCCTCTGACTCTTTGTTAGGACATTTAGAAGTGATATGCCTTGTTTATTTACACTTGTTACATTTCATCTTGTTGGGATATTTGATCCAATAATTATTTACCAAATGATCTACGTTTTTGCAATGGTGGGTACACCTTACTTTGCTCACTTGATGTGACAAAGCTTGTTCGATATTCAATGAAGTCGATGCATTTGAAGATTCAGCTCCTCCCTTTAGCCTCTTTTCTTCATCAAGGCAAGATTGAATGACTCCTTCAAGGGTGGGATTAGGTATGTTCTTCAGGATGGTGACTAAGGTGGGGTACGCCTTCTTGACTGCTTTTAACAAAACAGCCACTGCATCATCTTCATCCATTCTCGCATTGCAAGCCATAAGGCCCTTCAAGTGAGAGATAAAGGCTCCAATGCCGTCTCCCTCTTTGAGCTCCAAGCTGAAAAATTCAATGTTAAGTGACATCTTGGAATTCTTACAATGAGCTCTAGAGAGCTTGTCAAGCTCATCCCATTTCTCCTTTGCAGAGTCGGAAGCTGGTTCACATGGTGAATAAGAGCCTCATCAAGATGAAGCATGATGATGGCTTGTGCCCTCTCATCATCTTCAATATCTTCAGCCTTAGTTCGATCAATAACCTTAGTGCTGGAGATGAATGGCCAAAAACCTTTGGACATCATCTTGTACTTGCCAAGTGTGGAAACCCTCTCCTGAGAACTTTTTAATTTGGGTATTTTCCTTTGACATTGGGTATTGAAGGGCAATTACAAGAGTGTAATGGGCTGATTTATGAAGAAGAAAACCAGAAAGTTTGTGATGTTTTGGCTTAAGTAGGAAGAGAATTGCTTATGAGAGTGCAACAACCCTTAATCAAGCCAAGGATGTTGCATAAAAAAGGAGATTAAGATGGTGAAGCTTATGGTTTAGCACTTAGGGTTTGTGCCCAACTACTAATTCTAATGGAGAGAGCTTCATTAGTGTCAAGGAACACTTTCTTTGGTGATTAAGATTGTGAGATCCCTGTTCCCACCGTGTAACAGATTCGGGGTACTAGCAGCGGAAGTAGCACTTCATGCGCGGGGCAGGGACCCACACTCGGGGCCTCGTCCACGGATATCCAGACAAGAGACTAATCCGCCGCCGTCGGTTTTTCAAAAGCCGAACCCGAAAAAACTTCCCTTACCCGGAAAGCATGGGCGATTCCACCAGGATAACTCTTTACTCTAATGTAGTCAAGATCATTACTGATCAAACCGATCCGACTGCACCTCTAACGGTACTTGGTCAGATCAAGGAAGAAACTTGCACTTGGATCATTGAGATCAGCGCTTTTTTCCCCATCAAGAGGCACAGCCGTTGATTCCTATCCATAGAACAATTTACTATCCGGGATTTACTTCATCTATCGTAATAATAGAATTTAAATCTCGATTTACGGATCCATCAGTCCAGCCTAACCCCATCCGATCCCATGGGTTAGCCAACCGCCCAACCACTGTAGTGATGGGATCCAATTTGGAATTTGGTTAGGTTTTGTCCCGGGTACCAAGGAAAAGAGTTCCAAGGCCCCCTAGCCGGAAGTTCATGCAAACATAAAACTAGCCACACCACTTACATACCCAATATGAAATTGCCTTTTTCTTAGCATCAGCTAACTTTAAAACAATCCTTTAATGAAACCCTAGTACCACTGATCACAATCTTCCAATTTATCCAGTTGATTCATAATTTCCCATCATTCCTTCATCAGAGTATCTATGGCATCATTGGCAACTAGAACGCTCACCACCTGTCCACACAGGGGCCTTTTCAATAGTTCCTAGCCCATAATACTCAGCAATATAATCACTTATAAAAATCAAGATGGACTCTCGTTGAAGATTAGCAAGATCAACCAACAGATCCATAAAAAGAGCCATGGACTCATCCATTGAAGACCAGCAAGGTCAATCAACCAGATCCATGCCCGGTTTCAGAAAAACAACTCTTACTCCTTGTTCCAATATCTTCCTCGATGCACGCGTGGGTATCCTAGGCGACCCAGAGCCCGAGCACCGTATGGTCAGCACCCTCTAGGATCCTTTTCGCAGGTGACCTAGCGCTTCACTCATAGGCCGCTTCCTTGGTCCCTCATCCACCGTACCGGAAGCTCACCATTTTAATCGAACCGAGGCTGGTCAAGACCTCGGTCGACCTTGCTACGCGAGACGTCCTCCATTGACTCTCCATCAGCAGTTGCAACTTTATCAGTCTCCACGACCTTAATCACAAGACGGTCAAAATGCTTCCCCAGTATTCTTGACATAAAACAGTCATTTACAAACAGTTTACAAATACAATTTCTATATTAACTCTCATTTTTCCACATTATCCCTCATTAATCCACATTACTTATTCCACATTCCATTTATATGTGTACTCATCCAATCACATCATTTTCCATCTCTTCACTTCAGATTCCTTCACATCACATATCTATATTCACATCCATATCCACATCTATACATCCACATCCACATCCACATTCACATCCATACATCCATATCCACATCCATACATCCACATCCACATCCACATTCACATCCATACATCCACATCCACATCCACATTCACATCCATACATCCACATCTACAAAAGCTTGATTTGGATTGAGAATGGGTCATGAGTATGACCATTTCTTGAGTGAGAGAGAGAAATTACATAAAAACCATTAGAATTTAAACATAAATGGAAATTAACTTCAATAGCATTTATTAAATTATGTAACTCTTCACTACTATTCACCAATTAACTTCAATAGCATTTAAAAAAACCATACCAATTAAGCTTCTCAAGCTTGAGATGGGTTGAGAAGAGAGAAACATTGAGAAATTATAGAAAAGATCAATATTCACTAATTACCTTATAAATTGCTTGATTCTTTGTTCACGGTAGAGGCCCCCAACCAATCAATTGGTTAAGTATGTTGATGGAGCCACCAATGGGGATTGAAGAAAGAGGGAAGCTCCAAAAACTAGTGAATTATTAATGAATTCATAGTTCTTGGCTTAGGTGGAGTAGAGTAACGATGCATAAACACTATATATTTTTCAACAAGGGGGAGGCTTCTATTTATAGGAAAAATTGAGCTCCTAACCAAACAAACTGATTCTAGAATTTTCTAAATCAGTTTGGTCAATATTTGACCATTTTTAGGTCAGTTAAGCTAACTTTTTGGAACTAGACTTGAATGAGGAGAGAGGAGAGATAAAATATCTCAATTTTTATGAGTTTAAAACTCATTCAAGCATGTGAAATATGCACCTCCTTTGAAGAACTCCCCTTCCTTACATATGTGTCATAATGGAATCATTATACCCAAAATATCTCATATTTTTAATATTGCTCATAGTTTTTTACTAATAAACCTTGTACATTTTCAACTCTTCATCTTATGTGAAATATGCACCTCCTTTAAAGAACTCCCCTTCCTTACATATGTGTCATAATGGAATCATTTTAATATTGCTCATAGTTTTTTACTAATAAACCTTGTACATTTTCAACTCTTCATCTTATGTGAAATATGCACCTCCTTTAAAGAACTCCCCTTCCTTACATATGTGTCATAATGGAATCATTTTAATATTGCTCATAGTTTTTTACTAATAAACCTTGTACATTTTCAACTCTTCATCTTATGTGAAATATGCACCTCCTTTAAAGAATTCCCCTTCCTTACATATGTGTCATAATGGAATCATTTTAATATTGCTTAGTTTTTTACTAATAAATCTTGTACATTTTCAACTCTTCATCTTATGTGAGCATTTACTCATTTTTGGATACCCAAAATATCTCATATTTTTAATATTGCTCATAGTTTTTTACTAATAAACCTTGTTCATTTTCAACTCTTCATCTTATGTGAGCATTTACTCATTTTTGGGTATCTTCTTTTACAAATTGGATTTATCTCCTCCTTACACATGGATTGATGCTATTGGTCCATAGGAACCTTAATTGGACCATAATCCAAAAATTTCTGAAAATCTAGATCCTTAGGCTAAGGTCCTTTATACACATTTCCAATTAATTCCAATTGCACATTGGAAAGTTCTTTTTGAATTTCTGTTTCAGGGGAACTTATTTTAATAAGATGAGATAATTTTCTATCCAAAAATATTAAAAATCTGAATATTCTCTCTCTAGAATATTTTCTCTCTCTAGGTTAAAACAGTTAGAAACAAGGTCTTTATATTTCTGAAGAGGGTTTGATTATAGGGGAGGGAGGAATCTTACATTCTACCCCACTTAAAAAACGTGAGATGTCCTCATCTCGCAAACTGGGATAATTTCGCAAGATGCACGAATTATGAGACTTAGAGAAAAATTTAAATCAGGATTAACCACCAAGAAAAGTCTCAAAGAGAGCAAGATTCAAGATAAGAACAAGATTTAAACTTTATTCATTCTCGGAACTTATACAGTAAAGATAGAAGAACTCTTTACACTTCCATAAGCCCGTCCATCATATGATCACAAAAGCAGCACTCACAAGCTGCGCATGTATAAGGTAACTCATCTATGGAAATAATTCTGTTGGTTATTGCTGCACCTATCTCAGTGGTATGAGGTGATCTAACAAAAGGACCTCTGAGAGGTAATCCAAAAACGGGGTAAAGGCATATCTTCTCATGAGGAAGAAAACACGCCAGTAAGAAGACCCGCTTAGAAAACCCAAGATGTCTTGATCTCATGACGCAGTAGTATCGGGGACCCAAACCTAAGGCTTCAATAACCATGGCCAAGCGGACATTGTTACGAAAGTGCTGCTGACCCCAGGGTGTTACCCTAGTTATGTCTTGATAGGTCCGCCATTTGGTCTGAGCTACAGAAGTTCCTAGGTGAGGAAAAAGTGAGCGCTCATACTGTTCTATAAAATCTTTCTTCACAGACTCACTTGCGTCTTGAAGGTGAGGAATCATTATGGATAAAACTAATTCTTGTTGCCAAGCCATAAAGGAGATTAAGAAGAAGGGAGATCGATGGAAGTAAGATTACTGTGAGCGACAGGTAAAAGTTACGACTTATATAAAGGAAGGAGCTAGCGTAACTTAGAAGCCAACGGTATCTTGTCACTGAAGTTTTACCGTCTTTCCATGATTTGGGTTTGGCACATATTTCTATGAAATACATTAAGAACTTTGAGATGAGGAGGTAAAAGAAGCTTGTAGGCTAAGTCACCTACTTTCATTGAATTCAGATATAAGGCTCACAATATCTGGGGGATAAGTTCTTATACTCCCCAAGAGATAAAGAACTTCTTTTGGGCTGTACTCGAATGAAAACCAAAACCTTGGTATCCAAAACACCGATTTTCACTTCTGAACTCATTGTTCTGAATCCTTAAAACAGCGTGACTCCTGAGAAGTATTCTAGGGAAAGGGTCTTCCTTTTTTAAAACAGAATCTTTCTTTTATTTTAGAGAGGGAATAATTATAAGATCAAAAAGGGAGATTCTTACTCCTGTATACCTCGAAGGCTGGGGAGGAATCTTACATTCTACCCCACTTAAAAAAGTGCGAGATGTCCTCATCTCGCCAAGTAGAGGACAACTCTTTTTCTTAAGATCCAATTTATTCTAGGGTTCCTTATATTCTGGTCAACCCAACAGAATACGCGGATAAATATCCCTTATATAGAACTCATCATTAAATAACAATTCATTTCAGATCATATCATTTATATCTTTAACACGATAATGGTCCATCAGATCGAAAATTTTTCTTTGTGAACATTCCTCCACGAGAATTTCAGTCAAGCAAGTTTTCAATTTGTCATCCCTTAACTTGATATACCGAGTGAAGTGTTAATAATAGCACTTTGACAGCACAATCCACTAATCTCATAGTGATTTGCTGGAATCATTATCATCATTCCAGTTATGAATATCATCACAGGGACTCGTCCCATTCATCCTCATTGAGGTTTCGCTCAGCTTATTACATTTCAACCAATTTTCAGGGATCATCATTTTTCAATCAGAATCCAAATCAATTCATCAATTCTCAAACAGAATTAAAAATCATATCAACCACATTCGAAATCATCCTCTGGATAGCATTAACGCTTATAATTTCAAGTCTTAGATTTACTCATATATACTGTCAGTAAAGAGCTGCAGTTATACTCTCGGTATATACGGTAGTCACGGCCCTTGGAACTATAAGGTAAATACCATCATGTCTAGGCCTCAAGCAAGTCAGGGATTCTATATAATTGCGGTACTTCCACCTGAAGACCCAATTACCAAATTACGAATTTCAGTTTGAATATCAAATTGTATGAATATATATCACACAATTACAACCTTTTTGTGCTTCTTGATAAATTTTTGACATATTTGGTTTCTCAGTTGATCTTTATTAACCAATTTTTCTCTGATACCAACTGTGAGATCCCTGTTCCCACCGTGCAACAGATTCGGGATACTAGCAGCGGAAGTAGCACTTCATGCGCGGGGCAGGGACCCACACTCGGGGCCTCGTCCATGGATATCCGGACAAGAGACTAATCCGCCGCCGTCGGTTTTTCAAAAGCCGAACCCGGAAAAACTTCCCTTACCCGGAAAGCATGGGCGATTCCACCAGGATAACTCTTTACTCTAACGTAGTCAAGATCATTACTGATCAAACCGATCCGACTGCACCTCTAACGGTACTTGGTCAGATCAAGGAAGAAACTTGCACTTGGATCATTGAGATCAACGCTTTTTTCCCCATCAAGAGGCACAGCCGTTGATTCCTATCCATAGAACAATTTACTATCCGGGATTTACTTCATCTATCGTAATAATAGAATTTAAATCTCGATTTACAGATCCATCAGTCCAGCCTAACCCCATCCGATCCCATGGGTTAGCCAACCGCCCAACCACTGTAGTGATGGGATCCAATTTGGAATTTGGTTAGGTTTTGTCCCGGGTACCAAGGAAAAGAGTTCCAAGGCCCCGGAAGTTCATGCAAACATAAAACTAGCCACACCACTTACACACCCAATATGAAATTGCCTTTTTCTTAGCATCAGCTAACTTTAAAATAATCCTTTAATGAAACCCTAGTACCACTGATCACAATCTTCCAATTTATCCAGTTGATTCATAATTTCCCATCATTCCTTCATCAGAGTATCTATGGCATCATTGGCAACTAGAACGCTCACCACCTGTCCACACAGGGGCCTTTTCAATAGTTCCTAGCCCATAATACTCGGCAATATAATCACTTATAAAAATCAAGATGGACTCTCGTTGAAGATTAGCAAGATCAACCAACAGATCCATAAAAAGAGCCATGGACTCATCCATTGAAGACCAGCAAGGTCAATCAACCAGATCCATGCCCGGTTTCAGAAAAACAACTCTTACTCCTTGTTCCAATATCTTCCTCGATGCACGCGTGGGTATCCTAGGCGACCCAGAGCCCGAGCACAACACCCTCTAGGATCCTTTTCGCAGGTGACCTAGCGCTTCACTCATAGGCCGCTTCCTTGGTCCCTCATCCACCGTACCGGAAGCTCACCATTTTAATCGAACCGAGGCTGGTCAAGACCTCGGTCGACCTTGCTACGCGAGACGTCCTCCATTGACTCTCCGTCAGCAGTTGCAACTTTATCAGTTAGGTCTCCATGACCTTAATCACAAGACGGTCAAAATGCTTCCCCAGCATTCTTGACATAAAACAGCCATTTACAAACAGTTTACAAATACAATTTCTATATTAACTCTCATTTTTTCACATTATCCCTCATTAATCCACATTACTTATTCCACATTCCATTTATATGTGTACTCATCCAATCACATCATTTTCCATCTCTTCACTTCAGATTCCTTCACATCACATATCTATATTCACATCCATATCCACATCCATACATCCACATCCACATCCACATTCACATCCATACATCCATATCCACATCCATACATCCACATCCACATCCACATTCACATCCACATCCACATTCACATCCATACATCCACATCTACATGCTTACCTCCATTTTCACATCCTCATTTATACATCCACATCCCATATCCACATTCATACATACACATCCACATCCACATCCATACATCCACATCCACATGCATACATCCACTATCACGTCCTCATTCATACATCCACATCCACATACATACATACATCCACATCCACATTCCCATTCACATCTATACATCCACATCTATACATCCACATACATACATACATCCACATCCACATTCCACATTCACATCTATACAGCCACATCTACATCCACATTCACATCTATACATCCACATCTACATCCACATTCACATACATCCACATCCACCTTTCCATTCACATCTATACATCCACATACATACATATATCCACATCCACATTCCACATTCACATCTATACAACCACATCTACATCCACATTCACATCTATACATCCACATCTACATCCACATTCACATACATCCACATCCACCTTTCCATTCACATCTATACATCCACATACATACATATATCCACATCCACATTCCACATTCATATCTATACAGCCACATCTACATCCACATTCACATCTATGCATATACATCTTCATGCATACATCCCTTTCCACATTCATACATCCACACTCCCATCTCCACATCCACACATCCACACTCCCATCTCCACATCCACACATCCACATACATACATCCATTTCCACATTCCCATTCATATAACTCCATATGCCTTCACATCTAATCTTTTACATCACATCCATTCTCGCCCTATCACAACCCATATACATCTTATCCTATCACATACACTTCTTACCTCATCCCATACACATCTTATCAAATCTTAATTCATCTTATCACCTCATAACTTATTTCATAAGCATCTTATAACCTCTTGTCACATCTTATACACCTCTTATCACATCCTATCACATCTCATATCTATTTATAGAATACAAGAGAATTCTTATATTTGATATAAGATTTCTTTACACATTTATTTATGCATAAATTCTATTTAAGGAGATTAATACTTTCGAAGTAAAAATCAATCTTTTATGCATCTTCTTATGCATAAATTCAATTTGGTAGGAATTACACTTTTAGAATAAAAGAATTTCTCTTATGCATCTAAGTTATGCATAAAATCCATTTATGAGGAAAATCACACTTTTAGTATAAAAAGAATATCTTTTATGCATACCTCTATGCATGAAATCCAATATGATAAAAGTAACACTCTTACAATAAAATAATCAACTTTTATGCATACCTCTATGCATGAAATTCAAATATGATAAAAGTAACACTTTTGATATAAAAATTTATCCATTATGTATACTTCTATGCATGAAATAAAAATGATAAAAGTAACACTTTTGATATAAAAATTTATCCTTTATGCATACTTCTATGCATGAAAATAAAAATAATAAAAGTAACACTTTTGATATAAAAATTTATCCATTATGCATACTTCTATGCATGAAAATAAAAATCGTAAAAAGAACACTTTTGATATAAAAGTTTATCCTTTATGCATACTTCTATGCATGAAAATAAAAATAATAAAAGTAACACTTTTGATATAAAAATTTATCCATTATGCATACTTCTATGCATGAAAAAAAAAATGGTAAAAATAACACTTTTGATATAAAAACTTATCCTTTATGCATGATATTAAAATTCAATTTCTCCATGATTATAATGAAATTCTTTCAATTAATCTAGGATGATAATTCCTAGAATATGGTAGGAAGTCCTCTTTTTATGCTTTGAATGAAATTATTTTATGCATAATTTTTATAAAAATTTTGCCATAGCTCCGCTCTGCTATGAGACTGATAAATCTCAATTTTTCTAAGGGATAAAGCTTATCATTAAGGAAATAATTAAAATGATCTCTAATTGGATCATTAATCCATAATGGATTGAATCATCAATATACATAAACTAAAAGCATAGAAAAAAGCCATTAATTTGGCCTCAAGCATAGTTTAATCTTGGGTTAAGGAAAAGCTTTATGAAAAGCTTGATTTGGATTGAGAATGGGTCATGAGTATGACCATTTCTTGAGTGAGAGAGAGAAATTACATAAAAACCATTAGAATTTAAACATAAATGGAAATTAACTTCAATAGCATTTATTAAATTATGTAACTCTTCACTACTATTCACCAATTAACTTCAATAGCATTTAAAAAAACCATACCAATTAAGCTTCTCAAGCTTGAGAGGGGTTGAGAAGAGAGAAACATTGAGAAATTATAGAAAAGATCAATATTCACTAATTACCTTACAAATTGCTTGATTCTTTGTTCACGGTAGAGGCCCCCAACCAATCAATTGGTTAAGTATGTTGATGGAGCCACCAATGGGGATTGAAGAAAGAGGGAAGCTCCAAAAACTAGTGAATTATTAATGAATTCATAGTTCTTGGCTTAGGTGGAGTAGAGTAACGATGCATAAACACTATATATTTTTCAACAAGGGGGAGGCTTCTATTTATAGGAAAAATTGAGCTCCTAACCAAACAAACTGATTCTAGAATTTTCTAAATCAGTTTGGTCAATATTTGACCATTTTTAGGTCAGTTAAGCTAACTTTTTGGAACTAGACCTGAATGAGGAGAGAGGAGAGATGAAATATCTCAATTTTTATGAGTTTAAAACTCATTCAAGCATGTGAAATATGCACCTCCTTTAAAGAACTCCCCTTCCTTACATATGTGTCATAATGGAATCATTATACCCAAAATATCTCATATTTTTAATATTGCTCATAGTTTTTTACTAATAAACCTTGTACATTTTCAACTCTTCATCTTATGTGAAATATGCACCTCCTTTAAAGAACTCCCCTTCCTTACATATGTGTCATAATGGAATCATTTTAATATTGCTCATAGTTTTTTACTAATAAACCTTGTACATTTTCAACTCTTCATCTTATGTGAAATATGCACCTCCTTTAAAGAACTCCCCTTCCTTACATATGTGTCATAATGGAATCATTTTAATATTGCTCAGTTTTTTACTAATAAACCTTGTACATTTTCAACTCTTCATCTTATGTGAAATATGCACCTCCTTTAAAGAACTCCCCTTCCTTACATATGTGTCATAATGGAATCATTTTAATATTGCTTAGTTTTTTACTAATAAATCTTGTACATTTTTAACTCTTCATCTTATGTGAGCATTTACTCATTTTTGGATACCCAAAATATCTCATATTTTTAATATTGCTCATAGTTTTTTACTAATAAACCTTGTTCATTTTCAACTCTTCATCTTATGTGAGCATTTACTCATTTTTGGGTATCTTCTTTTACAAATTGGATTTATCTCCTCCTTACACATGGATTGATGCTATTGGTCCATAGGAACCTTAATTGGACCATATACACATTCCCAATTAATTCCAATTGCACATTGGAAAGTTCTTTTTGAATTTCTGTTTCAGGGGAACTTATTTTAATAAGATGAGATAATTTTCTATCCAAAAATATTAAAAATCTGATTATTCTCTCTCTAGAATATTTTCTCTCTCTAGGTTAAAACAGTTAGAAACAAGGTCTTTATATTTCTGAAGAGGGATTGATTACAGGGGAAGATACTAGACATCAAAAGGAGGTTGGGGAAGGAATCTTACATTCTACCCCACTTAAAAAACGTGAGATGTCCTCATCTCGCAAACTGGGATAATTTCGCAAGATGCACGAATTATGAGACTTAGAGAAAAATTTAAATCAGGATTAACCACCAAGAAAAGTCTCAAAGAGAGCAAGATTCAAGATAAGAACAAGATTTAAACTTTATTCATTCTCGGAACTTATACAGTAAAGATAGAAGAACTCTTTACACTTCCATAAGCCCGTCCATCATATGATCACAAAAAGCAGCACTCACAAGCTGCGCATGTATAAGGTAACTCATCTATGGAAATAATTCTGTTGGTTATTGCTGCACCTATCTCAGTGGTATGAGGTGATCTAACAAAAGGACCTCTGAGAGGTAAGCCAAAAATGGGATAAAGGCATATCTTCTCATGAGGAAGAAAACACGCCAGTAAGAAGACCCGCTCAGAAAACCCAAGATGTCTTGATCTCATGACGCAGTAGTATCGGGGACCCAAACCTAAGGCTTCAATAACCATGGCCAAGCGGACATTGTTACGAAAGTGCTGCTGAACCCAGGGTGTTACCCTAGTTATGTCTTGATAGGTCCGCCATTTGGTCTGAGCTACAGAAGTTCCTAGGTGAGGAAAAAGTGAGCACTCATACTGTTCTATAAAATCTTTCTTCACAGACTCACTTGCGTCTTGAAGGTGAGGAATCATTATGGATAAAACTAATTCTTGTTGCCAAGCCATGAAGGAGATTAAGAAGAAGGGAGATCGATGGAAGTAAGATTACTATGAGCGACAGGTAAAAGTTACGACTTATATAAAGGAAGGAGCTAGCGTAACTTAGAAGCCAACGGTATCTTGTCTCACTGAAGTTTTACCGTCTTTCCATGATTTAGGTTTGGCACATATTTCTATGAAATACATTAAGAACTTTGAGATGAGGAGGTAAAAGAAGCTTGTAGGCTAAGTCACCTACTTTCATTGAATTCAGATATAAGGCTCACAATATCTGGGGGATAAGTTCTTATACTCCCCAAGAGATAAAGAACTTCTTTTGGGCCGTACTCGAATGAAAACCAAAACCTTGGTATCCAAAACACTGATTTTCACTTCTGAACTCATTGTTCTAAATCCTTAAAACAGCGTGACTCCTGAGAAGTATTCTAGGGAAAGGGTCTTCCTTTTTTTAAACAGAATCTTTCTTTTATTTTAGAGAGGGGATAATTATAAGATCAAAAAGGGAGATTCTTACTCCTGTATACCTCGAAGGCTGGGGAGGAATCTTACAAAGATCACCATTAGTGTTTAGCAACACTATTAGTGCTTAAGAGCACATTTTTAGCATCAAATGACACTTGTATTGGTGATTAGATTCACCATTAGCATTTAAGAAAACTCTTAGTGTTTAGAAACACTCTGTAGTGTCGAGAGGCTCCCCTTTGCTGATGGCTACACCCATCAATAGTGTTTAGCAACACCTTTAGTGCTAACAAGCACACTTGGGAATGTTGAACACTTTGATGAAGCTTGATGAAGTTTGATGAATGAGACTTATGAACACCTCATGGTGTATGCCAACAACATCAGAGGATCTGGAACAAGCCCTCACAAGAGCACTAAAGAGATTTAGAGCCAAGAAGAGAAGATTAGTGCAAAAAACACTTTATTTTGAAGCTTTAATGGAAGCTTCAATGGCTACCACAGTGGGCAGGCCCGGTCTTTCCTCTGTTGCATGCACGTCAGGCTGCCCATTAGAGCTGAGACCTGGGCTATAGGACCTTAAGGCTTAGGGCTTCAAAAGCCCTAAGCTTATGTGGCTTAAGCTTGCCCATAGAAGGCATAATGCTGTACAAAATCAGCGCTGTAGAGAAATAGGCGTTGGCTTTTGCTCAGAGCTCAATGTCGCGGCTGAGAGAGATGTACGAACCTGAGCGCCTGGAGGTATTCTTCATCTTCCTAGTTGAAAGCACGCCAAGATATAGCCTCCACAAGCAACTGGAAGGCCTCCACTGGCTGGGGGTTCTTCTCCGCAAAAAAATGAAAAGTGGATAACCTAGTCTACACCAACCAAAATGTGACCTAATCTACCCAAGCTCTAGATACCATGTTAAGAAAACGTGGTGCTCATGCTAGATTCAAACATGTGGAGGAGAGAGACCCCAAAATACAAGAAGAGATCTTGCTTATTAAGTTGCTTAGAAATACAACTTGGCTTTTACACCCTACATAATGCCTTCTAGCTTCACCTTTAAATAGGTGAGCTAGTGGACCATAAGTTCATTCACACACACACACACCCTTCTCCTACCCTTTTACATGACCTTAGTCTTTTAATATGTACTGCTTCCTTGCTTGCTTTTTCTTGCCTCTTGCTAGCCTCCTTAGCTCTTACACAAACCAGAGCTGTGATACCATAAAGAGAATGTGGGGGAGAGAGAGAGCTTGAGTCCCTAACAAGCAAACACACACACACACACGAGAGAGTGAATACACAAGAGAGTGATGATGGATGGCTGAATTTTCTTCTATCTTCTTCTCTTCTCTACAACCGTATATCTAAAAGATAAGAGTACATACATAAAGGGAAAGTACTCTCCTACTACAGCAACATACAAAATGATCGGTGGTCTAGTGTGAACCCAACTATATGAGCTGGCGCTATGTAAGATTCCTCCTCAGCCCGAATAACAATTAAGCCTCTACTTCAATCCCTTGTAATCATTCTATGTTTCTGAATACAAGAAAATATTATTTTTCCTTGTTTGGCCTAGTGAGATAAAAATTTCTAGAGAGTGGTAAATCAATATTGGGTTGGATAAATAAATTCTACAGATATCAAAAAAATGTTTTCCTAAAACAAAAAATCAAAATAGATTTTCCAAGGTGCAATTGGAATTAATAAAAATTAATTTAAAAGACCTTATCCTAAGGGTCAAGATTTTCTTAAAAATTTTGGATTAAGGTTCCTATGGACCAATAAGATTAATCCAAGTGTTGGGACAAGATAAATCCAAAGAATAAAAGAAAATATCCAAAAATGAGTAAATGTCCACATAAGATGAAGAGTTGACTAAGTACTAGGTTTATTAGTTAAAAATTATGAAGTATTAATAAAAAAAATGAGATATTTTGGAGTAATCATTCATTTTTGATACATGGGTACGGAAAAGGGGGCCCTTCAAGGAGGTGCCTATTTCACATGTGTGGATGAGTTTTAAACTAAAAAATAATAGGATATTTTTATCTCTCCTCTCTCCTAAATCAAACCAAATAAAAAAGGGAGCCAAACTGGTCCAAAACTTGTCCAAATTCAGCCAAACTGAAACTAAAAAATTCTAGAACTCAGTTGGACTCAGTTAGTGGCCTCCCTCACCTATAAATAGACCCTCATTCCTTTGTATTCTCATCTGTGAACTAAACTATGCCGGTGTTACTCTAAGGTAAGCTTATTTTCTACTATCCTCTAAAAACCCTCTACAAATTGAAGAGATTGGAGCTTCTCTCTCTCTTCAATCTTCCTTGGAGACTCCAACAACATACCAAACCAATTGATTGGTTGGGGGCCTCTACTATGATCAAAGAATCAAGTAATTTAGGAGGTAAAGTGTGGATTATTGTCTTTTTTTTTTCTTAAATCTCCAAATGTTTCTCTTCTCAACCCCTCTCAAGCTTGAGAAGCATTAATTTGAATGGCTTTTGAATACTATTGAAGTTCTTTAATGTATTGTAATGAAGAAACACATAAATTTTCATTTATGCTTAATTTATAATGGTTTTTAAGCATTTCTCTCTCTCCCCCAAAGAATGGTCATTCCTATGACCTATTCTCAATTTGAATGAAGCTTCTCATGAAGCATTTCTCTAATCTAAAAGTAATTTCTATACTTGTCTAATTGGAGGCCAAAATAATGGCTTTTTAATACTTTTATGCTATTAAATTTATGGTAAAATTAAGAATCAATCCATAATTGGATAATGATCCAATTAATGGTTATTCTAATCACATGAATAATACTTAACTTTATTCTTTCAAATTTATTGAGAATTATCTGTAATAGTAGCGGAGCTATGGCAAAATTTCTGAAAAATAAACACTTAAATCATTTTCATTTATATTATGAAAAGAGGACTTCCTACCATATTCTAGGATTAATCATCCTAGATTAATTGAATGATTCTCATTATAATCATGGAAAATTGATTTTTATGTTTATGCATAAATAGTTAATTAGGAAAAAGAGGAATTTCTAGTAATCTATTTTTATGTCAAAAGAGTAATCCCCACATGATAGTGGAAATCCATGTTCTCCAATGAAGTAAGAGAAAAATTGTGATGCTAAAATAATGCATATTTTATTTAAAAATTAAAGAAGGATTTTAGTTAAATTTATCTTTTTACATAGATAAATTTTAAATGATGAACGAGGAATTCCCACTATATTGGATCTGGGAATTATGGAAACTGGGAATCATGGAAAAAGGGTTTTCGGAACTGATCTCAAGCTGGAATTTTACTTGCATTGGAACCTCTGTTTTTTTCATTCAAAGGATTGTTTTACACCAAAATGCTGGAGGAAGCATTTGGCTTATGTTTTTCCAAGAGGAGGTTCGTTTTTGGAACAGCTGGCGGCGGCGGGGCGGGGAGTCGTCAAGGGACGTTGCTCGCGGCAAAGCCTGCCGAGGTCTTGACCAGCCTCAGTACGATTAAAATGGTGCGCTTTTGGTAAGATGGGTGAGGATCGACGAAGCGGTCCCTGGGTAAAGTTTCCCTGAGTAAAGTGTTAGGACACCTAAGGAGGATCCTAGAGGGTTCTGACCAGGCGATGCACGGGCTCGCGGTTGCTAGGACACCCATGCGTACATGGAGGAAGATTTTCGGATGGACAAAAAGGAAAGATTTTTGGGAACCAAATTTTGATACTGGATCTCGTTGGTTGGTCAATTGGTCTTCAACAGAGAGTTCAGAGAGGATACATTTTTTGTAATACAATGGACTCGGAATTTTAGAAAATGATGATCAAAAATATTATGATTTTTATTGAAGGATTGTTTTTAAAGCGAGTCAAATCAGTTATAAATGGCAAGTTCATATTGGGTGTGTACGTGGTATGCCTACCTTGATTTTTGCATGAATCGCCAGCTAGGGGACCTGGGAACTCTTTTCCTTGGTACCCGGGCAAAAACCCAACCAAATCTTTATAAAGGAATCCCACCAATTCAGCGGGTGGTTGGCTAACCCATGGGCTGGATAGGCTGGATCAGAGGATTCCTGAGAAACAACTAGATACGATTAGTTACGTTATTTAGTTTTAAATCCTAACAAGACCTTGTTTTGTGGGAGGGGATCATCGGCTGTGCCTCGTAAATAAGAAAAAAAGCGGTGATTCCATGGACCAAGTGCAAGTCTCTTCTTGATCTGACCATGTGACTTCAGGTTTGGTCAGATCAGGGTGGTTGCAGGATCAGGGTGCCTAGTTTTGTCCACTCAGGCACCCTATAAATAGTAAAAAAACAGGCACCCTAGTTTTTGTCCACTCAGGCACCCTATAAATAGTAAAAAAACAGGCATTTGTTTACCTTTAGTGGCTAATCTCTCCTAGCTAACAAAGGAATTTCCTTTCAAGTTCTTTTGTTGGAACATCACATGCAAAATTTGGAATATAGTTGCATAATCTGATTAAGCATTAAATAGTCAAAAGTCCTCGTTTCCTTAGGTACAACGTCAATGTATACACCCTGTCCCAAATTTGGACGGATTCCATAAAATACTAATATCTTTTACATATAAACTCATATGAGATTCCCACTTTGGACATTAGATCTTCACATAATATAGAGCTTAACTTCATTTTTTGAGAAAATTTTAAGCTATTTGTCTATTTTCTTTAAATATTTCAAGGTCTTTAAAGTGTTATAATATATGGCACTTTTTGTACCCACAATATCTACCACTTAAAATGCTCAATCATGTAGATCAAAAGAGTGTTAGATAAAGAGACATGAGTAGAATGTGGTGGTTAGTCAAAATTTCAAATCCAATGGTTGGATTTTTAATGATATCTTTTCCAAAATTCTTCCAGGTTATCAGAAGGCCTGCAAATATTAATAATCTAATTAGTAAAATTACATTTCTAAAGTAAATAATCTAAAACCTATAGGGACTAGCATACTTGTAATGGTGCATCTATGGAAAAAAATTTGGATCACTCTAAGTATATGAAAAGATCAAATTTTTATCATTTCAACATATTTTTGATAAATTTTCATTAATTAAACTAATTTATATTAATTTAAGTTTTATTGGGTCAATTTTAGTGCATGTGTATTTTGTATTAGTTTCTTGATCTCATTTAAAGTACCCTACCTTCCCAAATTTTCTCTCTAAGCACTGTCCCAGTCTAGCATATACTGGACCAAAACTGGATACCCTGATCTTGCAACAACCTATCAGTTTATCTAGTTAGGACTTGACTCGTTAGAGTAATTTTCCCGTTAGAAGATTTTTCCCAATTGGCGGAATCGCCCGTGCCTTCCGGGCGAGGGGAGTCTTCCGGGCCCGGTCTCAGAGGGGCCGCCCGGGCTAGCCTCTCGTCCCAGACATCCGGGGGGCGAGGCCCCCGGAGTGTGTGGACCCCGCCCCGTGCGGGAGGCCGACATCGCTTCCGTCGTCGGTAGCACAGCAGAAGCAGGAGCCTCGGAGCGGGGTGGGCGGGGGACCTCACACGTTGCTATAGCTATACCATAACTCTACTACTCCAAAGTGGCTATCACATAGCTTGTCATCCACTGGTGGCATATCGACCATAATCTCACCAACCATGCTAGTGACATAAGTGCGGAAGATGTCACCTAGGTAGGTTATCAATGTCCACCGCCGTAGCACTAGTAGTTGAGGTTGATATCTCAACATGGGCCTCTTTGAATTAGGCACATTAAATCCTCCTTTTCTTATTCTTGAATTGATGAGAGAAAGGCTAGACCCATGGGATTGGACGAGGCTAGGCTATGGATTTGGTCAAATTAGAAAAAGGGTTAAACACTAGAAAGTGGGTAGTTAGGTGGACTCAAGAAGCGGGTAATCCATATTCTTGGCGGCGGCTGTAGTTTTGGTGGTAGTTCATGGGTGGTGGAAGACTTACTAGTTTTTGAGTGTGAGAGAGTACCCTTTGTGGAAGTAGTTGGTGGCTAGCAGAGGATCGAAAATGGTGCACTCCCCATCGCATAGGATCATCATTATCTTGCCTTTGGGAAGCTCAAGGGTAGCTATGTTGTCAGGTGAGTAGATTGTACATGTGACGTTCTTGACCCTTCTCCCTCCAAGGATGACTGCTTCTTTGGGAAGCTCAAGGGTAGCTATGTTGTCAGGTGAGTAGATTGTACATGTGACGTTCTTGACCTTGCTCCCTCCAAGGATGACTGCTTCTTTGGTCTCACCTGGAGCCGCATAAAACTTACAAGCGAATGGGTTAGAGATAGTATGTACCGTTTGTGTAAAAGACCCAAGGCTATGTATACATTGTCCACCACTAGGCAACTGAATTTTGGCATGGGCATTGTGAAAAGATGGTTACCCCTAGGGGAGACCCATGTTTCCCATGGCAAATGATTGTGGCTAGTTGTGGGAGACAACAAGGCATTCTTTCTTTGCATATTTTTGCTAAAGGGGGAGTCTAACATACTCAAAGGTTGCCATTTTGTGTTGGGGAACTATGCTTACACTCAGGGTGTTGGGCTAGGCAGAGGCTTGGTAGGGGTCATGAAGGTACTAGCTGGTTGGGAGACCACAAATTGCATTCTGAGTTTGCGATCTAGGAGTGTATCAAGTGTAGCTAGGATTTTCATCCAGTCATGTGATCAGCTTCGTTGTCTTGATAGAAGCAACTGCATGGCTCCTGCGTGTCATCAAGGGTTTGATGACAAGCTTCACAAACAAGGAGATTGTTAGTCCGGGGTGTGGTCCTCATAGAATCTTCGGTGAAGGGACCTCTCATCATGGGATGTGTCTACCATATATGTAAATCCACATTGAGTGTTTGATCCCCCTTTGAAGAGGTAGACATGATTTATGTCCCAATCATGGATCAATCATGTCAGTCTCCATTGAAGGGTCTTCCCAGAATGCTGTCATAGCCGCCCTATGAAGAAATCCCATGACTACAAATGTGTGTCTAAAGGTCATGTTACCGACTTTAATCTTGAGGTCCTTCACTAGGCCAAGGGGTTGTGTAGATGTCTAGCCCTTTGAAGAGGTAGACATGGTTTATGTCCCAATCATGGATCAATCATGTCAGTCTCCATTGAAGGGTCTTCCCAGAATGCTGTCATAGCCGCCCTATGAAGAAATCCCATGACTACAAATGTGTGTCTGAAGGTCATGTTATCGACTTTAATCTTGAGGTCCTTCACTAGGCCAAGGGGTTGTGTAGATGTCTAGTTTGTAAGATTTATCACCAATTTGGTGGGATCAAGGGGTGGTTGTCCTCAATTTTCCCAACATGTTCTTGTCGTGATGCTTACACCAGCACCCCCATCGAGGATGGCTCTGACCACGTGTCCGTGTGTAGAAGATGGGCAGGATTGCATTCGTGTCTTCACCTTCAAAGTAGTGGTCCACAACGCCTTTAATCGAATTTTCAGTGTGCCTTTGGGTTGTGGTGTTTGCTCATGGAGTATTTCAGGCTAATGGGGCTTAGATTCATTAGGATTGGGATATGCGACCGATTGCTTTTGCCATTTGGTTAGATTTCATGGGGCTGCTTGGAGGAGTGGAATTTCAGCACGATCATCACTCTTGGAGGAGGAGGATGTGGTCTTTGTTGAGCCACTACTACGGATGGTAACCCAATCTTCACCTTGGCCAATGTGCTTAAAGCGTTGTTTCTTTTTGGATGGAGCACATTCGGTAGCTAAGGTGCTGGACTGCTTTGTTTTATTGGCCTTTTTGAGTTTGTAACTACATTCAATGGGACAGTGGTATCTTCCTATGTCAACACATTGAGCGATGGCATGCTTTTGACTATGGAGTGAGAAACTGATTGCAAAGAGCAATCCTTGAAGTAATGGGTGATTCCACAACGTGACATTGTGGTGTCACTGGCAAGCTTTTCTTTTGAGGGCATTCAACCACTCTATGGGGTCCCTGACAGAGGAAATACTGAGAAGAGGTGGTTTCCCTGCGGGTGCACCTATGGTGTGCACAATTGGTTTAGGGTCCATATGAGGCATAGGAAAAAGGAGATGATGTGTTATGGGTGCCTAAGGGGTGGCGGAGTGCATGGGCTCTAGACGCTTAGCAATGGACCTGGTTTTAATCTTTCCATAATCAATAGGGTTTGCCTTGAGAGGAAATGGCTGGAATGGAAAGATGGGCAATGTAGAAAGTTGTGGTGGTGCTATCACTGTGATGGTGGTGAGTTGGGGGCAGTGCCACACCAGTAATGCATGGTGCCCGGGAGGAGATAAGGGCAATGTTACAAATGAGCTTTGGGTTGTCATTGGCTCGGTGGCCAATTGCGTGGAATGGCTTTCTCACATGTTGTCATCAAGAAAGATCGCCCATTTGCAAGCGATCAAAGGTTGAGGAGTCCTTCACTAACATATGATCGTGAAACCTTGGATTGTGTTAACCCAAAAGGAAATGGTCCATTAATTGCTTGTCATTCAATTTTTCCCTTTCTTCACAAACGCGAATCGAGGTACTCAATGTGTGATATGTAGTTTCCTTTGGTTTTTGTTCCAATTGAAACAATAGGCATGTCTCACTACTTTGAAAGTGCCTTTGTGCCAAGGGTCCAAGGATTGGAACCATTCCATTGCCTTGCCTTCAAGGATGAGTCCAAAGAAATGGACCTTTGTTGCATCATTGAAAATTTCAAATGCCTGATAGATTTGGTTAAAGACCTACCTCTAGGTGGGATACAAGGTCTCCAACTCCATGGAATTTTTGCATAAGTTTGAAAATTTTTGCCCACATAGGTTGTGTATGTAATGTCTGTGGGTGCATTTGTTGTGCCACTCCCCTTCCTATAGCTTGTGCTAAGCTCGTAATGTCAATTTGGGGATCAAGGGGAGGTGGGATGTGGGTGGGGGATGGGAATAGGCCTGTGGTTATAGGAGGTACGTGTATGTGCTCAAGGTGTCTATTCACATCGGGAAGTCAAGAGAGATCACTTGCGTGCATATTCCAAATGCATAGTAAGATTACACATTTTCTCTCAATGCATTAAACTTTTTTGATATGTAGACAATGTAGGAAATGTAGGCTCGTGGACATATTGGCTGGGTGGTGAGTTCCCAATGAGAGACGCCTAGATTCCCTCTTCATACATAGCATTCTTTGGGTGGATACATTGGCATGTGTACTAGTTCTAATTGACTGAGTACATGCTACAACTCTATGTGAAGTTGGAGGAGAACTCACCCGCCATAGTAGGCATGTACGAGGGAGCGACATGTAACTCTGGGGTGGGTATCATGGATGCCCTGAAAGCTTTTAGAAAGATGCACTTGAAAAGGCGTTCCTAAGATGGAAAGGGCAAATGCCTGCCACCTTGAACCTTGACCAATAGCCACACGTGCCATGCACAGCACATCACCTATTGTATAGATATGTAGTAGTATAATCGATATTGTGTGTCTCACATTTTGTTGTTAGTCTATCATATTGAAAGAGTATTCAAATGTTTTTGTATTAGGTGGTGGAGAAATTGTGTGTGTAATTGGGTATGTATTCCCAAGAACCCATGACGCATGGGTGCAGTTCGAGAGAGAGGAGATGGGATTGTACCCTAAAGATTGCAAGGAGACATGGATATCTTGCCCATGGTGGATAGACTACCCTGAGGGAGACTTTGCTCTTAGCAAGGTTGAGGAGCTTCACAGTAAGTATCATTATGTATGGTAGCATTTTTGTATGAACTTTGAAGCTCATATAAGGACTTTATAGCTACTATATGTTCCCCAATGAAATGTATTTAGGGCGGTGCTTGTGGATTCAGCCTTTGTACTCACTGCAGAGTTTCTACATGCCGTGGCACTATGGTTTGTACTCTACGTACATAGCACTTTTGGGGATTACAGTGTGAGAGGTAGAAAGTTGCAACTTAACATTATGTAGGACTTTGTTCATGCACCTCCCGCGTAATACATGTATCTCATGTCAGAAGATGGATAAGAAGAGGTGAGTGATAGAGTGGATTGTACTGATTTTATATTTTAAGTGAACCACCATGATTTCCCTAACATAGTTACATGTGTGTGTGCCTAGGTCTTTGTTTTGGTCACCGCACCATCTTTATGCTCCCCCATCACACTACGTCTAGTCGACCAAAGTATGATGGGTGGGGAGGTGAGGTAGCTACTGATCATCCAGGTTTTAAGGTGGATGATGATGTCTTCATAGGGCCTAAACTGCGAGAGAGGGAACCCGCCCGTACATGTTGGATGCAGACAGGAATCCCATTCGATATGTTGTTGAGGGGACTACATCAGCATTACATCAATGTGGAGTGGAATGAGGTGTCCTTTAGTTCTTGTATACAACCTCTTTTTGCACATTTTTGATGATTTTAAGGTAACATTATTTCAAGGGAGACATCAGTGAATTATGCTTGATGGGAGTAGCAAAGGTACGTGGGGACCTTGTCTCCACATGTTCCACCACATTCCTCCACCCATTCCATTACCCACGATCCTAGCAAGGTTGAGTGCCTCATCATGGTCACCTAGTGTTTCATTAGAGGCCCCATATTGACTTGTTATGCCACATTTGTCCCCCATGGTTCCTCATATGATGCTCTCATCGTGTGCACAATGTCCCAAACTAGCCACTATTCCTACCTGCACCATTTGGTAGAGCTCCCCATATATAGCCACTTTACTTCCATCATCACTGGCGGTGCCCTCTTTGATGTAAATCATCTCTTGTAATGACTAAAGATTATTGATTTTCACATTATTTTGATGCAATTTTATACACTTAACTTGGTGTTATGACATTGTAGTTGAAGTTGCTACTATGAAATTTTAGATGATTGAGTTAACAATAGAGAGAGATTGAGAGGGAGAGAGAGAGAGAGAGAGAGATTGAGTGAAAGAGAGAAAGTTTGAGTGAGAGGGAGATTGTGTTGTGTTGTCTGTGTATGCCGTAAGTCACGTGCATAGACAGTTGATAATTTATATGCTTTCATCAAGAGTTTTTTTGATATTATATTTTTGAAACCTTATAAATAGAATAGAGTTTGTCATGTTCCACTACTTTTATTTAAGGGATACATCCCACCCCACCCACCCCTTATTTCTTTATATTATCATAGGTTGGACATACATCCCACCCCACCCCTTATTTCTTTATATTGTCATAGGTTGGACATACACTATGTTATCATGGCTTCATCCACCAATCCCTCTAATAATGCAATGTTTACAAGCATCTTAAAAAAAGCTCTTGCATCTTTCATGCACCTCAAAGAAAAAGAACCAAGATTAGATACCCTTTTGGAGAAATGGACAACAATGTCCGAAGTGCAGGAGCTCTACAAGAAGCTCACATTAAAGAAGATGAACATGTTAGAGGTGAAAGTGGTAACAACCATTGGGATGTGGAGAGCCTTTTGCATCATTGAAGAGGCAAAAAAGGCTCCTCTACGAGGAGAAGTTGCCACCTTCATTGCAAATTTGGGGTACTAAGAGTAGATGATAACTGAGGCCCAATAATATTATAAGGTCCCACATGCTTTCATGCCATTGTTGCTTGTGTTCAAAATCTTGTAGGTGTTTGTCATAATATGCTAGAGTTTTGTAACTTTGCTTTGGAATTGTTATATCACCGTAACCACCACCATAGCTAAAGAGGGAAAGGAGCTCTAGTCACCACCCATAGTCACCACCCCTAGTCACCACCCAACCATAGAGGAATGTTAATAAGTGTCCACATTACCAGCTTATATAGTGGCCTTCCTACCCACACTAGCCCAGCTGCAACCCTAGTCATGAACAACAAAAAACAAATTTCAAAGGTGAGAGGTACTCCTCTCCACTAGATTATTCATCTTTGCACAAGCATATGCTCTAGAACCTCGTTGGGTTTCTAGTTTGACCACCATTAATCTACGAATGGTTAACCTCACTCTTACTTAGAGTTATATTTAACCTTTGAAGATTTTCCTTCAAAGATGACTATCAAACTTTCTATCTCTACCCAACACTATATATGAGGGCATGCCATATAGTTTTATAGCCTGATATTTGATAAAGAGCCTTTCAAACTCAAATGTTTTCACATCTTATTAGTTGGTCAAATGTTTACCTTTTTACTTTTCCATTCAAGAAGAGTTTTCATCTACAAAAATGGTTCAGAAAGTTGTAAACAAATGTCTATGAGGAGACCATATGGCCATCTAACTTCCCTAAGTACTACAACAAGGAAAGAAAGACACACAACACATATTTTTCTTAAGTACTACGACCAAGGAAACATGCAACACTCATGTTTCATTTGGAACACCAAACCATAGCTACCACTTGCAACTATGAAAGATGTCAATAAAACATAAATTGCTAATAAGGCATTGAATAACATCATGCCTTTAGTATATGCTTGAAGTTCTCAAATCCTCAAGAACCTCATAATAATGAATGTGCTCCAACATTCAAGGAATTCCTTTACATGTTCTACGACATCAAAGATGTTTTCCTCTTGTGGGTTAAAAACCACATGGACTTCAATTCAACAAATTTATGCAATTGTTACAAGTCTTTAGCAAATTGTTCTATAATGTGGTAAAGCTCAATTGACCTTACACATAGTTTTAGGAAAGCTACACTTTCCTCTCTCCAAAAAGTTCTTGCTTTCTTCCAAGAAAAGTTTACACATCTTGCATACAACGAACATTATTTCCACATAGACAACGTCTATGTGATGTATAGTGTCTATGCACTACTAGAAAATCAAGAGTAACGTGAACCAATAAGAGTGCCACTCCTAGCCCACATGTAGATACATGCCTATCCACATGTCTACTCCTACAACCACTTTGGTTTCCTGGCAATACATATCTATGTCTCTACGGCCAACCATGTCTCTATGGACATGTTTATGGGCTATCTATGGTCATATTCAAAAGCTAATAGCACCATCCAGACACACCTCTATAAGTGTGGTCTCACTGGACACCTCTACTATGTGAAACAATATCATAAACCATTTTAATTACGGGAAATGATTTACTATAAAGCAATAAATGAGAAAGTGTTTATCATTTATCTAGGCTGTATATACATATGCTACAATATATGGATAAGGTATGCCTCCAACACACCTTACACTGATAGACAAACAAAATCAATCTCTATACTTTGAGATTGCTTCAGTAAGAATAACACAACATCCATTCAATACCAATATGAAGTCTAACATATAACAAATATTTATTGCCTCCCCATGACAGTGGCAATGCACTACCTACCCGTAAGGTGGCAATATACTACCTACCCGTAAGGTGGCAATATACTACCCAACTAGAACCGATGACATAAAAAATTAATGGGTCCTTGTACGCACTTCATAAACATATTACAAAACACAAATGTGTATAATTATTCGTTTTCTTAGTGAAGTAAAGAGGAACAACATCCGCTTTACCTAGTCTATGAAAACTTTCCCTCGATTTGGTTGAGTAACTCCATACTCCTCTAACAATAACTCTGTACCCATGAATATACCCTTCTTAAGTTGGGATATTTACAGAGTCGTTTTTAACAAGATTCTTGAGCCACTTACTGCTGCGAATTGTTCATCTAGATTGACTCAAAACCTTTGGCACTATGGCACAAAGTATGGGACATTCTAGCACCAAATTATTGTTGATCCAATATCTAATCAACAACTATGCCAATATCTGAACTTCGCTTCAGTATCTAACTATGCCAATATCTGAACTTCGGTTCAGTATCTAACTATGAGTTCCACTAGGCAGTGTGATAGAGGCCTTAGACTCAGCTTCAGTGTGTACATATAACAAAGTTCTTTATTAAGAACTTTCCCTAAATATTTTATGGATCCACCTCATGGCCAACTGCCATGCCTGAGCATAGCATGAAAATATTTTATGGATCCACCTCATGGCCAACTGCTGTGCCTGAGCATAGCATGAAAATACTTCCACGCCTACCCAAAATACACACTGAACACTGATGGCAATTTGGCCACACCAAATTGACAAGTTTGGGAATTTATCTAGAATAACAAGCATTTAAAGGTTTGTTGTAAGATCCCTGTCCCCACCACGCAACAATTTTAGGGGTGCTAGCAGAGCGAAAGTAGCACTTCATGCTGCGCGAGGCAGGGTCCCACACTTGGGGCCTCGCCCACCACCACGGATATCCGGACAAGAGACTAATCCATCGGTTTGGTTCTTCCAAAACCGAACCCGAAAAAACTTCCCATTGCTCGGAAAGCATGGGCGATTCCTCCAAGATAGTTTTTCTCTAATGTAGTAAAAAAAAGTCTTAACTAACTGAACTGATGTGACCAAACCCATAAGTCCCATAGTCAGATCAGGGAAAGATTGCACTTGGATCATAGAGACCAACGTTTTTTTCCTCATTGAGAGGCACAGCCGTTGATTCTTTTCCATAGAACAATTTTTGTCCGGGATTTACTTCATCTATCGTACCATAACAGAATTGAGTCTCAGTTTAGTGATCCATCAGTCCATCCAGTCCCATGGGTTAGCCAACCGCCCAGCCAACCGCCCAACCACTGTAGTGATGGGATCCAATTAGGAATTTGGTTAGGTTTTGTCCCGGGTACCAGGGAAAAGAGTTCCCAGGTCCCCAACTCTTACTCCTTGTTCCAATATCTTTCACACCGAGTGAATATGAAACGATAGAATTTTTCCTCTCAAAGTATTTACTTATTCATTTATCAATATTCATGTAAATTAAACATAGAATTAAAGAGAATCTAATTTTGATATAAAAATTCTTTATGCATCTATTTATGCATAAAATTAATTTAATAGGAATAACACTTTTAAAATAAAAAGATTTCCAATATGTATCTTTCTATGCATAGAAATTGAATCTAATGAAAATAACACTTTTATAATAAAAAATATCCAATATGCATCTTTCTATGCATAGAAATTGAATCTAATGAAAATAACACTTTTATAATAAAAAAAATATCCAATATACATCTTTCTATGCATAGAAATTGAATCTAATGAAAATAACACTTTTATAATAAAAAATATCCAATGTGCATCTTTCTATGCATAGAAATTGAATCTAATGAAAATAACACTTTTATAATAAAAAATATCCAATATGCATCTTTCTATGCATAGAAATTGAATTTGATGAAAATGACACTTTTATAATAAAAATTTCCAATATGCATCTTTCTATGCATAGAAATTTAATCTGATGAAAATGACACTTTTATAATAAAAATATTTCTATTATGCATCTTTCCATGCATAGAAATTGAATCTGATGAAAATGACACTTTTATAACAAAAATATTTCTATTATCCATCTTTCCATGCATAGAAATTGAATCTAACAAAAATAACACTTTTATAATAAAAAAATCTCCAATATACATCTTTCTATGCATAGAAATTGAATCTAATGAAAATAACACTTTTATAATAAAAAAACCTTTTATATATCTATTTATGCATAAAATTAGGAATAACACTTTTAAAATAAAAAGAATTTCTTTTAGAATGCACAAACGGTGGGGATTATTCTTTTTGAATAACATAAAGATAAAACTTATTTCCACAAAATTTAAGAAAATTTTGCCATAACCTCCTTTGTATGGCTGACCATTTCTCAATTGTTACATTCTAAATTTACTTTAAAATTTATCCCAAGATGAAATAAAGCACTCTAATCTAATCGATTTTTCACTTCTAAAGAGTAATCAATAGGAAAAGTTTAACTCAATTTATTTGTTACTCATTTTAGGATAAAGAAAGGGTGAAATTCTTAATGAAGAGAAGGGAGAAGCCTTTTCATCAAGGCTTATAATCCATAATCACATTAAAAAGCAAAGAATTCTGAAAACCATAGATTAGAATTAAAAAAAAGTAGAATTAATAACTTACATGGAGTTTTGTGAGCTTTCCTTTGGCTTGAGGGATTGAGGGTTCTACTCTTGTTTGGATCAAGAGTGGCCACCGCTTCTTTGTAGAGGAATTAGTCAAAAACAAGTGAATTATCAAGTGAATTCAATGTTTTTGGCTCTGGGGAGGAGGAGTAGAGTAATAGTGCATAAACACTTTTAAGCTTTTACAAAGGGGGAGGCTTCTATTTATAGGAAAAAGTGAGCCTCAAACCAAGCAAACTGATTCTAGAATTTTTCAGACCATTTTTGGGTTAGTTCAGCTTACTTTTTGGAACAACTAGACTTGAATTAGGAGAGAGGAGAGATGAAATATCTCATTTTATTGATTTAAAATGGAAAGCAATGATGAGAAAAAAGGCACCTCCTTCATGAGGTCATCCCCATTTTGAGGTGTCAAAAATCAGTTTTTTAACTATTTTCCTTGGTCCTTAGTCCACTCTTCATCTTATGTGAGTATTTACTCATTTTTAGGGGGTTTTTCTTTATTTCTTCAATTTATCTCCTCCCTACATTTGGATTAATCTTATTGGTCCCTCAGAACCTTAATCCAAATTTTTTAGAAAATCTAGACCCTTAGGCTAAGGCCTTTTGAGCAGATTATAATTTATTTCTAATGCACCTTAGGAAATTCTTTTTAAACTTCTATTTTGGGAGAATCTAGTTTAATAAGAAAGGATATTTTTCTATCCAAAGCTATCTAAAATTTGAGTTATCTCTCTCTAGAAAATTTTCTCTCTCTAGGCCAAAACAGGTAGAAATAAGATCTTTTTTTATTCTGAAAAGGGGATTGATTATAGGGGAAGAAACTGGACATCTTGAGGGGCTGGGGAGGAATCTTACATTTGTGAATTTCCATAAAATTTGAGCTCGTGGAAGTCAACACCTATATTGGTTAAATGAATCTATCACTTTCTTCCCTGACAAGTTTTATCACCCCCATTTGACACAAGGTCAAATGGTCATGCAGGGTCCACCCCTAAGTGCTCTATCTCAATACATAACCCAAGAGATTTGTTTGATCGTTTTGGATTAGCACTCACTATTCTTCTTGTAGAAACCTTGACTAATTACTCCAGAAGATTAGCACACCTTTCTAATGAGGAAGGTAATGATTGTTGGAAAGTGTGCACGCATACAACAATACCATGCTAAAGTATAAAATATGAGCAAGATAACTGCTAGGCATTCCGTACTAGAATCAAGATCAAGATTTGTGTAATCACTTTGGATTACCGTCAAATCTAGTGTGGTTTGCCTCTAATCTCTCCGAATTAGCTTCAAATCTTGAGTTTACTTATGAACCACCATGTTTTGTGCTAAACTCCCTAGCCATGTTAGAATACTTCACTAAGCTCTCCAGCTTATAATTCTTTCTAACAAACACAGTTATGGTTTATAAAACTATGTTGGATCTAATGATAATAAATAACGATGCTCGTCTGGAGTGAAGTACTTCTCACTTTAACCAGGTAGTAACCCCATCACATACTAGTAATGATCCTCTCATTTCCCAATGCCTTGCACAACTAGTAGGTTCTACAAGGACATGAACTTTGCAACACTAAATAGCCCAAGAAAACTAAGAATTACTTTTTTATTTTATGAAAGTCGTTTCGTACTTCCATAATTTGTACGGTAGAAGCCAAACATATGCTCAAAGATGAACACCAGTGTTGGATATAGGTGAGATTACACTCCCCCTGAATGTTGTAGGGCATCCCCCGTATATCACAACCATCCAACTATACAAGTCTTCTTGCTCATATATCACAACCATCCAACCATCCAACTATATAAGTCTTCCTGCTCATCAATGGTTCTATAGCATTCTCCAACTAGAAACCACTCTGTCAGTGTAAGATTCCTCCTCAATAGCTTGAATAACAATTAAGCCTTTACTTCAATCCCTTGTAATCATTCTATGTTTTTGAATACAAGAAAATGTTATTTTTCCTTGTTTGGCCTAGTGAGATAAAAATTTCTAGAGAGTGATAAATCAATATTGGGCTATTTTTGGATAAATAAATTCTTCAAATATCAAAAAAATGTTTCCTTGAAATAGAAAATCAAAATAGATTTTCCAAGGTGCAATTGGAATTAATTAAAAATGAATTAGAAGACCTTAGCCTAAGGGTCAAGATTTTTTTAAAATTTTGGATTAAGGTTCCTATGGACCAATAAGATTATTCCAAGTGTTGGGATAAGATAAATCCAAAGAATAAAAGAAAATACCCAAAAATGAGTAAATGTCCACATAAGATGAAGAGTTGACTAAGTACTAGATTTATTAAAAACTATGAAGTATTAATAAAAAATGAAATATTTTAGAGTAATCATTCATTTTTGACACATTGGTATTGACACATTGGTAAAGGAGAAGGGGGCCCTTCAAGGAGACACCTATTTCACATGTGTGGATGAGTTTGAGACTAAAAAATAATAGGATATTTTTATCTCTCCTCTCTCCTAAATCAAACCAAAAAAAAGGGAGCCAAACTGGTCTAAAACTTATCCAAATTCGGCAAACTGAAGCTGGAAAAATCTAGAACTCAGTTGGACTCAATTAGTGGCCTCCCTCACCCATAAATAGACCCTCATTCTTTTGTATTCTCATCTGTGAACTAAACTGTGCTGGTATTACTCTAAGATAAGCTTATTTTCTAAAACCCTCTACAAATTGAAGAGATTGGAGCTTCTCTCTCTCTTCAATCTTCCTTGGAGACATCATCAACATACCAAACCAATTGATTGGTTGGGGGCCTCTACTTTGGTCAAAGAATTGTTGAGATATCGAGCTCATCTAGTGAGAGGCGGTGGACACTGATGACCCGCCTGGGGGATAGGCCCCACACTAACACCACTGGCATGGTTGGTGAGATCATGGGTGATATGCGGCCAGTGGGATGACAGTCTATGTGTGGTGACAGCCATTCTAGAGACTAGCATAGTTATAGCGCCAGCTCATTTAGTTGGGTTCACAGTATAGAGAACCCTAGTATGTATTTGGTTGAGTACCTTTTCATATTGTGTGTACTCTTATCTTTGTATATGGTGTGTTGAGTGTTGTGTAAAGAAGAAGAAGATTTTTAGCCTCTCACCTTGTGTGTTCTCTTTTAGGGTTTTGTGAGTGTGTGTGTGTGTGTGCTTGCAAGAGTGTTGAGTGTTGTGTAAAGAAGAAGAAGATTTTCAGCCTTTAACCTTGTGTGTTCTCTTTTAGGGTTTTGTGAGTGTGTGTGCTTTGCAAGAGCTCAAGCTCTCTTCTCCCCTACATCTTTTCATGGTATCAGAGCCTGGTTCATGCTAAGGGCTGAGCTACAAGAAAGAGAAGCACAGGAAGTGGTACGAGGGTAAGAGCTTCATCTACTCTTCCCTATTTGTGTTACGACTACACCCTTGTCGTCGGGAGCTCTACGGGAGGCACCGGCAAACGATCTTTGATTGAGGAGCTTGCTTTGTGGGAGTAAAGCTATATAGCAACTATATGGTCCTATTGGACTATTGGACAAAATTTTTTAGAGCAAAAATACGTTTTGGGCGCGTTACGACCTCCGTTTTTCAGAAAGCAAGCGATTTTGAGCACTGCAGGGGTAAGTCATCGATTCTTTGCAGAACTCTGTTTTAAGAACTGCAGGAAGATAGATTGGTTGTGTGCAGACATTGTGTGTGCTACAAGGAGGTCAACAGTTACCATTGGGTGTATGTATGCACATTGAGGTCACTAGTTGTTTGTGACATTTGAGTGTAGTATAGTATCGCTGCAGAAAATACAGCAGTTTGTGCAAGATAAACCAGAGTGCTGTTTCTGGTAAATTTGTGTGTCTATCAAGATGTCAAATGATGGCATAAACCAGATTGTTGCTAAGAAGCTTGATAAGAATAACTTCCATGCTTGGAGGTTCAGGTTGACAAATTTCCTGATGGGAAAGGGTTACTGTGGGACTACATAGAAGGTGAGCATGAAGAGGCATCGGAGATACCGGAGATCAATTCGACTGCTATACGGATGTGAAAGAGTTCAAGGATTGGAACCAAGGAGCTAGAAAAGTTATGTATTGGCTCTCTATCAGTATAAAGGACACCATGATTGGGCACATACAGGATGCCAAGTCCCCCAAGGAGGCGTGGGACACCTTGGTAAAACTCTATGAAATGAATACCAAGGCACGAAAGATACAGTTGAAGAATGAACTTCATACTGTGGAGAAAAAGAGTATGTCTGTGAACGACTATGCATTGAAGATCAAGGGTACTGTGGAATCCCTTGCATCTATTGGCGTTTCAGCAATAGAGATGATGATGATAAGGTGGAAGTTTGTCTATGTGGTCTCGGGCCACAATACAAGGCATTCAAGACATCTATTCAGACTCGAGAAAACATTCCCAATTTCACAGATTTGGTGTCTATATTGATTATAGAAGAGAAGAGCTTGGGTGAAGACCAACAGTCTTCACAAAACAAAAACAATTCAGAGCAACAGGCCTTCTACACAAGTTTCAGGAAGAGGACGAGGTAGAGGAGGCCGTGGACGCGGCCAAGGAGGTGGCCAAACAGGTAATCAGAATTATGGCCACCAGTAGTAGCAGCAACAACAACAGTCCCAGAATTTACAACAACAACAACACACAGGTGGAAGAGGCCAATTCAGAGGCAGGGGGAGTCCAAGAGTTCATGGAAATTGGCAATTGCAGTATAATGATACACGTGGATGCTTTTATTGTGTGGTAAGCCTGGACATGTGCAAGCAGATTGTTATAAGAAGCAGGCTATAAGAAGCAGGCTGACATGCAAAATGGGAAATTACAGCAAAACAACTATGCATCCTCGAGCAGAAACAATGAGGATAATGAAAGGTTGTTTGTTATGCAGCATGTCATTAATGCCATGTCTGAAAATGTTGAAGCAGCACATAAAGATGATGTATGGTACGTTGATTCAGGTGCTTCGAACCACATGACAAGTCATGGGGTGTGGTTCAAGGAGATGAAAAACCTTGAAAGACCAGGTTTTATGGAAACAGGGGATGACACTGCTCATCCAATTGCCCATGTTGGAGATGTGCCATTGTCTATGCAGGATGGCAAAGTGAAGTACCTTGCAGATGTACTTCATGTTTCGAACTTTCATGTTCCGAACATAACAAAGAATCTGGTTTCAGTTAGCCAGATGATTGAGTAGGGTTTGCAGGTTTGGTTTAACCCTGATGGTGGTTGTTATGTTGAAGACTTTAAAGACAAGTGCAGGTTGGTTGCAAAAGGCAACAGAGTGGGCAGAATGTTTACATTGAATGTAAACATGCCTGAAGTGAGTGCTGCGATGTTTCATGAATTATTGCAGACACAGACATTTGGCATAAAAGAATTGGACATGTGAATGTGTAGAGAATGAAGTCTATATAGACTAAAGGAATTGTGACAGGGCTGCCAAAGTTTAAAGTTGAAGGTATGCAAAAAATATGTGAAGCATGCCAATTTGGAAAGCAAACAAAGCATGTATTTTCACGTAACAGAAATATGAGCAGAAATGCACTAGGTGTTGTGCATTCAGATGTATGGGGTCTACGAGGACCATGTCTATGGGAGGTATGTGACATTTATGGATGATCACACAAGGAAAGTGTGGGTATACTTCATGAAGGAGAAGAGTGAGGTGTTCACTCATTTTCAGAATTTCAGAGTTATGGTTGAAAAGCTTGATCTACATGACGATCACCAGGCCAATTTGAGCTATGCTGTTGGGTTAGCGAGTCAGTTTATGCAGGTTCCTCGGAAGCCGCATTTGGATGCATTGAGATGCATACTGAGGTATGTGAGGTCTACTTTGCATTGTGGACTATTTTATGAAAGTGGGACAGAGATATGTGTACATGGGTACAGATGCTGATTGAGCTGGTAGTATTCAGATAGAAGATCTACTAGTGGCTTCATGTTTTCTTTGGGGAGTGCTATTGTGACTTGGAGCAGCAAGAAGCAGCCTTACGGTTGCTCTATCTAGTACACAGAGGCCGAGTATAGAGGTGCTGCTATGGCAACATGTGAGGTAGCTTGGTTGAGAAAGCTACTTGCAGATTTGGGTCTATCAGTGGATAGACAAGTTGTCATTTTCTGTGACAACATTAGCAGTATACAGTTGGCCACCAGGAACCCAGTTTTTCATGCTCGCACGAAGCATATAGAGGTCCACTACCATTTTGTCAGAGAGAAGGTTTTGGCAGGAGACGTTGACCTTGTTTATGTCAGCACACAGGATTAGGTCGCTGACATCTTCACCAAAGCATTAGGTACAGAGAAGCTCCACAGATTCAGGGCTTCGCTTGGTGTACATGAGATTGAGTTGAGCTCGAGGGGGAGTGTTGAGATATCGAGCTCATCTATAGTGAGGCGGTGGACACTGGGGAGGATAGGCCCCACACTTACACCACTGGCATGGTTGGTGAGATCATGGGTGATATGCGACCAATGGGATGACAGGTTGTGTGACAGCCATTCTAGAGACTGGCATAGTTATAGCGCCATCTCATTTAGTTGGGTTCACACTATAGATAACCCTAGTATGTATTTGGTTGAGTACCTTTTCATATTGTGTGTACTCCTATCTCTGTATATGGTGTGTTGAGTGTTGTGTAAAGAAGAAGAAGATTTTCAGTCTCTCACCTTGTGTGTTCTCTTTTAGGGTTTTGTGAGTGTGTGTGTGCTTGCAAGAGCTGAAGCTGTCTTCTCCCCTGCATCTTTTCAAGAATCAAGCACTCTATAAGGTAAAATGTGGTTTATGGTCTTTTTTCTATAACCTCCAAATGTTTCTCTCTTCTCAACTCCTCTCAAGCTTGAGAAGCATTTAATTGAATGGCTTTTGAATACAATTGAAGTTCTTTAATGAATTGTAATGATAAAACACATAAATTTCCATTTATGCTTAAATTATAATGTTTTTTAAGCATGTCTCTCTCTCCCCCAAATAATGGTCATTCCTATGACCTATTCTATATTTAAATGAAGCTTCTCATCATGAAGCAATTCTCTTATCTAAAAGTAATTTCTATGCTTGTCTAATTGAGGCCAAATAAGTGGCTTTTTAATGCTTTGATACTATTTAATTTATGGAAAAATTAAGAATCAAGCTACTAATTGGATATTGATCCAATTAATGGTTATTCTAATCATACGAATATTACTAAACTTTATGCTTTCAAATTATTTGAGAATTAGCAGAGCAGAGCAGAGCTATGGCAAAATTTCTGAAAAATTAACACATAAATCATTATCATTCATAATATTAAAAGAGGACTTCCTACCATATTCTAGGATTAATCATCCTAGATTAATTGAATGATTCTCATTATAATAATGAAAAATTGATTTTTATGTTTATGCATAAATAGTTAATTAGAAAAAAGAGAAATTTTAAATAATCCATTTTTATGTTAAAAGAGTAATCCCCATGACAATGGAAATCCATGTATTTCAATGAAGTAAGAGAAATATTGTGATGCTAAAATAATGTATATTTTATTTAAATTTTAAGAGAAAATTTAGTTAAATTTATCTTTTTTTTATAGATAAGTTTAAATGATGAAAGAGGAATTCCCACCATATTGGAATTCAAATATTTAAATGAGGAAAGTGTAATTCCTAGTGTAAAGGAATTAATGGAGATTTTTATTTAAATTTTAAGATAAAATTTAGTTAAATTTATCTTTTTGCATAGATAAGTTTAAATGATGAAAGAGGAATTTCCACCATATTGAAATTCAAATATTTAAATGAGAAAAGTAGAATTTCTAGCTTAATTAAATTAATGGATATTTTTATGTAATTTTTAAGAAGAATTTTAGATAGATTTAATTTTGGTAAAAGAGGAATTCCCATGATAATTGGATTGCACTCATGGAAATGAGAAAAAGAAGGATTTCAAGTTTATTAAAAAAAAATAAGGTATTGATATTTTAGTTGAAATCCTTCTTTTTCTCATGGAAATGAGAAAAAGAAGGATTTCAAGTTTATTCAAAAAAAATTAGGTATTGATATTTTAGTTAAAATAAGAATTTTTATGATATTTAAGAAAAGATGGATTTGAATTAAATTTTAGTGTCAAAAGATGAATTTCCACCATAATTCTACCTAATGAATTAAGGTTAAGAAATTATATGATAGAAGGAATATCTTTGGATATTTTAATTGGTAAAATCACTAAATTGATAGTTACCCAAAAAACTAGATGTTTATCTAAACCGAATGAATTAGGTTAGACTACGAGAAGGACGGATAGTAAACCTACTTGTCCATCTCTCGATCTGAATCAAGTAAAAACTTCGTGACCAATTACAGTTTCATATCACAAAGAATAGACGACCGGGACTAAACTAGTTTTTCTTGGCCAAACTCACCGAGAACCTAGTTGGACGATCAGACTGAATGATGAGTAGATTACCTTGTTTGAGAGATCAAGGATCCTCATTATGAAACTGGGAATTATGGAAAAAGGGTTTTTGGAACCAATCTCAAATTGGAATTTTACTTGCATTGGAACCTCTGTTTTTTTTAATTCAAAGGACTGTTTTATGCCAGAATGCTGGAGGAAGCATTTGGCTTATGTTTTTCTAAGAGGAGCTTCGTTGGAACAGCTGGTGGGGAGTCGTCAAGGGACGTCGCTCGTGGCAAAGCCTACCGAGGTCTTGACCAGCCTCGGTACGGTTAAAATGGTGCGCTTCCGGTACGATGGGCAAGGACCGACAAAGCGGTCCCTGAGTGAAGTGCTAGGACACCTAAGGAGGATCCTAGAGGGTTCTGACCAGGCGATGCACGGGCTCGCGGTTACTAGGACACCCATGCGTACGTCGAGGAAGATTTTGAATGGAATAAAAGGAAAGATTTTTGGGAACCAAATTTTGATACTGGATCTCGTTGGTTGGCCAGCTAGTCTTCAACGGAGAGTCCAGAGGATATTATTGTAATACAATGGACTCGGAATTTTGGAAAATGCTGATAAAAAATATGATTTCTATTGAAGGATTGTTTTAAAGCCAGTTGAATGTGTTATAGATGGTAATTTCATATTGGGTGTGTACGTGGTATGCCTACCTTAATTTTTGCATGAATCGCTGGCTAGGGGGCCTGGGAACTCTTTTCCTAGGTACCCGGCAGTGGTCGGCTAACCCATGGGCCGAATAGACTAGATTGGTCTTGAGAAACAACTAGATACGATTAGTTACGTTAATTAGTTAAATCATGTGAAGACCTTGTTTAGTGGGAGGGGATCAGTAGGCTGTGCCTCGTAAATGAGGAAAAAAGCGGTGATTCCATGAACCAAGTGCAAGTCTCTTCTTGATCTGACTATGTGACTTTAGGTTTGGTTAAATTAGTTTAGCTAGTTAAGACTTTGACTCGTTAGAGTAATTCCTAATTAGAAGATTTTCCCATGGTGGAATCGTCCGAGCCTTCCGGGCGAGGGGAGTCGTCCAGGCCGAGGTCTTAAAGGGACCGCCTGGGCTAGCCTCTCGTCTCGGACATCCGCGGGCAAGGCCCTAGTGTGGACCCCCGCCCCATGCGGGAGGCCGGCACCGCTTCAGCCGCCAATGGGCAGGTGCACCGCGGAGGGGGCAGGGGCCTCACAACTGGTATCAGAGCTTTGTTGAAAGCTAATAAGGATAAACAAATTCTTATCAGAAAATGATAATAAAAACTTAGAAAAAGCATTTTTCATAATGTATTTTCATTCCATAAGTCTCATTAATAAAGAATTTTTAATCAAAGAAATTATTTTTTTAGATGAAAATTCCATACTTATCTGGTATTCTCGACCTCACCTAGTCACAAGACATGACTGCCTTTGAACATCTCATCTCTTCCGCTACTACAACTCGAACAAGCCGAGTCAGACTCACACGCCATTTCAAGGATTTATATTTTCCTGACCTAGTGGAGAGACGACAGCATAAGTAGTTTGCAAGGCCATATGTCCACACCTCTTGCGACCGCCGACGTGCCATGCTAGCGCAGAACCTCTCTTTGGTCATGATTCTGATAAAGCTGAAAGTGGTACATGGTGTCATTCTATATCATTCAACGCCTTGGAATTTCAGACTTTCATGCCAAATCTATAGACTCCTTAGTCGCCCAGTACTGCCGTCTTATGCGTCTCCCAAGGAGATTTTGATTTTTGGAGCCGAGCTGCTCTATGTACATATTGCAACTTTTATATAAATAAAGAAATGTTTTTTGGAGAAAAATTCCATGTTGTTTAAGTGATTGTTTATGGATGAACTGATAAACAAAAAAATCTATTACCGGACATATGTCATAGATCTCCAATAAGATCATTTATCTTGTTTGAGAAATTATTTTTTGAATCCCTTAAGTCTTAGGGTCTCGTGGATGATATCAAAATAAAAATTTAATAATATATCATTTTTGGGAGAATCATGAGACGAGGAAACTGTGGTCATCAGCCAAACCCTCTCTCTAAAGATGATGAGCTTAACCCCGACGTTCACAAGGCTCTTCATAGAACTCAGCCAGGATCCTTCAAAGGAGAAGGGGAGAACTTGGGCGGCGAGGCTGTGGAGAAAATGGGTGGAAGCTATGGAAGAAAATTTTGACATCACAGGCTACAATGAGCGGAGCAAAATGGCTCTTGCGCCAGGCTGAAAATAGTGGAAACAGCTAGGGTGGCATGGAGGAACCATTGTGACACCAACTGTTTGGACAGGAATACTCAGTCCTGGAACGATCTTAAAACCTATTTGAGGAAGAGATTTTGTCCCCCTAGGTTTTTGGAAACCAAAATGAACGAATTCTTAGAGCTAAAGTAGGGGAGCAAAACCATCGAGGAATATCACCAGGCCTTCGCTCTTCTACTCAAATATTCACCACCTCTAGTTGAAGAGAAACTCATGGCTAGGTTCATTCAGGGAATGAACAAATCCTTGGACACACTGGTAAGAAGTGGTCAAGTCATCTGGTCGAATTTGCTTACAATGCTTCTTATCATCGGAGCATTGAGATGAGTCCTTTCAAAGCTTTGCAAATATGGACAAGATTGCCTTACACCGTTGACTTGGTCTGACCCATTGATCAGAGTCGGAATGTCTAGAAAAATGCTTGATGACATGGATTAGCAGATGCAATCAATCTGTAAAGATATGAAGGCAACCCAAGATAGACAAAAGCATTATGCAGATAAAAAGAGGTCAGAGAGAGAGTTTGAAGAATCAGATATGAACTTCATTCGAGTACAACCAAGAAGAAGTTCCTTATCCTTAGGGAAGTACAAGAAGCTCTCTCCCAGATACTGTGGGCCGTATGCTGTCATAAAGAAAGTGGGCGATCTAGCCTACAAGTTTCTTTTGCCTCCCCATCTCAAGGTACATGATGTATTCCATGTCAGTTTGTTTAAGAAGTATGTACCTAGCCCGAGTCACATGCTTGATGATGAACAATTGATCTCTCCAACGACTCAAGGCCAGATGGTACTCCAACCTGAGGAAATCCTTGATGTTCGGGAGAAGATTCTTGGGAGCAGAGTCCTTAGAGAATTCTTAGTAAAGTGGAAGTTCTTCCCTCTAGAAGATGCCACCTGGGAGAAAGAAGAAGAGTTGGCGAAAGATTACCCCCACTTTGCGAGATGAGGACATCTCGCGTTTTTCAAGTAGGAGAGGATGTAAGATTCCTTCTCAGCCTGAATAACAATTAAGCCTTTACTTCAATCCCTTGTAATCATTCTATGTTTTTGAATACAAGAAAATATTGTTTTTCCTTGTTTGGCCTACTGAGATAAAATTTTTTAGAGAGTGGTAAATCAATATTGGGATATTCTTAGATAAATAATTTCTTCAAATATCAAAAAAATGTTTCTCTAAAACAGAAAATCAAAATAGATTTTCCAAGGTGCAATTGGAATTAATTAAAAATGAATTAGAAGACCTTAGCCTAAGAGTCAAGATTTTTTTTAAATTTTGGATTAAGGTTCCTATGGACCAATAAGATTAATCCAAGTGTTGGGATAAGATAAATCCAAAGAATAAAAGAAAATACCCAAAAATGAGTAAATACCCACATAAGATGAAGAGTTTACTATACTAGATTTATTAGTTAAAAACTATGAAGTATTAATTAAAAAATAAGATATTTTGGAGTAATCATTCATTTTTGACACATTGGTAAGGAGAAGGGGGCCCTTCAAGGAGGCACCTATTTCACATGTATGGATGAGTTTTAAACTCAAAAATAATAGGAGATTTTTTATCTCTTCTCTCTCCTAAATCAAACCAAATAAAAAAGGGAGCCGAACTGGTCCAAAACTTATCAAAATTCAGCCAAACTGAAGCTGAAAAAATCTAGAACTCAGTTGGACTCAGTTAGTGGCCTCCCTCACCTATAAATAGACCCTCATTCTTTTGTATTCTCATCTGTGAACTAAACTATGCCGGTATTACTCTAAGATAAGCTTATTTTCTATTATCCTCTAAAAACCCTCTACAAATTGAAGAGATTGGAGCTTCTCTCTCTCTTCACTCTTCCTTGGAGACTTCATCAACATACCAAACCAATTGATTGGTTGGGGGCCTCTACTTTGATAAAAGTCAAGCAATCTATAAGGTAAAATGTGGTTTACGGTCTTTTTTCTTTAACCTCCAAATGTTTCTCTCTACTCAACCCCTCTCACGCATTTCATTGAATGGCTTTTGAATACAATTGAAGTTCTTTAATGAATTGTAATGATAAAATACATAAATTTCCATTTATGCTTAAATTATAATATTTTTTAAGCATTTCTCTCTCTCCCCCAAAGAATGGTCATTCCTATGACCTATTCTATATTCAAATGAATCTTCTCATGAAGCAATTCTCTAATCTAAAAGTAATTTCTATGCATGTCTAATTGAGGCCAAATAAGTGGCTTTTTAATGCTTTGATGCTATTTAAGTGGCTTTTTAATGCTTTGATGCTATTTAATGTATGGAAAAATCAAGAATCAAGCCCATAATTGAATATTGATCCAGTTAATGGTTATTCTAATCATAGGGATATTACTAAACTTTATGCTTTCAAATTATTTAAGAATTATCAGTTAATAGCAGCGGAGCTATGGTAAAATTTCTGAAAAATTAACACATAAATCATTTTCATTCATAATATGAAAAGAGGACTTCCTACCATATTCTAGGATTAATCATCCTAGATTAATTGAATGATTCTCATTATAATCATGGAAAATTGATTTTTATGTTTATGCATAAATAGTTAATTAGAAAAAAAGAGAAATTTCTAGTAATCCATTTTTATGTTAAAAGAGTAATCCCCATGACAATGGAAATCCATGTTTTCCAATGAAGTAAGAGAAAAAGTGTGATGCTAAATAATGTATATTTTATTTAAATTTTAAGAGAAAATTTAGTTAAATTTATCTTTTTTTTATAGATAAGTTTAAATGATGAAAGAGGAATTCCCACCATATTGGAATTCAAATATTTAAATGAGGAAAGTGTAATTCCTAGTGTAAGGAATTGATGGAGATTTTTATTTAAATTTTAAGAGAAAATTTAGTTAAATTTATCTTTTTGCATAGATAAGTTTAAATGATGAAAGAGGAATTCCCACCATATTGGAATTCAAATATTTAAATGAGAAAAGTGGAATTTCTAGCTTAATTGAATCAATGGATATTTTTATGTAATTTTTAAGAAGAATTTTAGATAGATTTAATTTTGGTAAAAGAGGAATTCCCATGATAATCAGATTGCACTCATGGAAATGAGAAAAAGAAGGATTTCAAGTTTATTCAAAAAAATTAGGTATTGATATTTTAGTTAAAATAAGAATTTTTATGATATTTAAGAAAAGATGGATTTGAATTAAATTTTAGTGTCAAAAGATGAATTTCCACCATAATTCTACCTAATGAATTAAGGTTGAGAAATTATATGATAGAAGGAATATCTTTGGATATTTTAATTGGTAAAATCACTAAATTGATATTTATCCAAAAAACTAGATGTTTATCTGAAGGGAATCCTTGTAGAACTAAACCGAATGAATTTGGTTAGACTACGGGAAAGATGGATAGGAAACCTACTTGTCCATCTCTCGATCTGAATCAAGTAAAAACTTTGTGATTAATTCCAGTTTCATATCACCAAGAATAGACTACCGAAACTAAACTAGTTTTTCCTGACCGAACTCACCGAGAATCTAGTGGGACAATCAGACTGAATGATGAGTAGATTACCCTGTTGAGAGATCAAGGATCCTCATTATAAAACTGGGAATTATGGAAAAAGGGTTTTTGGAACCAATCTCAAATTGCAATTTTACTTGCATTGGAATCTCTGTTTTTTTAATTCAAAGGACTGTTTTACGCCAGAATGCTGGTGGAGGAAGCATTTGGCTTATGTTTTTCTAAGAGGAGGTTTGTTGGAATAGTCGGCGGGGAGTCGTAGGGACGTCGCTCGCAGCAAAGCCAGCCGAGATCTTGACTAGCCTCGGTACGATTAAAATGGTGCGCTTTCGGTACGATGGGCGAGGACCGACAAAGTGGTCCTTGAGTGAAGTGCTAGGACACCTATGGAGAATCCTAGAGGGTTCTGACCACTAGGCGAAGCACGGGCTCGCGGTTGCTAGGACACCCATGCATACGTTGAGGAAGATTTCGAATGAACTAAAAGGAAAGATTTTTGGGAACCAAATTTTGATACTGGATCTCGTTGGTTGGGCAGCTGGTCTTCAACAAAGAGTCAAGAGGATATTATTGTAATACAATGGACTCGAAATTTTGAAAAATGATGATCAGAAATATTATGATTTCTATTGAAGGATTGTTTTAAAGCCAGTCGAATCTGTTATAAATGGTAATTTCTATTGAAGGATTGTTTTAAAGCCAGTCGAATCTGTTATAAATGGTAATTTTATATTAAAGGATTGTTTTAAAGCCAGTCGAATCTGTTATAAATGGTAATTTTATATTAAAGGATTGTTTTAAAGCCAGTCGAATTTGTTATAAATGGTAATTTCATATTGAAGGATTGTTCCGAAATGGTAATTTCATATTGGGTGTGTACGTGGTATGCCTACCTTAATTTTTGCATGAATCGCCGGCTAGGGGACCTGGGAACTCTTTTCCTCAGTACCCGGGCAAAACACAACCAAATCTTTATAAAGGAATCCCACCAATACAGTGGTCGGGTGGTTGGATAACAAATGGGCCGCTGGATGGGGTTAGTAGGCTGGATTGGAGGATTCTTGAGAAACAACTAGATATGATTAGTTACGTTAATTAGTTTAAATCGTGTGAAGACCTTGTTCTGTGGGAGGGGATCAGCGCGGCTGTGCCTCGTAAATAAGGAAAAAAGCAGCGATTCCATGGACCAAGTGCAAGTCTCTTCTTGATCTGACTATGTGACTTCAGGTTTGGTCAAATCGGTTTAGCTAGTTAAGACTTTGACTAGTTAGAGTAATTCCTCGTTAGAAGTTTTTTCCATGGTGGAATCGCTCGAGCCTTCTGGGCGAGGGGAGTCTTCCGGGCCGAGGTCTCGGAGGGACCGCCACCCGGGCTAGCCTCTCATCCCGGACAACGGGCGAGGCCCCGAGGGTGGACCCCCGCCCCGCGCGGGAGGCCAGCACCGCTTCCATCGCCGGTGGCAGGTGCACCGCTGAGGGGGTAGGGGTCCACCGCGGAGGGGGCAGGGGCCTCACCGTTAGTACTAGTATTTAATCATGGCTATGATACACAGAGCTTCTCCAAAATTTGTCATTGGATTTCTTCCCAACAGAAGGCTATAAGTGAGTCTCAAACTCAATTTTGTCTAAACACTTGATCACTATGGAACAAGTGTACAAGCAATCAAAGGGTCAACCTATGCATATAAGCCTTGGTGTTCCATACCACCAAGACCACCATGACCTTCATGCTCATTTGATGTCCCATACTATCAAATGAGCATGAAGCTCACTATGACATACAAGTAGACTCTTTTCCTCTCCTTGAGAAACAAAATCTCAAGCATATGGATAACTACGCAGCCATGAGTGTTTGCACTAGACGAACCATGCATAGTTTGCTCCAAAGTTCAACATGGCTATAGTTTTAAGAACTATATCAAGTTCCACAACCTCATATACTCAATCTAGAGTATGTATGATAACAATCCGACAACGTCCCAATGGCTCACTACATAAACTATTGATCAAGCCAGTATATGAAGTAACAAGGGAAGGTCTAAAGACTAGCCACAAGGTAGCTTTTAGAGCAAGACCTCTTAGGGACACTTCCATCCTGTCCAACAAAAGGAGCAGTGACATACTCCAAAGGTGGTTAGAGTAGCTCCTTACTCTATTACAAGCCATGTTGTGAACATCCAGGTTTTAGTAAACTCTGAATTGAAAGATCACTATACGAACCTCACTCTAAGATTACTACAAATCTTAGAATAATTGATCTCTAGGACCATGCACAAGTTCTTACATTTCTATGAACCAAGCATAATACACTTCGTTTGTTTAGCAATAAACACTATAGTTATCATACTCTCAAGATACTTATTTGTGGTTTGAAATATGGTACAATTCACAAGACTACTACGTCCACATGAGTAAAATAACATCTTTACTATGAGCACCACAACTTTGCTTATCTTGACAACCCTCAACTGGATTGTATAAGCAAGCAAATGACTCATGTGCATTCTCGCACATTCATTTCATAAATGTACACATTTGTTTGGTCATAACTTCGTACGACGATGGCACCAATTTTATGGCAATTGTGGCCATGATTCAAAATTCTTTTTTCGGCTATGCGAGAACCCTTCTGATAGATAATGTAGTGTGACTACGATCACTTAGAGCCAAAAATGTTAAATTAGGCTCCCTCATGTCATGCCAAATACTCATGGTCAACACACAGGACCATGTCATTAGTTTTTCAATAGCTACAGCGCTCACAAACTATTTTCAGACTGTGCCAGTTAAGACCTTGCTTACTCGTATCCTCTTGGATGCCCATAGGCATGCACAAGAGGTAAAAGCACTTACATTCCATGATGTTGTCGTGTGTGACTACACACATATGAACAATCAATGAGACAACTAAAGTGCATACACTTGCAAATCTATGCTACGAGGCGACACAAAACCCTACAAGTGCTATGACTTATGTCATCTGTGTGTGTTTCATACACATTCCCACACCCACTCGCAAATCTATGCTATGAGACGACACAAAACCCAACACATTACTACGTGTGCTATGACTTATGTCATCCGTGTGTGTTTCATACACATTCCCACACCCACACACATATAAAGCGTGTGCGAGGTTTTTTTACCATGGGAACCTCCCCCAAACATTTTTTTTAAAAATGAACGAAATTTAAAATTTATTAAGGTTCTAAAACCTTATCATCATCCCGTGGCACTCTCGTGAGGAGGAAGGCGAGATGCCAGGTCTCAGAGGGGATGCTCTCAAGGAACCAACAACCTGTGCTGCTTAGACGTATGTCATTGTGTGTGTTTCACACACACCCCCCCATACACATATTAAAACGTGTGCGAGGTTACTTACCAACAAGGGAGCCTCCCTAAATTAAAAAAATATATATTAAGGCTCTAAAGCCTTATCTTTATCGTGTGGCATTTATTGATGGTGTTGGTCGCCTACCTTGCAACAAATGCCAGCAACGCTCCCTCCTATCACCTTGCTTACCCTGCGGCTGCATACTACCCTTCAGTGCTCTCCTCTTGGGATCCAGCACAGCTCGATGGGCCTAGATTTTGGAGCCGTCGGAGCTTTCCAACGAGAAGTGGTTGGACATGGCTTAGGGAGCCCAAGTACGAAGGAAGATAATGCGAGCGTTGAGCTCCTCTATCTCCTTCTTCAGAGGGCGGCCTCCGTCTCTCCAAAGCCTCCTTGTAGCACTCGCGGGCAGGTGCCCCCTCCTGTGCGGGGGCAATACACACACGATGCTTCCTGCTGTGTCTACTGCAGTTGATCTTCTTCCTCTTGTCGCTGGTCGTGATCCTCCTCTTCTCTCTTTCTTGCCTTTCTCTTCTGCTGTGCAGCACTTGTCTAAGACTCGGAGCTTGTTATAGAAAGCCTTGCTGTTGAAGGAACACTGGAACACTATTGGGCCTTCACACAACTTATGATAAGAACAGAAAAAGCTTCTGATGTGGGAAGCCCTTAGCATGGACCCCATCAATCACTATAACACATAGGAAGCACATCAACGATTTTTAGCACCATTTTTGTAGCGTTTTCGGCGGAATGAAAATATTGAGGGTTTACACGATGTTGAGCGGCGATAAATTGCTGCTCCGCAACGTTTTTCTATTGTTGAGAAGTGCTTTTTGCGCGAAATTTCAATGTCCAGCAACATGTACAGCAGCGAAAAAAATGCTGCTATATTGTAAAAATATCCCGCTTTTTTTGCCGCCACATAGTTTTATCTTTTGAATATACAATAAGCTTGTACTCTGAGTTTTTTTACAGGATTATGCCTTATCACTTCTACCTCTCCTACCCTATCCTCCTCAAGATTAAGCAAGGTATGTCTACTCTTTTCATTTATCTCCTATGTAAACAAGCTTTCCATAAAAGCTTTCTTATGAGTATATTCTTTCTCTTTCCTCTCTTTTAAGTTTTTCTTTTCTTCTTTTTGAATCTTAACCATTACGAGTATTTTTCCTTCTTCTTTTTTCTAATCAAGAGCTTTCCATTAAAGCTTCATATAGTAAGAGATCTTGATTTTTCTTAATACCTTTTTTGACTTGGTTTAACTTTGTAGGTTTTCAACACATACAAGCCTCACAAGAGATCTCTTTCTTGTATGTTTCTTCTTTCATGCTTTTACATGTTTTTAGGGTTTGTAAGTTTTAGGACTTTTGAGATTAGGGTTTGTTATGATGAATACTTTTTTTCTTCTTATTTTGGTTTGATTTGGTAGGTTTTCAACATATACAAGCCTCACAAGGTAAGAAATCTCTTTCTTGTATGTTTCTTCTCTTATGCTTTTACAAGTTATAAAGTTTGTAAGTTTAGGGTTTGTTATTTCTTCCATGATTCATGCATGCCGATAGCTTCCAATGCATACTGGTAGCTACTTAGGCATGCCGATAGCTTCCAATGTATGCCGGTAGCTCCCTAGGCATGCTGGTAGCTACCTAGGTATGTCGGTAGCTTCTAATACATGCCGGTAGCAACCTAGGCATGCCGGTAGCTTTCAATGCATGCCGATAGCTACCTAGGCATGTCGATAGCTTCTGGTAGTAGCCTAGGCATGCCGGTAGCTACCTAGGCATGCCAAGAGCTTTCTAGGCATGTCGGGAGCTTCCAATGCATGTTGGTAGCTACCTAGGTATGCTAGTAGCTTTCAAGGCATGCCGGTAGTAGTAACCTATGCATACTGGTAGCTACCTAGGCATGTCGGTAGCTACCTAGGCATGCCAGTAGCTACCTAGGCATGTCGGTAGCTTCCAATGCATGCTAGTAGCTACATAGGCATGTCGGTAGCACGTGCCTAGGTAGCTACCTAGGCACGTGCCGGTAGCTTCCAATTAACCTAGACATGCCCGTAGCCTTATGCATTAGCCATATATATTAGCCTTATGCATTAGATATATTAGTCTCAAATTATATCTTATCTTTTAATGAAAGAAGGTTATCTTAAATAACAACTTTCTAAAATGTTAATGTGTTTGTATGTCTATAGCTTGAAGTAGTGGACCGCCCCCTATGCAAGATGAATATGATTTTGCATTACAATGGGGTTTGGGAGCTCTATTTGAAAGGGTACAAGATGAAGGATATATTATTATTACTGGAGGACATGCTTGGGACAAGCATGGCAAGTAAGTACATTCCTAAATCTTAAACCTCTTTTTTTTTTGTAAAATTAATTTTCACTTGTGATAGTTTTATTGTGTTTTAGGATCATGTAACTAGAAACGGTGGTGCAAATATCTAAGCAAGAAGCAATGGAAATGTGAGAAGCAAAGGGGGTGGAGTTGCAAGGAATAATAATAGTCGCAATGCATCAGATATAGATCCCCTCAATGTAGCCCCTAGCTCTATAGTTTTTCAGTACGCTTTATTTTGCATATATGAGCTTTCTGGAATCATACACTTATGTAACTCCGCCAAGTATTGTAATTGAATTTCGACATTCTTTAAACCATGAATTGCGATTGTCCTTTTTTTTTGGTATTTATCAAGTTTGATTTACATTACACTTGTCCATGACGATGAGTAGGATATGAAGTTGTGTTAGTTTTACTGTGTCTACATTAGAAAAAAAGAGTTGTGGCAGACTGGGGAGTCTTGTGTAGACTAACTAGTCTGCCACAACTCTTTTTTCCTCTATAGTAATTCGCTACTCAGCAGTAAAAATAGCAGCGATATTACACTGCGGAGCAGCGAACCCGTTGCTAAACCCTCATTCTATTGTAGTGAATGGCCCAGCACCATTGTCTTACCAAGGTATTAGTTAAGTTCCATCTCGCTGGTGTGTTCGACTTGTCGTCTCTTATTATTATGAAGCTCTTGCTTACTTGTGTGGGCTCTTTAATACACACAAATACACATTTACTCCACCTTATCCTCTCCATACACAAGCACAGAGACACGCAGAGAAAAAAAACACACGAGCAATCCAAGATAAATAATTTAAAAAAATCAAGATAACATCAAGCTTATATCTCTAGAGAGCCTGATCACGCGTGAAGAATCGGGAGAGAGGTTGTAAGATTTCTCTCTCTAGCTTTTGAGGTGTGTAGGTGTAAGAACCTCCCCTTCTGATCTTATAATTATTCCCCTCTTAGAAATAAAAGAAAGATCTTGTTTTACCTTGAGAGAGAAAATATCTAGAGAGAGATAATTCAAAATTAAGATATTTTTGGATATAAAAATTCTCCTAGTGTCTAAAATGATTTCTCCTGAAATAGAAATTCAGAAAGAACTTTCCAATGTGCAATTGAAATTAATTAAAAATAGGTATAAAGGACCTTAGCCTAAGGGTCTAGATTTTTAGAAATTTTTGGATTATGGTCCAATTAAGGTTCTTATGGACCAATAAGATCAATCCAAATGTAGGGAGAAGATAAATTAAAGAATAAAAGAAAACCTCCCCAAAAATGAGTAAATGCTCACATAAGATGAAGAGTGGACTAAGGACCAAAGAAAACAATCAAAAAACTAAAATTTGACACCTCAGTGTTGTGGGGATCTCCTCTCATGAAGTAGGCACCTTTTTCTCATCATTATCCCCAATTTTTAATCAATAAAATGAGATATTTCATCTCTCCTATTTCAAAACTAGATCCAAAAAGTAAGCTGAACTGACCCAAAAATGGTCAAAAATTGACCAAACTGATCTGGAAAATTCTAGAATCAGTTTGCTTGGTTAGAGGCTCACTTTTTTCTATAAATAGAAGCCTCCCCCTTTGTAAAAGCTTAATGGTGTTTATGCACTGTTACTCTGCTCCTGTCTTGAGCCATTTACATTGAATTTTTTTAATAATTCAATTGTTTTTAGCCTAATCCTCTCCAAAGTGAATTGGTGGCCACTCTTGCTTCAAACAAGAGTAGAACCCTCAACCCTTAAGCTAAAGGAGAGCTTACAAGCTCTATGTAAGTTAATTTTCTTACCTGTTTAATTTTAAATCTATGGTTTTCTTGATTTTCATATTTTACAGTTGATTGAATTAAATTCAAATGCTATGCCTTTGAGGAAAAGGCCACCCCTTCTCTTCTTTACATTCCAGCCTTTCTTAATCCTAGAAAGATTAATTAAACTCTTTTTATTGTTTACTCTCTTGAATTTAGAAAATTATGTAGATTAGAGTTCTATAAATCTAATTTGGGTTAATTTAAGTTAAATAAAGAATGATAAAAATGAGAAATGGTCAGCCATACAAAAGAGGTTATGGTAAAATTTTTCAAAATTTTATGGAAAAGAAAGTTTATTTTTATGTTATTCCAAAAGAGTAATTTCCACCTTTTTTGCATCTAAAAGAAATATTCTAATTACTCCATGTACATATTCACCTATCAATATGCATGGATATCACTTATATTAATTATTAAATTTACTTTTTATGCATAGAAAGATGCATAAAGGAATTATTTTTATTTCAAAAGTGTTATTCTCATTAAAATTGATTTTTATGCATAGAAAGATGCATAAAAGATTTATTTTTATTTCAAAAGTGTTATTCTCGTTAAATTTGATTTTTATGCATAGAAAGATGCATAAAGGAATTATTTTTATTTCAAAAGCGTTACTCTCGTTAAATTTGTTTTTTATGCATAGAAAGATGCATAAAGGAATTATTTTTATTTCAAAAGCGTTACTCTCGTTAAATTTGTTTTTTATGCATAGAATGATGCATAAAGGAATTATTTTTATTTCAAAAGCGTTACTCTCATTAAATTTGTTTTTTATGCATAGAATGATGCATAAAGGAATTATTTTTATTTCAAAAGTGTTATTCTCATTAAATTTGATTTTTATGCATAGAAAGATGCATAAAGGATTTATTTTTATTTCAAAAGTGTTATTCTCATTAAAATTGATTTTCATGCATAGAAAGATGTATAAAGGAATTATTTTCATTTCAAAAGTGTCTCATTAAATTTGTTTTTTATACATAGAATGATGCATAAAGGAAATTTTTTTATTACAAAAGTGTTATTCTCATTAAAGTTGATTTTTATGCATAAATAGATGCATAAAGAATTTTTATATCAAAATTGATGTGAATAGATGTGATGAGATATGATGTGAATCAGATAGATGTGAATGAATGGATGGATGTGAATAGAGGTGATGAGATGTGAGGTGAGTAGATGTGATGTGAATCAGATAAATGTGAATGAATGAATGGATGGGATGTGATGTGAATAGATGTGAGGTGAATAGATGTGATGAGATGTGATGCGAATCAGATAGATGTGAATGAATGGATGGATGGGATGTGATGTGAATAGATGTGTTAAGATGTGATATGAATCAGATAGATGTGAATGAATGGATGGATGGGATGTGATGTGAATAGATGTGATGAGATGTGAGGTGAATAGATGTGATGAGATGTGATGTGAATCAAATAGATGTGAATGAATGGATGAGATGTGATGTCATATGAATCAGGATGTAAATGAATGATATGGGATGTGAGTGGATGATATGTGATGAAAATGGATGTGAATGTGTATGTGAAGAATGTATATGAATGTGTATGTGAAGAATGGATGTGAATGTGTATGTGAAGAATGGATGTAGATGTGTCTGTGAAGAATGGATGTGGATGAGTATGTGAAAGAATGGATGTGGATGTATGTGAAAGAATGGATGTGGATGTGTATGTGAAAGAATGTGATGTGACATGAATATATGTGGATGTGAAGTGATAGATATGAATGTATGGATAGATGTGAGTAGTCATACATGTGAACGATTGGATGGATGTGGATGAATGAGATGAGATGTGTATAAATGAGATATGATGTGGATAGAAGTGATGTGATATAATGTGGATAGAATACATGTGATGGGATGGTTATGAGAATGAATGTGGTGGAGATGAATGAATGAATGAATGAATGTGATGGATATGAATGAATGTGATGTGATGGATGCAAATGGATAAGATGTAAATGAATGTGAATAGATGTGAATCTGGATGTGAATGAATGAGATGCGATGTCATGTGAATCGGGATGTGAGTGAATGAGATGTGATGTAAACTGGGATAGATGTGATATGTGATGTGAATAAATATGATGTGACTAGATGTGGATATGGGTAGATGCGAGTGATGAGAACTGATGCGGATAAATGAGAAAAGATGTGATGAGATGGAAAATGATGTGATGTGAATGGGAATACATATGAAATAAATGAGGATTGATGTGGAACATGGAAAGATGAGAGTTCGTTATAGAAACTGTATTTATGACCTGTTTTTAAATGACTGTTTTATGTCAAAAATGCTGGGGAAGTATTTTGACCGTCTTGTGAATGAGGTTGTGGAGACCTATCTGATAAAGTTGCAACAGCTGACGGAGAGTTAATGGAGGACGTCTCGCGTAGCAAGGTCAGCCGAGGTCTTGACCAACCGAGGTTCGATTTAAATGGTGAGCTTCTGGTACGGTGGATGAGGGACCAAGGAAGCGGCCTATGAGTGAAGCGCTAGGTGACGTGCGAAGGATCCTAGAGGGTGTTGACCATACGGTGCTTGGGATCTCGATCGTCGAAGATACCCACACGTGCGTCGTGAAAGATATTGGAACAAGGAGTAAGAGTTGTTTTCTGAATTCGGGCATGGATCTGGTTGATTGACCTTGCTGGTCCTCAACGGATGAGTCCATTGCTCTTTTATATGGATTTGTTTGTTGATCTTGCTGATCTTCAACGAAGATTACATTTTGATTTTTATAAGTGAATATATTGCCGGCGGGTAGGTACTATGAGCTAGGAACTATCGAAAGGGCCCTGAGTGGACAGGTGGTGAGCATTCTGGTTGCCAATGATGCCATAGGTACACCGATGAAGGAAAAATTAGAAATTAGGATTCAACCGGATAATTTTAGAGGATTATGATCAGTGATACTATAGTTTCATTAAAAGATTGTTTTAAAGACAGCTAAATCTGTGAAAAAGGCAATTTCATATTGGGTGTGTAAGTGGTGTGACTAGTTTTAAGTTTGCATGGATATCCCGCTAGGGGACTTGGAAACTCTTTTCCCTAGTACCCGGGACAAAACCTAACCAAATTCTTAAATGGATCCCATCACTATAGTGGTTGGGCAGTTGGCTAACCCACGGGATTGAATGGGGTTAGGCTGGAGTGATGGATCCCTAAAATGAGACTCAATTCTGTTATGGTACGATAGATGAAGTAAATCTCGGATAAAAATTGTTCTATGGAAAAGAATCAACGGCTGTGCCTCTCAATGAGGAAAAAAGCGTTGGTCTCTATAATCCAAGTGCAAGTCTTTTCCTTGATTTGACTATGATACTTACGGGTTCGGTCAGATCAGTTCAGTTAGTTAAGGCTCTTAACTACGTTAGAGTAAAAATATCGTAGAAAAATTGCCTGTGCTTTTTGGGCGAGGGAAGTTTTTTCGGGTTCGGTTTTGGAAGAACAGAGGGATTAGTCTCTTGTCCGGATATTCATGGGCAAGGCCTCGAGTGAAGGCCCCTCCCCCGCACAAGAAGTGCTACTTCCGCTGCTAGCACCCTAGTCGTCGTGCAGAGGGGACAGGGATCTTTCAGTTATCAGAGCGAATTGGCTAAAGTGGATCAATCGGGAAGCCAAAAATGTCCAAAATTTATGACGTAGCAGTAAAAGGTTGTAATTGTGTGATGAAATTCATACAAATTGATATTCAGACTGAAATCCATAAATTAGTAATTGACCAAAAATGATCAAAAATTGACCAAACTGATCTGGGAAATTCTAGAATCAGTTTGCTTTTGAAATAAAAATAAATCCTTTATGCATCTTTCTATGCATGAAAATCAATTTTAATGAGAATAACACTTTTGAAATAAAAATAATTCCTTTATCCATCTTCTTATGCATAAAAATCAAATTTAATAATTAATATAAGTGATATCCATGCATATTCATAGGTGAATATGTACATGGAGTAATTAGAATATTTCTTTTAGATGCAAAAATGGTGGGAATTACTCTTTTGGAATAACATAAAAACAAACTTTCTTTTCCATAAAATTCTGGAAAATTTTACCATAACCTCCTTTGTATGGCTGACCATTTCTCATTTCTATCATTCTTTATTTAACTTAATTAATCATTCTTTATTTAACTTAAATAAAAAGAGTTTAATTAATCTTTCTATGATTAAGAAAGACTGGAATGTAAAGAAGAGAAGGGGTGGCCTTTTCCTCAGAGGCATAGCATTTGAATTTAATTCAATCAACTGTAAAACATGAAAATCAAGAAAACCATAGATTTAAAATTAAACAAGTAAGAAAATTAAATTACATAGAGCTTGTAAGCTCTCCTTTGGTTTGAGGGATTAAGGGTTCTACTCTTGTTTGAAGCAAGAGTGGCCACCAATTCACTTTGGAGAGGATTAGGCCAAAAACAATTGAATTATTAAAAAAGTTCAATGTAAATGGCTCAGGACAGGAGCAGAGTAACAGTGCATAAACACCATTAAGCTTTTACAAAGGGGGAGGCTTCTATTTATAGGAAAAAGTGAGCCTCTAACCAAGCAAACTGATTCTAGAATTTTCCAGATCAGTTTGGTCAATTTTTGACCATTTTTGGACTGAAATAAAAATAAATCCTTTATGCATCTTTCTATGCATGAAAATCAATTTTAATGAGAATAACAGTTTTGAAATAAAAATAATTCCTTTATCCATCTTCCTATGCATAAAAATCAAATTTAATAATTAATATAAGTGATATCCATGCATATTCATAGGTGAACATATACATGGAGTAATTAGAATATTTCTTTTAGATGCAAAAATGGTGGGAATTACTCTTTTGGAATAACATAAAAATAAACTTTCTTTTCTACAAAATTCTGGAAAATTTTGCATAACCTCCTTTGTATGGCTGACCATTTCTCATTTTTATCATTCTTTATTTAACTTAAATTAGACTTATAGAACTCTAATCTATAAATTAATTCAAATTAGACTTATAGAACTCTAATCTATAAATTAATTAATTCAAATTAGACTTATAGAACTCTAATGTATAAATTAATTCAAATTAGACTTATAGAACTCTAATCTATAAATTAATTAATTTAAATTAGATTTTTTTATTTAAATTAATTCAAATTAGACTTATAGAACTCTAATCTATAAATTTTTTAAATTCAAGAGAGTAAATAATAAAAAGAGTTTAATTAATCTTTCTAGGATTAAGAAAGACTGGAATGTAAATAAGAGAAGGGGTGGCCTTTTCCTCAGAGGCATAGCGTTTGAATTTAATTCAATCAACAGTAAAACATGAAAATCAAGAAAACCATAGATTTAAAATTAAACAAGTAAGAAAATTAACTTACATAGAGCTTATAAGCTCTCCTTTGGTTTGAGGGATTAAGGGTTCTACTCTTGTTTGAAGCAAGAGTGGCCACCAATTCACTTTGGAGAGGATTAGGCCAAAAACAATTGAATTATGGTTCAGTCCAAAAATGTTACTCTGCTCCTGTCTTGAGCCATAATTCAATTGTTTTTGGCCTAATCCTCTCCAAAGTGAATTGGTGGCCACTCTTGCTTCAAACAAGAGTAGAACCCTTAATCCCTCAAGGCCACCCCTTCTCTTCTTTACATTCCAGCCTTTCTTAATCCTAGAAATATTAATTAAACTCTTTTTATTGTTTACTCTCTTGAATTTAAAAAATTGTGTAGATTAGAGTTTTATAAATCTAATTTGAATTAATTTAAGTTAAATAAAGAATGATAAAAATGAGAAATGGTCAGCCATACAAAGGAGGTTATGCAAAATTTTCTAGAATTTTGTGGAAAAGAAAGTTTGTTTTTATGTTATTCCAAAAGAGTAATTACCACCATTTTTGCATCTAAAAGAAATATTCTAATTACTCCATGTAAATATTCACCTATGAATATGCATGGATATCACTTATATTAATTATTAAATTTGATTTTTATGCATAGGAAGATGGATAAAGGAATTATTTTTATTTCAAAAGTGTTATTCTCATTAAAATTATTTTTCATGCATAGAAAGATGCATAAAGGAATTATTTTTATTTCAAAAGTGTTATTCTCATTAAATTTGATTTTTATGCATAGAAAGATGCATAAAGGAATTATTTTTATTTCAAAAGTGTTATTCTCATTAAATTTGATTTTTATGCATAGGAAGATGCATAAAGGATTTATTTTTATTTTAAGTGTTATTCTCATTAAAATTGATTTTTATGCATAGAAAGATGCATAAAGAAACTATTTTCATTTCAAAAGTGTTATTCTCATTAAATTTGATTTTTATGCATAGAATGATGTATAAAGGAATTTTGTTTATTACAAAAGTGTTATTCTCATTAAAGTTGATTTTTATGCATAAATAGATGCATAAAGAATTTTTATATCAAAATTGATGTGATGTGATAAGATGTGATGTGAATCAGTTAGATGTGAATCAATGGATGGATGGATGTGATGTGAATAGAGGTGATGAGATGTGAGGTGAAAAGATGTGATGTGAATCAGATAAATGTGAATGAATGGATGGATGGGATGTGATGTGAATAGATGTGATGAGATGTGAGGTGAATAGATGTGATGAGATGTGATGTGAATCAGATAAATGTGAATGAATGGATGGATGGGATGTGATGTCAATAGATGTGCTGAGATGTGATGTGAATCAGATAGATGTGAATGAATGGATGGATGGGATGTGATGTGAATAGATGTGATGAGATGTGAGGTGAATAGATGCGATGAGATGTGATGTGAATCAGATAGATGTGAATATGGATGAGATGTGATGTCATGTGAATCAGGATAGATGTGAATGAATGGATGAGATGTGATGTCATGTGAATCAGGATGTAAATGAATGATATGGGATGTGAGTGGATGATATGTGATGAAAATGGATGTGAATGTGTATGTGAAGAATGGATATGGATGTGTATGTGAAGAATGGATGTGAATGAGTATGTGAAAGAATGGATGTGAATGTGTATATGAAGAATGGAAGAGAATGGATGTGGATGTGTATGTGAAGAATGGATGTGGATGAGTATGTGAAAGAATGGATGTGGATGTATGTGAAAGAATGGATGTGGATGTGTATGTGAAAGAATGTGATGTGACATGAATATATGTGGATGTAAAGTGATAGATATGAATGTATGGATAGATATGAGTAGTCATACATGTGAACGATTGGATGGATGTGGATGAATGAGATGAGATGTGTATGAATGAAGTATAATGTGGATAGAAGTGATGTGATATAATGTGGGTAGAATACATGTGATGGGATGGTTATGAGAATGAATGTGGTGGAGATGAATGAATGAATGAATGAATGTGATGTGATGGATGTAAATGGATGTGATGTAAATGAATGTGAATCGGGATGTGAATGAATGAGATGTGATGTCATGTGAATCGGGATGTGAGTGAATGAGATGTGATGTAAATTGGGATAGATGTGATATGTGATATGAATGAATATGATGTGATGAGATGTGGATATGGGTAGATGCGAGTGATGAGATGTGGATATGGGTAGATGTGAGTGATGAGAACTGATGTAGATAAATGAGAAAAGATATGATGAGATGGAAAATGATGTGATGTGAATGGGAATACATATGAAATAAATGAGGATTGATGTGAAACAATGTGGAAAGACGAGAGTTCGTTATAGAAACTGTATTTATGACCTGTTTTTAAATGACTGTTTTATGTCAAAAATGCTGGGGAAGTATTTTGACCATCTTGTGAATGATGTCGTGGAGACCTATCTGATAAAGTTGCAACAGCTGACGGAGAGTCAATGGAGGACGTCTTGCGTAGTAGCAAGGTCGTCTTGACCAGCCTCGGTTTAAATGGTGAGCTTCTGGTACGGTGGATGAGGGACCAAGGAAGCAGCCTATGAGTGAAAAGCTAGGTGACTTGCGAAGGATCCTAGAGGGTGCTGACCATACGGTGCTCGGGCTCTGGGTCATCGAAGATACCCACACGTGCGTCGTGGAAGATATTGGAACAAGGAGTAAGAGTTGTTTTTTGAATTTGGGCATGGATCTGGTTGATTGACCTTGCTGGTCCTAAATGGATGAGTCCATGGCTCTTTTATATGGATCTGTTTGCTGATCTTGCTGATCTTCAATGGAGATTCCATTTTTATTTTTAGAAGTGAATATATTGTCGGGTACTATGAGCTAGGAACTATTGAAAAGGCCCCTGAGTGGACAGGTGGTGAGCGTTTTGGTTGCCAATGATGCCATAGGTACAGTGATGAAGGAAAAATTGAAAATTAGGATTCAACCGGATAATTTTGGAGGATTATGATCAGTGATACTATAGTCTCATTAAAAGATTGCTTTAAAGACAGCTGAATCTATGAAAAAGGCAATTTCATATTGGGTGTGTAAGTGGTGTGACTAGTTTTAAGTTTGCATAAATATCCTGCTAGGGAGCTTGGGAACTCTTTTCCCTGGTACCTGGGACAAAACCTAACCAAATTCTTAAATGGATCCATCACTACAGTGGTTGGGTGGTTGGCTAACCCACGGGACTAGATGGGCTGGACTGATGGATCCCTAAAATGAGACTCAATTATGTTATGGTACGATAGATGAAGTAAATCTCAGATAAAAATTGTTCTATGGAAAAGAATCAACGGTTGTGCCTCTCAATGTGAGGAAAAAAGCGTTGGTCTCTATGATCCAAGTGTAAGTCTTTTCCTTGATCTGAATATGATACTTACGGAATCGGTCAGATCAGTTCAGTTAGTTAAGGCTCTTGACTACGCTAGAGTAAAAATAGCATGGAGGAATCGCGTGTGCTTTCCGGGCGAGGGAAGTTTTTCCAGGTTTTGGAAGAACTGAGGGATTAGTCTCTTGTCCGGATATTTGTGGGCGAGGCCCTGAGTGAAGGACCCTGCCCCGCGCAAGAAGTGCTACTTTTGCTGCTAGCACCCCAGGATTCGTTGGTGCGGAGGGGACAGGGATCTTTCAAAGGCCTCTTGACTAATCGAAACACAGCTATGATACCAATGTTATTTCACAGTAACCACCACCATATCCAAAGAGGGCAAGGAGCTCTAGTCACCACCCAACCATAGAGGAATGTCTATAAGTGTCCCTGGTGTCTTTTTAAAAAATCATGCTATGAAATTGTAGTAAATTGAGAGAAGAGAGGAAGAGAGAAAAACAATAGAGAGAGAAATCACTCACCTTAAAACCACTTGCCAAAAAATACACCCGTTCTCACTACTCGCCAATGAGATGGACATAATTCGATTCTTGTAAAACCGAGTGCACATTCAATGGATATCTTCATATCTTTGCTTGCCTATGGATGTTAGAAATTAATGCTTTATTCTTGTCATTGTTGTGATTATTTGGGTGATGGGTCTCTATTTTGTACTCATTATGCGTTGAACATGCCAAGGCACAAGACATTTCACACACTTAATGTTAGCCAAAGGTGGTCAGATGGTTGTGAGGCTACTTATGTAGACTTGGCACCATACTCAGTGGGATGCATATAAGCGTGGCTTGATAAACCACACTCTAGGGTAGAAGGATATCTCCTCATGACACCTTTTCCCTTGGGTTACAAGATGTAATCAAGCACTCAGACAACCTTAAATGGGCTCCTAATTGTTGTAAAAGTTTCGGGCCATCTAGACTAGTCATAGGGCGGGATTGATGTAAAATATATGACCAAGATTAGGCACTATATATAGACACGTTGTTTGGTAGCCTCTCTACCATATTAAGATCATCAAGTTTAGATCTATCTTCGCTGCATTCCGCACCCTTGTAGTGTATGATATTATCAATTTTACAAGATACCTATATTACCATCATCAAATCTCCGTGCCCAAGCAAATGTCATGAGTTTGTAATTTGGTGGTTTACAAAACATAATTTAGTAACTCTTCTCTATCTCTATTGCATTGAGTCCTTTGCTTTGTGGAAGATTACCATCATCAAATCTCCTTGTCCGAGCACATGGGTGGTAGGCAAATGTCATGAGTTTATAATTCGGTGGTAACAAAACATAATTCAATAACTTTTCTCTATCTCTATTGCATTGAGTCCTTTGCCTTGTGGAAGATTCTAGTGTTTGTGTGAGAGGAGATGTCATATTATGGCTATAAGACTAAGAATAGAACCTTTTTGCATACTTGTTCTTATTGGTTGCCATTCAAAATGGTACAATTGGGTTTTAGGTTCCTTGATGGTTGGGCACATTTGTGAGGATATTGATGCAATGTTTAGAAATTTTTTCGATATTACAAACTAACCAAATATTCACATATCCTTATTTAATGGAGATAGACATTTAAGTCTTTTGAGATATTGCAATCTAGCCAAACATTCACATATCCACATTTAACTCTTGTGAAAGCTCTTCTTACTCATGTTCCAAACTTTCAGGCATATATTTGAAGGGTACTTATATGAGTGTCTGGATACTTTTATTTGGCATTTTAAACCACTTTAGTTCATTCAAAAAATTTCCAATTATATAATACAAAAATGTCCCAATTTCAAACAAAGTGTGCCCAAAAGCACTAGAATGCATATATTTAAAGGGTAATTATGTGAGGGTCGAAATGATTTTGTTTGGCATTTAAACCACTTTATTTCATTTTTTAATACACAAAAATGTTCCAATTTTATAATAAAAAATGTTCCATTTTAAAAAGTGTACCAAAAGCGCTAAAAGCGGCATATAGCTATGGAAACAAGAGAACCAAGGAAATCCAACAATGCCAAGTGGGAAACCAAAATTGGTTCTAATGTTTCAACACATAAATAAGAACTTGCAAGTTAGCTCCAAAATTGGTTCTAATGTTTTAACACATAAATAAGCACTTGCAAGTTAGCTCCAAAATCAAGGATTGTATTAAGTCATTGGCATAATATCTCCTTTTTCTTGATTTAATCCTAGGAGAAAATGGCAATTGATCCATTAAAATTGTGCAACCTAAGGAAAATTTCTAGGTTTTTGACCAAAAACAAGAATCAATAAGATCCTATGAATGTCGTTGGGAGTTGAGGAGTTAGAGTATCATTATTGTTGCAGAATATGATGATGCATTCTTGGGAGTTGAGGAGTTAGAAGATCATTATTGTGGTCCTTAAAGACAAATCCTAAAGAGGCATTTAGTTCAATTGTGGACAAAAGGAAGAGAGGCTCTATCTTGGTATATCCATAAAAATAAAGGGAAGAGAGGCTTTGTGGTCCTTAAACGCAAATCCCAAAGAGGCATTTAGTTCAATTGTGGACAAAAAGAAGAGAGGCTTTATCTTGGTATGTCCACAAGAATAAAGGGAAGAGAGGCTTTCTCTACAATATGTCCACCAAAATCAAGCTATCCTATTTGTCCACAAAAGGAAGGGAGGCTTTACCTTGGTATGTCCAAAAAAAATAAATCTATCCTATTTGGTTTGATAGTGGCATAAACTAATCTCAAACTAATGTTTAAGATTGCCTAGTGTCTAAGAAAAGGAATTCCAATGACGCAAAAGTAAAGACCCAATATGCTGGAAAGATGTTGATTCCATTGTATGGCATAGGTGACAAAGGGTGTTAAAACATCCCTAATGATCAAAATAGCCTTTTCAAAAAATGGTAAGCAAGAAAGCTCAAGAGTGAGAGTTTCAAAGTACCACAAAACAATGATGTACTAACATAGCTTCATTTATAGTCATTTTTTAATTTCTCATTTGATCAAAAATTTACCCTTTTTTCATAGCACAAATACCTTTTTTTCCATAGCACAAACACCATTTTTTTCATAGCACAAACACTTTTTTGCATGTGGCACCACATGAATTTATATCTAAGTAGTGTACTAAAATATTGGTGTCTTTGGTCAAATAACATATATTTATTCATCAAGTCATTGAGGCAAACACTCTCTCAAATGGTGGCTTAGCCAAGTTTTATTTCTATCAATATAAATAAATTATCAAATTATAGATGTAATTTATCATTTAATAATTCTTGACTACATTGAATTGTTTAGTTGAGGAGGTTAAGGAGTGCAAGAGAAAAGTTCAAATAAATTTCCATTTTTTTAGAAATAGAAGACTCCCAAATTTAAAGGGATCACCACAAATTCAAAATTCCCAAAGTCTTAATATTTTCTGAAACTTACTAAAATGATGTTGTGAGTGGATAACTTAGAGACACTTTATACATGTCCTAAAATCATTATATTCTAGCAATCAATACCTAGAGTTTTAGCCTAGGCATATTTATGAATTAACCCTTGTACGATTATGGTCTCTAACCTAGAATATCATCCTAGGCATATCGATAAAAATACATCTTATGTGAAGTGGACTTGTGAAACTAAATATAGTCATGGCACATGTGAATTAGGCCATTGTAATTGAATACAGGAGAGCTATATACAAAAGTCTTTTTACCAAAATAG
>NC_141079.1:23581309-23613809 GCF_041138505.1 Cibotium barometz | reverse complement strand
ACTGTTGCCGCCAACCTTGATAATCTCTAGGCTTAATTCTATGTCCTCTCTCTCTCTCTCTCTCTCTCTATGTATGAAAGCACAGATCTTAATCTTCTTTTATCTTCTTAATTAATCTCTTCAAGAGTAATTAACAGTTTCGTTCCGTGAGTCTTTAACTCTTTTAGCATTTGAATGGGCTTGTTTTTTTTTTTTTGGGTTCTTTTTAATTCGATTAAGAATGGGATTAGCAATGCAGTCAGTTTAATTGTCTGATTCTGATTGCTTAAATTTAATCTGATCCAATGAAGGTTGCTGTCTTATTCTGATGGGTTAGTAGAAATCTTATCACTTTATTTGTCTAATCAAATTGCTAATCCAAGCTATTTGTGGAAATTTAATGGAATTTTTAGCTCTGAGATCCTAAAAAGATAGATCTCTATGTGCTTGGTGCTAAATTGGTTAAAGGAAAATATATATTCTTATATTATGCTATGCTTGAATCAAGCATAGCATTTATATCTTTCAAAAAGAAAACAATAATTCAAGCATAGCATATATCTTTCAAAAAGAAAATAGATATCTTTTCTATGCCCTGTTATTAAAATTTCACTGCCCAAATCAAATAAGGGAGAATAATTAATCAAATTTCAGATTAAGAGAGAGATAATCCTTTGCCTTGGATTTCAATTTCCTTTGAGATTAAATGAGTGTTAATGTGCTAATTACTCAAACTCTATCATGCATTACTTCAAAGCGTTTTCAACTTGTGACTTTGAGTATACTTTCATGCATAGCTTCAAAGTCAAAAAAGCTACGTGTAACATCATTGCTTTGCATAAAAAGCCAACTATATCTGGTATTTTGTACCTTTCTTGAAAGCATTTCAACTTTTTGTAAGGATGAAATTAAAATTAAAAGGGGAAAAATGTACAAGAAAATATGTCAAAATATTACCATTCTTGAAAGCATTTCAATATTTTCAAGGATGAAATTAAAATTAAAAAGGGAAAAAATGTACAAGATGGCTCAGGCATGAGAGCCCTAGTGTCCATGAGAGCCCTAGTGTCCAGTCAAGCTAATCAATGTAGCTTACACTTAGCCTACATAATACAAAATATTGGCCAAAGCTTCTAAACTATAAAGACCACAAGCTTACAATAGGGTCCTAATCAACCCCATAATATTTCACATATTTTTATGAAAATTTTCTCTTTATTGATGTGGCCACCTTTCTCACAATGAGTGTCAACAGTAAGCTAAGGAAAGGAAACCTCTTCTTGTTATTATAAATAGATTTGAAAAATTTTAATCTATGTCAAGTCACTTTCTTAATGTGGGTATCTTTTCTCAACAAACCCTTTTCTCAAACAATCCTTTCCTCAACGAACCCTTTTCTAAAAACAATCCTTTCTTAAATGGTGTCAAGTGACAGGGACAAGGAAAATATCCCTCGATAGTAGAGCTTGAGCTAAGGTTGTCACTTCAAAACTCACCCCTCCCCCCCCACTCCATAAGGGGGCTGATTTAAAAAATGAACCAAAAAAAGGCGTCAATGCTAGGGGACAAAAAACATTTTCTTCTTATAGATAATAAACTTGTGTTTCCCAACATGTAGTCAAGTGGTTATGCAATCAAAGCCCAAATGCACTAGTTAAGTGATTATGGAGTCAAAGTCTAAATGCTAAATGTACAAGTCACGATACAATAAATTCATCATAAACAATGCATTAAGTTTATTTATGCTCATATAAAGTGAGCAATTATTTGAAATTAAAGAAAACTTTTTTTGCTTTACACTCCTTCACTTTTCTATTTCTTAAAAGTGTGATCATAAACTCAATAAAATGGTCATTATGATAGTAGTGAAGGTGAATGATGAAGATTGAAGTTGGGGAAAACTTTGTTTCTTTTACTATCTTATTTTTCAACCCTTTGCGTTTCTACCTTTTTCCTTTACAAAAAATTTTAACTATATAATTTTTTGTAGCCCACCCCCCCAAAAAAAAACAAAACAAACAAACACACACACACACACACACACACACACACAAAAACCATTTTCCCAAAAAGAAAAATAGTTCCAAGACCCTTGTAAGTTTATATGACCTTTATTCCACTTAAGCACACTAGAGATTTTAAATGAACTTTATTCCACTTAAGCACTAGGGGTTTTGAAAGATATTGGTGCCCACTTAAGTTCTCTCTCTCTCTCTCTCTCTCTCTCTCTCTCTCTCTCTCTCTCTCTCCATTTGTATACCTTTGTAATTTGCTTATCAAATCGTTCAAGGCATTGTATAAAAGCACAAATATGCCTTTATCAAATTTTCAAACAAGTCTAAGATCTTTGGTATTACACTATCAAAGTCTCTTTATTGACAATTGAGGCGTTTATTCCACTTATAGTTGCGTGTTAAAGATTCTTTCATGTGCATTTGCTTATAGTACATTGCTTATCTTTTTGCCAGAGTTGATCATGGATGATAAAAAGAAAATTCTTCTTATTCAAAAAAGTAGACATTAAAGTTGCGCTTGTTTTTTCCCTTAAAAAAGCATTTTGCATTATGGGTGATAAGAGAGTAACATTTCTTTATAGCGACTCATCATTTAATCTCTTTTAAAAATGTATCATGATTGTATCTAATGATTATTGTGTCAATGCAAGTGTTATGATGTTTAGAGCACTAGTTCAATCATGTGGTTAGTATGAATTGAGAATGGTATCTATGCAATGTAATACTTTCTTTTATGACTTGAAAGTTTATTATTTTGACTATTGGTAATTAAGCCTTGGTCATTTCTTGCATATTTTAGTAAAATAATATGTGTGTGTGTGTGTGTGTGTGTGTGTGTGTGTGTGAGAGAGAGAGAGAGAGAGAGAGAGAGAGAGAGAGAGATGTTCTAGTTATCATATTATGTTGCTAAATTTAATATAATACATTGATGTTAAAATTCTTCTTCTTATATATTATACATAATTAACTCTATATATGTATATTAATCCTTTTATTTATGTCTTTTAATAATTAATACCTACATACGTGGGAGCTCAATTGAGAGTGGATACCTCAGTCGGAGCGTTGAGACTAGAGCAAGGCGACTGCCGCCACCACGGGTGATCAGGAAATCAAATGATCGGGATAGTGTGGATGTACATCAGGCCACATACTTATCCACTATGTGGGTATGAAGTGCCCATTATCCTCTACGAGGTTGGGTGGTGACTATGAGCTCATAGCCTTCTCTGGCAACTATCCACACACACGGTGATGACATTACACAAGGTGTGTCTTTTGTATATCAAAAATAGGCTAAGTGAAACTAAAAACTTTTTGCTTGTATGCAAAAACAAATGGATGAAACTTTTTTGTTGGAAATTATTAAGTATGGTAGATTGGCTAAGGTGTTTAGCTGATGTCCCACAAAATAATAACTTCTTTATTTGGGATTTTCTTTCAAACGTTTAGATTGTAAGCAATATAATATTTTCTCTTCATATCCTTGGAATCAATCAAGGCATGCTTTACTTGGTTAAAATAATGTAAATTTTGGTCAAAGGGATCCTCATTCACTTGGAATCAATCACCATGCCCCTCAGGTCCGACGTAAGCAAGAATTATTTGATGATTTAACATGCCCTTTTGTTATATGCACATTATGTGTGCATATACTACGAGGCTAACCCACATTAGGATTGTGAGCATGGGAACAAGCTCTAGTGGAGCATGGGTTAGGACTAACCTTAAGGGTTAAGGTTAGGGTCAGGCATCCAAGGGTCACACATGGGAAATGGAGAGTCAAGAGTCACTTGAGGGCCCTCCTATATAATAGGGGCATGGGGCACACTCAAGGGGGGCTGGGGCTATATAGCTACATGCTATTGGATTGGAGTTATACATGTTGATGGTATGGGACATCAAGGTAAAGGTATGATGTATTTCATTATATCTCATGTGTGCATCCCTTGGGTGGTTGGGTGAATGAGTTTATGCCTAATTTATGCATGTTTATGCATAACAATTATCTAGAGAGATCTTAGGGTTTTAACAGTGGTATAAGAGCAATCTCTAGTTAATTGTTGTTGATTTTTCTTTCTTATTGTAATTTTTGGTATTTTTTTAAGTTAATTTTAATATTTACTAATAAAATTATTATTTTGTTGACTTGTGTTGATGATTTACACATGGATCGTTGATATGGCAATTGGAATGCATTTTACTACTATTTAATGGACGAATCGACGTTGCGGGGGAATTCCGTGAGTTTAATGCTGTTTTTTTCTATTTTTATGGTTTAAAATAGGCATTAATAGAAATTCTTACAAAAATACCACATATTTTATTGTGGATATTTTTGGTAGAATGGATTCCGTTCGTATTCTAAATGCGTTTGGGGTAAATTAAATTTTTTTAAAAATTCTTGAAAATTAGTGAAAAATTAGACAAAGGTTATTTAAAATTTTGGAAAAATGTGGGGTTGGTGTTTGGCATGTGTGGTGTGTCCATTCGAGCACCCGTGACCATTCAAGTTCCTTTAAGAATATATTTTTTGACCCAAAAAATTAAAAAAGCCATTAAAATTAAAAATTCTCATTGGATTTGAGAATTGTTGGGCGGAATTGGAAATTTTGTGCACGATGGAATTCTTAGAAAAAATTAGGAATATTCTAGAAATTATTTTTAGAAATCCTATAAATTGGTATTTTTTAAAATATCAATGGTATTTTGGCAAATCTAAATTACTCAAAATTTTCTAGAAAAATATAGGTTTGGAATGCCATAAGATAGGTTTGGTGGAATTCAAAATTATCGTATTTTGGGCTTAGGATGAATGGCCGTGTCTTAGGTGTGAACGGCCGTGGCTAAGTATTTTTTCTCGAGATTTTTTTTTTTGGTTTCTCGGAAGTGTACGCCCGTACACTTATGAGCGAACAGCCATGGCTTTAGGAGTGAATGGCCATGGCTAAGGTGTGAATGATTGTGGTTAATTAAGTTTTTTTTGAGATTTTTTTAAAAGGGAGAGTACACTTGTACGCTTATGAGAGAACGGCTGTGGCTTTAGGACTGAACGGCTGTGGCTAAGGTGTGAACGGCCGTGGGTAAGTTTTGAGAAAAAAAGTTTTTTTTGGGTGTCAGTTATGTCCGTATGTCCGTATGCCACACGATTTTGAATTTGGGTTGGGTGGAGATTTGAATTTTTGAGTGAGAGACAAGTAAACCAGTGATGTGATCATCCCTAGTTAATCTTTCTAATTAGGTCTCTAATTAATCCACTCCAAAAGAGAGAAAATTAGGCAAATGAGACCTAATTAGTGCTAATTCTCACTAATTGTGACCTAATGAGAGTGGTTTAAGCATGGAATTAGGTCAAGGCAAGTGTTTAGAACACGAATGCCACTCTAATTAGTCCAATTGCAAGAAATTAGGCTCATATTTTTTTCTTTTTAGCTCTCTTTAAGCTCATTAATCATACTAAATAGTAGATTAGTGAAAATTAAGAGATTTTTATGATGTTTTTGGATTTTTTGGTTGATTAGGGTTCTATTTTACATTCCTAAGCTACCTATGTACACTAATCTAACAAAAAAATGATTGAAAGCTAAAAACTAGCAAAAAACACTCTATGCTTAAGCAAAAACCCTCTTCTTAAAGCTCTCTAATCACTCAAATCTCTAGTTTTTTTTACTTAAACTCTTGCTAATCTTACTCCCAACCACAAGCTATACACAAGAATTTTTAACAAAAATAATAAAAAAATCAACAAAACAAATCAAATAAACCAAAACACCGAATGCCATAGTTACTTACTTGGCACCGAGCAATGGAGACTCCCTTCTTGGATTCGAATCAAGGAAGGCTTCGGACAAGTAGGGGATTGGTGCTCCCTACCAGTAGTAGCACCAAAGATGTTAAGCTTACTTGAATGTATCGTGGAAAGTTGTCAATCCGCTGAGCTCGAGTTATGCTTAAGAGCTCCACCGTAGCCACTCGTCTGTTATTCTCCCTCACTCATTGTCACACCGAGGCGGTTGCTAATCCACCAGGTGGTGCAACCTCTCTCACAAATATTATGTGGGATCTTTATAGAAGACGATCACAATGATAGCTTAATCACTCAAGCAAGAGGGAGAGAAGAAGCAAGAGGGAAGCAAGAGAGAACAAGTGATTAGCAATTAGATTAGAGTTGCAAGAGAGAGAGAGAGAGAGAGAGAGAGAGAGAGAGAGAGAGAGAGAGAGAGAGAGAGAGAGAGAGAGAGAGAACACTCCACTTCTATTGCACAAATGAGAGAATGATGGAGCTCCAGCACGCAAAGGAGGCCAAATCTTCTCACGCTTTCTTCTTGAAAAACCTTTAGCACACCTGGGCGCATAGTTTTGTATGGGTAATTAGTGGCTTTGGTCTCTCTAAGCCGCAGCATTGAGCTCTGAGCAGGCCGGCACAGTTTTTTTGCAGTCGTCAGTGTCATACAACAATTTGCCGTAAGCCACACAAGCTTAGGGCTTTTGAAGCCCATAGTCTGAAGGGTCTCCATTCAATAGATGAGTTGCAATGCATGCCTGACGCGCACACAAGAGCCACAAAACCAGGACTGCCCTGTGAGAGAGGAAGCCATGAAAGCTTCAATATAAAAGCTTCAAAATAGTGTTTTTTTAACACTAATCCTTGTTTAATTTGATCTTAATCACTTAAGTGCTTTTGTTCCAGATCTTCTGAAGTGGTGGGCATACACCATGAGGTGTTCATAAGCCTCATTGTCATCAAGCTTCATCAAGTGTACAAGGTTTCAAAGTGTGCTTATAAGCACTAAAGGTGTTGTTAAACACCTTTAGCACTAAAGGTGTGCTTATAAGCACTAAAGGTGTTGTTAAACACCATTGATGGGCATAGCCATCAGAGAAAAGGGGAGCCTCTTGACATTACGGAGGTCTTCTAAGCACTAAGAGTGTTCTTAAACACTAATGGTGCACCTAATCACCAATGAAAGTGTCATTTGACACTAAAAAAGGTGCTCTTAAGCACTAATAGTGTTTTATAAACACTAAATTTGGTGATCATAATCACCAAAGAAAGTGTTCTTTGACACTAATAAATCACATCTTCATCAGAATTTGAGGATGGGCACACACCATAAGTGCCACACCATAAGCTTCACCAACATAATCATCTTTTATACAACAGCCTTGACTTGATTAAGGGTTGGTACACTCTCATAAGCCATTCCTTTTCTACTTAAGCCAAAATCTCAAAAATTTTCTAGTTTTCTTCTTCATAAATCAGCCCATTAACACTCTTGTAATCTCCCTTCAATACCCAATGTCAAAGGAAAACACCCAAATTAAGAAGTTCTCACGAGAGGGCTTCCACACTTGGCAAGTTCTCGTCAAGTATAAGGTGATGTCCAAAGGTTTTTGGCCATTCATTTCTAGCACTAAGGTTATTGATCGAACTAAGGAGGCTGAAGATATTGAAGATGATGAGAGGGCACAAGCCATTATCATGATCCATCTTGATGAGGCTCTTATTCATCATGTGGACCAGCTTCCGACTACAAAGGAGAAATGGGATGAGCTTGACAAGCTCTATGGAGCTCGTGGTAAGAATTCCAAGATCTCACTTAAAATTGAATTTTTCAGCTTGGAGCTCAAAGAGGGAGAGGGCATTGGAGCCTTTATCTCTCATTTGAAGGGCCTTATGGCTCAACTTACATCAGTGAATGCGAGAATGGATGAAGATGATGCAGTGGTTGTTTTGTTAAAAGCAGTCAAGAAGGTGTACTCCACCTTAGTCACCACCCTGAAGAACATACCTAATCGCACCCTTGAAGGAGTCATTTAATCTTGTCTTGATGAAGAATAAAGGCCAAAGGGAGGAGCTGAATCTTCAAGTGCAACAACTTCATCGAATATCGAACAAGCTTTGTCACCAAGTGATCGAATTAAGGTGTGTCCATTGCAAAAAGGTGGGTCATTTGGCAAATAATTGTTGGATCAAATATCCCAACAAGATGAAATGTAACAAAGTGTAAACAAACGGGACATATCACAAGTGTTATTCCTATTAAATTTGATTTTATACATAAATAGATGCATAAAAGGATTTTTTTAATAAAAGTGTTATTCCCATTGAAGTTGATTTTTATGCATAAATAGATGCATAAAGAATTTTTATATCAAAATTAGAATTCTCTTGAATTCTATGTTTAAATTCTATGAGTATTTGATAAATGAATAATTAAATACTCTAAGAGAGAAATTTCTATCGTTTTATATTCACACGGATTGTAAAAAGAAAATTCAAGAAATCTATCGAGATCAAAATATTCAGATAAATGATTAATTTATTTCTCATTGGAATTCATAACTAATTTAGAAATCAGTTAAGTGAATATTCAAAGAAAGAAATTCAATAAAATAGTAACTGAATTATCAAACCTTTTAGAGAAAGATAGTTTAGGAAAAATCTTATCCGACTTGAACCTTGAATCAGACTATGACCAAGACCAAACTATTTCGTCAGTTTCGAGGAAAGAAGGTGTGACCAGTTTAGAAAAATACACTCAAAAATCCCGCCAAATCTGAAACTAAGTTTAAGACCCTTTGAATTGATCTGTGGATCAAGGTTATAAAATTCGAGGAATTCTAGTATGAAATCCAGAATGCCGATCAAGAAGTTTTGGGGATACTGATTCAAGAAATACTCCTTGTATTCAAAAGAAAATCAAATTGAAAACTTGCATAGAAATCCTGCTTTCTTAAAGGACTGTCTTACGCGAGAATGCTAGAGGGAGCATTTGGTATATGTTTTTTTAGGAGAAGCAGTGGAAAAATGGATCAAGGCAATGGAAGAGTATTTTGATGTAACCGGTTATAACGAGAAGAGCAAGATGGCTCTCGCAAGATTGAAAATTGTGGAAACATCCAGGGTCGCATTATTATTGAGGAACCATTGAGAGACAAACCGTCTCGACTGAAATACCCAGACCTGGTGAGATCTTAAGGCTTACCTCAGGAAGAGGTGCTGTCCTCCTTCCAAGCTTCCTGGAAACCAAAATGAATGAGTTGATGGAACTGAAGTAGGATAGCCGGACGATTGAAGAAGGCATTTTCCCTTCTCCTCAAATATTCTCCACTTTTGGATGAAGAGCAGTTGATGGCCAGATTCATTCGAGGGATGAACAAGCCATTAGATACTTTAGTGAAAAATGCCAAACCAATCTCAATGGCAGAAGCTGTCAGAATGGCAAAGGACTTTGCTAAAGCATTTGTTGTTAAGGTCCCGTCGAAGCCTACACCCTCAAACTTTAAAAGATTCCAAACCCCGGGAAGTGCTTCAAACTTTCCACCCCCAAAGAGGCAGCAAGGCCCTAATCAGAATCAAGATGGTGGGAAATTCAGAAGTGAAGGAAGACCCTTCCCTCAGAACACTTTCTCAGCAGTTATGATAGCAGAAGTAGTGGAAGAGGAAAGAGGTCAGATTTATGCCGCGATTGAAAACCAAGGGCCAAATTGTCAATTTTCTGTCATCCATACTTCAGCTGAGTATAAGGGTAAGTCTTTTAAGCTTTTGATTGATTCAGGCAGTACTCATTCATTTATTTCCCCAGGATGCTTGCGTGAGCTAGTCTTAGAATAGAAATTAGGGAAACCTATGCAAGTTGAATTGGCTAGTGGGAAGATTCTTTTCACTCACCATGAGACAGATTGTATTCAGTTTAATCTAGATGGGAATGTAACTAACTGCCAGTTCAGAGTCTTACCTTTGGGAGTTTTCGACGGAATCCTTGGAATGGATTGGCTCCACAAAAATCAAGCTGACATTCACTGTTACAATGGAACCATTTCCTTCCGTGACCTTCACTGGAACAAAGTTCAAGGAACTGGAATTTTTGGATCCCTAGATCTGCAATTAGTAAAAGCTTCTAGGTTATTGAAGGGACTTAGAAAGAAGCAGCTCATTTATGTTGTCAAAATGAATCCGGTAGACACAAAGTTAAAGGCTAAAGAACCAGAATGGTCACATTCAATGGAAAACTAATTTTTAAGGTTTATGCATAATTAAATAATTACGAAAAGAGAAAATTATGATAAAAGAGAAATTCCCATGACATTAAGAACTCATTCATTTAAATAGTAAAAGTGGAATTCTTATCATATTGAATTAATAGATATTTTTATAAAAATTCAAAGAGAAATTTTAGATAAATTTATTTTATGCATGAGAAATATTTAAATGATAAAAGAGGAATTCCCAGGTCTTGACCAGCCTTGGTTTGATTTAAATGGTGAGCTTCTGGTACGGTGGATGAGGGACCAAGGAAGCGGCCTATGAGTGAAGCGTTAGGTGACCTGCGAAGGATCCTAGAGGGTGCTGACCATATGCTGCTTGGGCTCTGGGTCACCGAAGATACCCACGTGTGCGTCGAGGAAGAAAATGGAACAAGGTGTAAGAGTTGTTTTCTGAACTTGGGCATGGATCTGGTTGATTGACCTTGCTGGTCCTCAATGGATGAGTCCATGGCTCTTTCATATGGATCTGTTGGTTGATCTTGCTGATCTTCAATGGAAAGTCCATCTGGGTTTTATAAGTGAATATATTTTCGGGTACTATGAGCTAGGAACTATTTAAAAGGCCCCTGAGTGGACAAGTGGTAAGCGTTCTGGTTGCTTTATGCCATAGGTACACCGATGAAGGAATGATTGGAAATTAGAATTCAACCAAATATTTTGGAGGATTATGATAAATGATACTATGGTTTCATCAAAAGATTGTTTTAAAGACAGCTAAATCTGTGAAAAAGGCAATTTCATATTGGGTTTGTAAGTGGTGTGACTATCTTGAAGTTTGCATGAGCTGCCAGCTAGGGAGCCTAGAAACTCTTTTCCCTGTTGCCTGGGACAAAACATAACCAAATTTCTTAAATGGATCTTATCACTATAGTGGTTGGGTAGTTGGCTAACCCATGGGACTGGATGGGGTTAGGCTGGACTGATGGATCCCTAAAATGAGACTCAATTCTGTTATGGTACGATAGATAAAGTAAATCTCGGATAGTCCTTGCTCTATGGAAAAGAATCGACGGCAATGCCTCTCGATGAGAAAAAAACATTGGTCTCTATGATCTAAGTGCAAGTCTCTTCCTTGATCTGACCATTGACTTACGGGTTTGGTCGGATCAGTTTGGTTAGATAAGGCTCTTGACTACGTTAGAATAAAAATATCTTGGAGGAATCGCCCGTTTTTGGAAGAACCGAGGAATTAGTCTCTTGTCCGGATCCTTGGGCAAGGCCCCAAGTGTGAGAGGCTTTGCCCCGCGCGGAAGAAGTGCTACTTCCGCTGCTAGCACCCTCAAATTTGTTGCGCAGAGGGGGCAGGGATCTTTCAAGTGGTATCGGAGAGAATTGGCTAAAGTGGATCAATCGAGAAGCAAGAAATGTCAAAAATTTATGAAGTTCCAGTAGTAAAAGATTGTAATTGTGTGATGAAATTCATACAAATTGATATTCAAAATAAAAATTCATAAATTGGTAATTGGGTCTTCAGATAGAAGTACCGCAATTGTATGGAATCCCTGACTTGGTTAAGGCCTAGATATGATGGTATTTACCTTATAATTCCAAGGACCGTGACTATCAGTATATACCGTGGGTAACTACAGCTCTTTACTGACAATAAATACAAGTAAATCTAAGACCTTGAAATTATAAGCAAAAATGCTATCCAAATGATGAATTCGAATGCTGGTTGATATGATTTTAAAATTTTGGTTGAGAATTGATGAGTTGATTTGGATTCTGATTGAAAGATGATGATTCTTGAATTCTAGTTGTTGAAAGAAGATAAGCTGAACAAAACCACGATGAGGATAAATGGGACGAATCCCAGTAATGATGTTAATAACTGGAATGGCGATAATGACTTCAGCAAATCACTATGAGATTAGTGGATTGTGCTAACAAATTGCTGCTGTTAACACTTGACCCAATGGATCAAGTTAAGGGATGACAAATTAAAAACCTGCATAACTGAATTCCCATGGAGGAATGTTCAGATGGAATTTTCGGTCTAATGGAACATTATTGTGTTAAGGATGTGAATGATATATTCTAAATGAATTGTTATCTGATAATGAGTTCTATATGTTCTTCTTGTAGAAGGGATCTTTATCCCAGGATTCTGTTGGGTTGACGAGACTATAAGGAACCCCAGAATCAGTTGGATCTTAAGGGAAAGAGTTGTCCTCTAGCTGCTGCGAGATGAGGACATCTCGCATTTTTTGTTGAGATATCGAGCTCATCTAGTGAGGCGGTGGACACTGATGACTCGTCTTACACCACTGGCATGGTTGGTGAGATCATGGGTGATATGCGGCCAGTGGGATGATAGGCTGTGTGACAGCCATTCTAAAGACTCTGGCATAGTTATAGCGCCAACTCATTTAGTTGGTTCCCACTATAGAGAACCCTAGTATGTTTTTGGTTGAGTACCTTTTCATATGGTGTACTCTTATCTTTGTATATGGTGTGTTGAGTGTTGTCTGAAGAAGAAGATTTTTAGCCTCTCACCTTGTGTATTCTCTTTTAGGGTTTTGTGAGTGTGTGTGTGTGCTTGCAAGAGCTCAAGCTCTCTTCTCCCCTGTATCTTTTCATGGTATTAGAGCCTGGTTCATGATAAGGGCTGAGTTGCCAGCAAGAGAAGCACAGGAAGCGGTACGAGGGTAAGAGCTTCATCTACTCTTCCCTATTTGTGTTGGCGACTACACCCTTGTCGGGAGCTCTACGGGAGGCACCGACAAAGGATCTCTGATTGAGGAGCTTTCTTCGCGGGAGTAAAGCTATAGGGCAACTATACCATCCTATTGGACAGATTTTTTGGGCCGAAAACACATTTCGGGTGCGTTAGGACCTCCATTTTTCAGAAAGCAGGCGATTTCAAGCACTTCGGGTAAGTCATCGATTCTTTGCAGGACTCTGTTTTAAGAACTGTAGGAAGACAGATTGGTTAAGCAGACATTGTGTGTGCTGCAAGGAGGTCAACAGTTGCCATTGGGTGTATGTATGCACATTGAGGTTGTAAGACTCCTCCCCAGCCTCTGAGAATGTCTAGTATCTTCCCCTGTAGTCAAATCCCTCTTCAAAAATATAAAAGATCTTGTTTCTACCTGTTTTGGTCTAGAGAGAGAAAATGTTCTAGAGAGAGATTATTCAGATTTTGGATATTTTTGGATGGAAAAATACTCTTTGTATTTAAATAAGTTCCCCCGAAACAGAAGTTCAAAAATATTTTTAGAAGGTGCATTCGAAATAAATTATAATCTGTTCAAAAGGCATAGATGACTTACCCGAAGTGCTTGAAATCGCTTCTTTGCATGCATAAAAGAGTGATTTTCATCATAAATGATTGTATGCATAAACATATGCATAAAAGATAATTTTTATATTCAAAGTGTGATTTTCATCATAAATGATTTTTATGCATAAATGGATGCATAAAATAAATTCTTTTATATTAAAAGAGTGATTTCATCATAAATGATTTGTATGCATAAACATATGCATTAAATATTTTTTATATATTAAAAGTGTGATTTTCATCATAAATGGATTTTATGCATAAATTAGATGCATAAGAGAAATTCTTTTATTCTAAAAGTGTAATTCCTACTAACTTGGATTTATGCATGGAAAGATGCATAAAGAATTTATTTTAATCCAAAAGTGTTATTCTCATCAATTTTGATTTTATGCATAGAAAGATGCATAAAGAAATCTATTTTTATTTCAAAAGAGTTATTTTCATCAATTTTGATTTTATGCATAGAATGATGCATAAAGAAATCTATTTTTAGTTCAAAATAGTTGCATAGGAAGATGCATAAAAGATTGATTTTTAATTCAAAAGTGTCATTCTCATTTAAAATGAATTTATGCATAGGAAGATGCATAAAAGATTGATTTTTATTTTGAAAGTGTTATTCTCCTTAAAATGGAATTTATGCATAAATAGATGCATAAAGAAATATCAAAAATAAGAATTCTCTTGTATTCTATAAATAGATATGATGATGTGAAATAAATCAGATAGATGAAAATGAACGAAGAATGGATGGAGATGTATGTATGTGAAAGAATGAATGTAGATATATGTATGTGAAAGAATGGATATAGATGTATGCATGTGAAGGATGGATGTGGATGCATGTGAAGAATGGAAGTGGATGTATGTGAAGGATGTATGAGAAAGGAAAGATGTATGTGTATGTGATAAGTATGGATGTGGATGTATGTGGAAGAATATATGTGGATGTGAATGTGATGGATACGAACGAGATTAGAGGCGATGAGATGTGATGTAAATTGGATAGATATGAATGATAAGGGATGTGAATGAATGATATAAGATGTGAATGAATATGATAACACATGAATCGAGATGTGAATGAATGAAATGTGATGTGAAGTGGATGTGATAAGATGCAATGTAAGCTGAATATATGTGAATGCAATGTAAGCTGAATATATGTGAATGCATGAGAAGTGATGAGATGTATGGGTAGATGCAAGTGGATGAGATCTGATGAGGATAAATGAAGAAATAAGTGATGAAATAGAAAAAGGTGTGATTAGATAAAAATGGGGAATGCTTATGAAATGAATGTGGATTGATGTAGATGAATGTATGAATAATGTGGATTGATGTAGAAGGTATGAATAATGTGGTTTGATGTGGATGAATGTATGGATGATGTGGTTTGATGTGGATGGATGTATGGATGATGTGGGTTGATGTGGATGGATGTATGGATGATGTGGTTTGATATGTATGGATGATGTGGGTTGATGTGGATGGATGTATGGATGATGTGGTTTGATGCAGACGGACATATGGATGATGTGGGTTGATGTGGATGGATGTATGGATGATGTGGATTGATGTGAATGAATGTATGGATGATGAGGATTGATGTGGATGATGTGGACTGATGTGTGGATTGACGTGTGGATGATGTGATTGGATGTGAATTGATGTGGGAATGATGTGATGTGATAGGGATCGATGAAGTAAAATTGTGGTAAGATGAGAAAAGATGGGGACTAATATGTAAGGATGTGGAGTGATTGAGAAAAGATGGAAATATTATTGGGACTATAATTGTATGTGAAATCTACTTTTAAACGACTGTTTTATGTCAAGAATGCTGGGGTAGCATTTTGACCGTCTTGTGAATGAGGTCGTGGAGATCTATCTGTTAAAGTTGCAACTGCTGGACGGGAGAGTCAATGGAGGACGTCTCGCGTATCAAGGTCGGCCGAGGTCTTGACTAGTCTCGGTTTGATTAAAATGGTAAGCTTCCGGTACAGTGGATGAGGGACCAAGGAAGCGGTCTATGAGTGAAGCGCTAGGTGACCCCTGCGAAAGATCCTAGAGGGTACTGACCATATGGTGCTCGAGCTCTGTGTCGTCGAAGATACCCACAAGTACGTCGGGGAAGATATTGGAACAAGGAGTAAGAGTTGTTTTCTGAATTCGGGTGTGGATCTGGTTGATTGACCTTGCTGGTCCTCAACGGATGAGTCCATGACTCTTTCATATGGATCTGTTGGTTGATCTTGCTGATCTTCCACGGAGATTCCATTTTGTTATGTGAATATATTGCTGGTTACTATGAGCTAGGAACTATCGAAAAGGCCCCTGAGTGAACAGGTGGTGAGCGTTCTGGTTGCCAATGATGCCATAATCCTAGAATTCACAACAACACGCAGGTGGAAGAGGCTAATTCAGAGGCAGGGGGAGTTAAAGAGGTTGTGGAAATTGGCAAAGACAGTATAATGATACACGTGGATGCTTTTATTATGGCAAGCCTCGAGATGTGTAGGCAGATTGCGAAAAGAATGATTTTCATCACATTCAATGGAAAACTAATTTTTAAGGTTTATGCATAGTTAAATAATTATGAAAAGAGAAAATTATGGTAGTTATATTTAAATAATTAAAAGAGGAATTCCCATGACATTTGGAATTCAATCATTTAAATAGTAAAAGTGGAATTCTTTGCATATTGAATTAATGGATATTTTTATAAAAATTCAAAGAGAAATTTTAGATAAATTTATTTTATACATGAGAAATATTTAAATGATTAAAGAGGAATTTCCATGACATTTGGAATTCAATCATTTATGCGTTTCGGGCGTGTCTGGACCTCCATTTTTCAAAAAGCAGGCGATTTCGAGCACTGCGGGTAAGTCATCGATTCTCTGCAGAAATCTGTTTTAAGAACTGCAGGAAGACAGATTGACTGTGCAGACACTGTGGGTGCTGCAAAGAGGTCTACAGTTGCCATTGGGTGTATGTATGCACATTGAAGTCACTGGTTGTGACATTTGAGAGTACTACAGTACCGTTGCAGAAAATATAGCATTTGTGTAGGAAAAACCAAAGTGCAGTTTCTAGTAAAATTGTGTGTTTGGCAAGATGTCTAATGATGGCATAACATAGATTGTGGCTGAGAAGCTGGATAAGAATAACTTCCATGCTTGGAGGTTCAGGTTGACGAATTTCCTGATGGGAAAAAGCTATTGGGACTACATAGAAGGTGAGCATGAAGAGGCACCGGAGATACCGGATATAAATCCGACTACTGCAGATGTGAAAGAGTTTAAAGACTGGAACCAAGGAGTCAGGAAGGTTATGTATTGGCTATCCATTAGTATACAGGACACCATGATTGGCTATCCATTAGTTATGTATTGGCTATCCATTAGTATACAGGACACCATGATTGGGCACATTCAGGATGCCAAGTCCCCCAAGGAGGCGTGGGACACCTTGGTAAAGCTTTATGAAACAAATACCAAGGCATGTAAGATACAGTTGAAGAATGAACTTCATACTGTGGAAAAAAAGAGCATGTTTGTGAATGACTATGCGGAAGATAAAGGGTATTGTGGAATCCCTTGCATCTATTGGTGTGTCAGTAGATGATGACAAGGTGGAAGTCTGTCTACGTGGTCTCGGGCCACAATACAAGGTGTTCAAGACATCTATTCAGACTCGGGAAAACATTCCCAACTTTACAGATTTGGTGTCTATGCTGATTATCGAAGAGAAGAACTTGGGTGAAGACCAACAGTCTTCACAAAGCAAAAACAGAGCAAAAACAGTTCAGAGCAACAGGCCTTCTATACGAGTTCAGGAAGAGGACGAGGTAGAGGAGGCCGTGGACGCGGTCAAGGAGGTGGCCGAACAGGTAATCAGAATTATGGCCAGCAGCAGCAGCAACAACAACAGGTAATCAGAATTATGGCCAGCAGCAGCAGCAACAACAGTCCCAGAATCAACAACAACAACAACAACACACAGGTGGAAGAGGCAAATTCAGAGGCAGGGGGAGTCAAAGAGGCCGTGGAAATTGGCAAAGGCAATACAATGATGCACGTGAATGCTATTATTGTGGTAAGCCTGGACATGTGCAGGCAGAATGTTATAAGAAGCAGGCTGACATGCAAAATGGGAAAGTGCAGCAAAACAACTATGCATCCTCAAGCAGAAATATTGAGGATAATGAAAGGTTGTTTGTTATGCAGCATGTCGTGAATGCCATGTCTGAAAATGTTGATGCAGCACAAAAAGATAATATATGGTATGTGGATTCAGGCGCTTCGAACCACATGACGAGTCATGGGGAGTGGTTCAAGGAGATGAAAAACCCAGAAAGACCAGGTTTTGTGGAAACAGGGGATGACACAACTCATCCAATTGCCCACGTTGGAGATGTGCCATTGTCTATGCACGATGGCAAAGTGAAGTACCTTGCAGATGTACTTCATGTACCGAACATAACAAAGAATCTGGTTTCAGTTGGCCAAATGATTGAGCAGGGTTTGCAGGTTCGGTTTAACCCTGATGGGTGTTATGTTGAAGATTTCAAAGACAAATGCAGGTTGGTTGCAAAAGGCAACAGAGTGGGCAGAATGTTTACGTTGAATGTAGACATGCCTGAAATGAGTGCTGCAATGTTTGCAAATGGTTCAGGAGTTGTTGCAGACACAGACATATGGCATAAAAGAATTGGACATGTAAATGTGCAGAGATTGAAGTCTATGCAGACAAAAGGAATTGTGACAGGGCTGCCAAAATTTAAAGTGGAAGGTATGCACAAAATATGTGAAGCATGCCAATTTGGGAAGCAAACAAAGCATGTGTTTCCACGTAAGAGATATGTGAGCAAAAATGCACTAGATGTTGTGCATTCAGATGTATGGGGTCCTACGAAGACCATATCTATGGGAGGCTGCATGTACTATGTGACTTTCATTGATGACCACACAAGGAAAGTGTAGGTATATTTCATGAAGAAGAAGAGTGAGGTGTTCACTCACTTTCAGAATTTTAGAGTTTTGGTTGAAAAGCAAACAGGGAAATATGTAAAGTGCCTAAGGTCAGATGGAGGGGGAGAGTAATTCTCCAATGAGTTCTCTGAATTTTTGAAGAAGAATGGTATTCAGAGACAGTTTACATGCAGATACACTCCGCAGCAAAATGGAGTTGCTGAGCGGAAAAACAGGCACATTGCTGAGATTGCGCGAGCACTGATGGAAGAGAAGAATATGCCGCATTGCTATTGGGCTGAGGCTGTTTCTACAGCAGTATACATCATGAACAGGACTCCAACTGCAGCCATACATGATGTAACTCCAGAGGAAAAGTTTACTAGCAGAAAACCAGATTTGTCTCATCTGAAAGTCTTTGGATGCATTGCATATGTGCATGTGCCAGATGAGCTGAGAACTAAGCTGGATCCGAAAGCTGAAAAATGTGTGTTTATTGGATATTCCCTTGAGCAAAAGAGATACAGGTGTTATAACCCTGCTACACGTGAGTTGAGGGTAAGCAGGGATGTTGTCTTTGATGAGATGAGCAGCTGGTATGCTGCTGAAAAAGAAGCTGTCGAGGCTGATGTAAGTGGAAGTGTGGTTGCACAGAATGCAGGTCAGCAATCACAGTCTTTGAGTGGACCAGGAGAGTCCTCATCTAGTGGGTCTATTAATAGACCATGGAGTGGTAGGCTGCATCATAATACCAGTCCTGCAAATGTGATTACTACATCACGTAAAGGAAAAGAAAAAGTGGTTGAGCCCCTTGGTATGCCTGACATTTCTGCAGGGCATTCTCATGTTGATGGAGAGTCTAGTGGTTCAAATATGAGCCTTGATGAGGAGCTTGGGATCCCAGCTATGAGAACACCTCTAATGTAAAGAAGGCTATAGAATCCATGAATGAAAAGCTACGAAGATCAGGGAGAGTGAAGAACCCTGTGCAGAGATTTACATATGATGGTTATGTGGCACATCACTATGGATATATGGCAAAGGTTGTGCAGGTTGTTGAGCCCACATGCATTGATGAGGCTGTTGGAAATGTGTGTTGGGAGAAAGCTATGGATGAGGAGATGGATGCACTATATGGAAATGAAACTTGGGATTTAGTGCAATTGCCTGAAGGCAAGAAAGCCATTGGATGCAAGTGGGTGTACAAAGTTAAACATAACAGTGATGGAAGTATAAACAGGTACAAGGCTAGATTGGTAGCCAAAGGATATGCGCAGACATAAGGGATTGATTATGAGGAAACTTTCAGCCCAGTTGCCAAGATTGCAACGGTGAGAGTTGTGATAGCAGTGGCTGCGTCAAAGCAATGGTCTTTACATCAGATGGATGTAAAGAATGCGTTCTTGCATGGGGATTTGCAAGAAGAGGTGTATATGTTGCAACCACCTGGTTATGAGGATGTGGGTCACCCCGAGCATGTTTGCAGGTTGAAGAAAGCCTTGTATGGCTTAAAACAAGCACCAAGAGCATGGTCTGACAAGATTTCTGAATATCTTATCACTATTGGCTTTCATGTAGCCAATGCAGATTTCTCATTGTATGTGAGACATGGTGATAGAGGAGTTGTGCTTGTTGTCATCTATGTAGATGACTTGATCATTACGGGGGACCATGATGCAGAGATCTTTGATGTAAAGATCTTGCTAAGACATAAGTTTGAGATGAAGGATCTGGGGGAGCTCAGATATTTCTTGGGCATTGTGGTGATTAGGTCACCACATGGTATTGGATTACTGCAGAGACAGTATGGCTTGGAGATGTTGTCCAAGTATGGTATGACAGGCTGTAAGCCTATTTCTGTGCCATTAGATCAGAATGGCAAGTTGAGTGCACATTTAGGAGAGATCTTGGAGGATCCTACTATGTACAGGAGCATAGTAGGAAGTTTGATTTACATGACGATCACCAGACCAGATTTGAGCTATGCTGTTAGGTTGGTGAGTCAGTTTATGCAGGTTCCACGGAAACCGCATTTGGATGCAGTGAGACGCATTTGGATGAGTCAGTTTATGCAGGCTCCACGGAAACCGCATTTGGATGCAGTGAGACGCATACTGAGGTATGTAAGGTCTACTTTGCATTGTGGACTATTCTATGAGACTGGGACAGAGATATGTGTACATGGGTACACAGATGCTGATTGGGCTGGTAGTATCTCAGATAGAAGATCTACCAGTGGATTCATGTTTTCTTTGGGGAGTTCTGCTGTGACTTGGAGCAGCAAGAAGCAGCCTACGGTTGCTCTATCCAATACAGAGGCCGAGTACAGAGGAGCTGCTATGGCAGCATGTGAGGTAGCTTGGTTGAGAAAGCTACTTGCAGATTTGGGTCTATCAGTGGATAGACAAGTTGTCATTTTCTGTGACAACATTAGCAGTATACAGTTGGCCAGGAACCCAGTCTTTCATGCTCGTACGAAGCACATAGAGGTCCACTACCACTACGTCAGAGAGAAGGTCTTGGCAGGAGACCTTGACCTTGTTTATGTCAGCACAGAGGATCAGGTAGCTGACATATTCACCAAAGCATTGGGTACAGAGAAGCTCCGCAGATTCAGGGCTTCGCTTGGTGTACATGAGATGGAGTTGAGCTCGAGGGGGAGTGTTGAGATATCGAGCTCATCTAGTGAGGCGGTGGACACTGATGACCCGCCTGGGGGATAGGCCCCACACTTACACCACTGGCATGGTTGGTGAGATCATGGGAGATATGCGGCCAGTGGGATGACGGGCTGTGTGACAGCCATTCTAGAGACTGGCATAGTTATAGCGCCAGCTCATTTAGTCGGGTTCACACTATAGAGAACCCGTGTATGTATTTGGTTGAGTACCTTTCATATTGTGTGTACTCTTATTCTTGTATATGGGTGTTGAGTGTTGAGTAAAGAAGAAGAAGATTTTCAGCCTCTCACCTTGTGTGTTCTCTATTAGGGTTTGTGAGTGTGTGTGTGTGCTTGCAAGAGCTCAAGCTCTCTTCCCCCCTGCATCTTTTCAATGCTCGTACTCATCCCGCTACTTTCAACACAAATCCCTATGCCCCCAATCCAGCTCGTTCTTTCTAAGTGGATGGAAATGTGGTCTTGGATAATGTTGGCAACATGATGAAGTCTTGAATCCATGAGTTATGCCATATAGCCTTTGCCCATGACTTCATGACATGGCATAAACTTGATAGCGCCAGGAAGGAACGAGTCATGAATCAAATCAAAAGTAAGTCTATGCCAGCACCACAAGTAGTGAAAGAGGTCCATCCTAGATGGATAAAAGATCACTTGGTGAACGTGATGAAAAATAGGCACAATGACATCACACGCAAGGTAAAGTCAGGGGGACAAAAACCTTGAAATTGCTCACAAGAGATTTGGGAAGAGGAGTGTAGAAAGCACCAGGAAAATCCCCAAAGGTATAAGCAATAGGAGGAGGCCGCAAAATGAAGCAAATGGAGAGCATAGGGAGCAAAAGGTGGCCGCAAATGGAGAGCATAGGGAGCTCCCATCTTGGAAGCAGTGGCTGGGATGCTTTCCACACCTACTTTGTAAGTGTTAATAGTACCATCACTCACTTTTTTTTGGCATAATGGGCCTTTTATTTTTTTAATCAGTACTCATGCTTCATACTTCCACAACAAAGAAGAGCAAAGAATGGTTGGTCGTGTTGTGAGTGATGCGGAGGAAAGGGACGCCCTAATGCATGGGATGTATGCCCTCCTTGAGTAAATTAAGGAGAGGGCCACAGTTGACATGAACTAGACGGATGTGGTGAATATGGTAAACCTCTACATTTTAAACCCATTAATTAGTTTTTTCCTCACTTGTCATTTCTAAGTTTTTTCCCTTAAATACTCTTTTATAGGGACCAGTGCTAGACCTTGAGGGCAACAATGATAATCAAGTTCTATGTATAGGAGTCGGGCCTCTTTTGTGTACTTATTTTTGTCGACTCTATGCCTCTTTTGTGTACTTTTTGTTTGCTCCATTATAAGCTATGTAACTTATAAAACTTAAGTTTTGTGACCTTTCAAAAGAGAATAGGGATATACTTTGTAAAACTGGTATACTGGTACACCCAGTTGTAGGACTACACTTGGGTGTACCATTATTAAAAATAAATAAAGCTTGTATCCGTTGATATACTTGTCGAAATAAGCATCAAAATAGTAGTCGTAAAAAATGTTGTTGTCCAGGTCGAAATACCAATCGCCCCAATAAGTGTCATTGTGTGAGCGTTGAAACTAGCGTCCCAATATGTGTCGAAAAATAACTTTTACTTTTGACGGTTTTAATGCCATGTATTTCCACGTGCATATCGACATGTATTTTGACATGTGTATCAATGGTTCTATATCGCTGCTTTTTTTGACATACATATCCACACTTTCGAGGATTTTACATGTTCAAATCCATCGAAAATCAACCCGCCTGTAATAGTGTGACCACCAGTGTTGTGTTATTTAATAATAATGTAAACTTGGTCTGTAGTAGAGATGCAAGCACGTGTGTAAGGTCCTTAGAGACTCATGACCTCTTGTTGCACGGCTTCTCACATGTCAAACAATTTATGTTTTGCAACATGAAATATGTTCAAAATTTGAAAATGGACCCAATGTTGTAAAGATGTCTAGGTCAAGTAAATTTAAAGATTTATGGTGATCTTAAATTTGGGGGTTTGTAGAAATCCCAGTCTTGGAATCAAGGGATTTCAAGTATGTAAGACCCAAGTATAAGGACATTTATGTTTGGGGTTTATTCTGGTTAAGTTGAGTATATAGTAGTTGCTCCAATTTAGGTGGAATAGGGTTAGATTCTATCTATTCAATAAATTTGGAAACTACATGACATGTAATGTCATTTTGGGAAACATTAGTGGTGAATTTCTTGTGTTCATTTGTAACTCCATAAAATTTGGAATCCAAGTGGTTGGAGTTACATGTAGCCTAAGATTTATCGAATTAATCTAAAAGTATACTCCAGAGTGAGTATTGTAGGATTTTGAGATTAGATTTTAGTCTCCTAAATGGTGAACACATGGTTTAAATTTGTGCCTTATAGAAATGGTGATATTTTGAATCAAAAGACTCTTTGATTATTACAAAACCATACCCTACCATAAATTTAAAAGTTAGCAAGGTCTCTAAGAATTCTAGCTTCTATTGTATTATTGTATCTCAATTCTACACTATCAAAAAAGGGCTCTGGAATGGCCCTAGTGCCATTGTACCACTATTAAGCCTTTGTTTGAGCTAATATGTGAACTATTTTAATTAGGCTCTATAAATTATTGACTAGTATTGAATGTAGGATTTTACCTGATTATGTGTGTTCTCATTTTAGATGTTGGCAAAGGAGTAATTTTGACAAAAAGCCATCGATGGTATTTATGCTATATTGGTTGACTTTGGCACCATGCCAATGAGCAGTCTCACTACTGCCATCTCTTGAAGACCAAAGGAGGGTAATCATTTTGATATGGTCGAGATGCTTCTTGAGTCGTTTCAATTACACCATGATGATATGATGCCAGATTGGACTGAGCACATACATATAGTTGAAGAAAGCAACAAAGTGTACCATGCTGTGCGTTTGGATGCAAAAGATTTCCTAGAATTTTTCTTTGAATGGTTTGATGTTTGGATATAGAGTTGTAGACTAAAGAATTTTCTTTACATCATCAATTTATGTTTTCCAAACATTACATGAAGTTCAAGTGTGTGATGGGCCATTGGTATGTTAATTGGCTATAATCAAATTTATCACAAGAAGCTACGAGCAATTTGGAGTGAGTTTCATGAATTGGATGGAGACACTACTCTATTTTTTTACGACATGGTGTATCAAGTTATGTGGAACATGCTAGGTTCTTATCTCATATTTCCAAAGCTGTGGAACTAGACACATTATCAACTTCAAAGCTTCTTGGAAACAACAACCATCCATTGGTTGTGTCGATGGTTGTATGCTAAAAACAAGAGACACTCCACACATAACAATATTTTCCAAGCTAAATGGGATCGTGAAACAAATAGGGTTTTGAAAGAATATATGTTGAGGTGGAATTATTAAAGGTTGCACTACTCTAGAAAAGAAAAGTAATATTTATTCATGTACTTAATTATAGAGCTTGAAAATAATTAAATCCATGATCACCTTGACTGATAATGTGAATACAACTATTTGAACACACACAAGTGCTCTAGTCTAGCACTAGAGGGTCTAGACTGACCTTAAAATTTTCCAATGGTCCAAAATGACTCTAGGAAAATTCTAATATCTAGAATATTATCTAGCATAGCACAAGGGGTCTAGAATGGCCGTAGGGTTATTCTATGCTACATATTATGCACAATAGAGAAAATTTTGTAGGGTTAGTATATCATGCACATTGTTGTACTATTGTTGTAGTATACCCTAATTTAAGGGGGTGCCTTTTAAAGTTGTTTATAAACTGTGCGAGGAGAATCCCAAGCTCACTCCAAACATGGTCTATAGGTAGATAAAATATATATAAGATGATGTGAAATGGATCATATGCATGGCAGCCAAGTGAAAAGGTGGACGTGCACGAATGAGAATAGAAAGTGTATGGGTAACCCTTGGAAGTGGGCTATGCAGTTTTTTGAAAAAAGAAATGAAGGCCACAATGGGGTTCAAGAAAGACAAGTTTGGCTTTTTGGAGAGAAGAGATGTCAGGTGGTTAGAGAGACCACTAGTGAGAAGGAAGATGTAGAGGGATTGTAGTGGAGTGTGTCTCTTGGAGGTCTGTCTGTTTAGTTGGAGTTTGCAGGCTAGAGATCCTACAGATTTTCATGATGGCAGAGAAGAGCATAGTGTAGTGAGAGAGGAATTGATTAAGTCAGTGCAGAGTCTTTCCAAAGGAGACAGAGAGTTGGCCAGGAGGTTGTTCAAAGGAGATAGAGAGTCAGCTAGAAGGTGTGTCCCCCCTAGATTCTCTATAGACAACTATGTTAGATACTTGACTCAGTGCAATTCTTGTTCAACTATGCTACTGATTGTCAGGTGAGTGATGATTTGATTGAGTTTGAGAAAGATATGTGGCTTGTGGTAGTGATTCCTTTGAAGTCGTGAGACTGAAGACGAAGCATTGAAGAGCTGCGCGGATGGGTCTACTTGTGGAGGACCCTAAAGGTTTTGGTGTTTCCTTCCATTTTCTATGAGCCCTAAGTCTCAGGGATGTTGAGACTATTTGGTTTTGTTTCGACGACGAATAGGGCACATGGAGTTTGAATTTTGTGTGAATTGATAAGTTTTTGTGCTATGGTGGTAAAATTATGTTGTTTGATTGATATTATGGAAGAGGAACACTTATGAGTGAAAATCTATACATTGTTGTGTCAGAACTCAGTCAATCGATGTCAGTAGAGAGGCTAGAAGTTAGACTGAGTCAGTTATACATTAGATCTTGTCAGCTCTGTGTGTAGAAGGTGAGAACTTGTCTTTTTTGGTTGAGAGGAACCTATTTGAGGTTTGGTCTGCTGACAAAATGAGGATAGTCAATAGTAAGGACTCGGACAGATAGATAGGTGGGCTATAAGGTGGTCCAAGGTGAGCTCTGAGTCAGAGAGTAATAACTTGAGGTTAGTTAATGTGGGAGGAAGGTTGGAGAGCCTGTAGAGTGTTTATTTGACTGGGGATAGGAGGAAGATTTCTGAGTCAGAGTTTAGTGAGCAGAAGGTCAGCAGAAGGTCAACTGGGTGGTATTCAGGCCAGCTGTTGTCAGCAAAAGATCCATAGAGCATTAGGAACGTGTTCAATAAGGTGTAAGGGTTTACATTTGGATGTTAGATGATGCTGGAGGAAATTTTGGGAGTTAGGTGGATGTGTTTCTGATTAAAATCAATAGGCATTCAAATCATACTACAATCGAAATCTGGTCAACTGATTTATTTTGGTCAACTGGGTGTCAGCTGAGGTCAGCTTATAGGTGGATGATTAGAGCTATTGGAGGTTAGCACTGACTGAGAGGACAATTTGAGGAGTCAGTTGGTCAGATTGGAAGGTTTATAGGTGTTTGAGAAGGAGTTAGCTGGAGGGCTGAGGATTGGAGCTTAGTTGATTGGTGCCTTGGAGCTTGGATTTCAGTATTCCCTGGTTCTGATCCCTATATATTTTCTTCTTGTGTGCCTATTAGTGGTGTGATAGAGGCCATCACCCAACCAACATACATGCACCAAAGCATGTGTGGTAGCTGGGTAATGGTTTCTATAACACTCCACACAACAGGCACATAAAAAGAAAATCTATAGGGATTAGAACTAGGGGATACTGAAATCCCAGCTCCAAGGGCACCAATCAGCTTAGTTCTAATCCTCAGCCCTCCAACTAACTCCTCCAGACACCTATACACCTTCCAATCTGACCAGCTGACTCCTCCAATTTTCTTCTCAAGCAACTCTGATCATTCACCTATAAGCCTCAGCTGACACACAACTGACCAAAACAACCCAAAGCTGACACTCAGCTGACTAGATTCTGACTGTAGTCTAATTCAGATGCCTGCTGCTCTGATGATTCCAGTCAGTTCCTGCAAGCCATCGCTACTTGTATTACCAAAAATGAAACCTGGCCATAAAAGATCCACTTCTCATTAACAAAAAAGGTCCGCTTCTCCCAAGCCTCAGTAGCATCATGACCCAACCATCCCATGATGCTAAGCACTATGCATTTGTAGACTCTTGCTCGATTCATGCTCCTATTTTTGCATCCTCCAATGTGCCCCTGCATTGCGCTCCTCAACTCTACCACATCCAAAGGCTCTCAGTGGAAAATTTCACCTCAAGAAAACAACTTCACTGTCCTAACCAATGCTAACTTGTCCCTCCTCCTTACTAGAGATTCTTCGCCTGATGACCCTGACTGCAACACACCCCATCAGAATTGCAAGTGTGGGAAGCCAACTTCTACAATAATAGCACCAGCTCAAGTACCTCTCAAAACTGCACCCTTAGCCTTCAAAAAGATGGGGACTTGCATCTCATGGGAAATAGTGACCTCTCATGGAAGAGTGGCACAGGGCTAGGGGTGTTAAGACCATTCAGCTCCTTGATAGTGGAAACCTTGTGCTTGGTGCTAATAATACCTATTCCAATGCATCATTGGACATTGTATGGAAGAGCTTTGAGCACCCATCAGACACTATCATCACTAGCCAGAAACTGCCCTTGAGTGCCACCCTATTTGCTACAGCTTCCAACAGTGCTGATAAAAGAGGAGGCATATACTCCATGGCCCTTTCCAATTGCTTCAGTGACTTGATCCTCTATGCTACCTTCAACCAAGCATCTAGCCCACAAGAGTATTGGAGCCTGGAATCAACCTTTGCTACTCCTCAAAATGTGTGGGTATTTTGTTGGGCATCATATGTTGAGGTGAACAAGGGCCTGACAACCGGTTATTAATCCAGGATCAGCCATGAGAAAGAAGCTCCGAGTCGTAAGGTGATTTGCCTTCTGCACGAGTATAATGTATGAATCCTTGAGATCATAACGATACCATGTTTTTTTTAAAGTGTATTTTGAGATTGGCCCCACGATTGTAGCCGAGCCCACCACGACGATGAACCTGTGTACAAGATGGAGGTCGGCCACCATGGCCAAGCAAGATGCTCCGTATCTTCCCGCTTCTTACAGCTATCATCATTGAAGCTGAGGTCACTGGGCTAGAGAGAAAGAGGGGGGTGCATAAGAGAAGGGAGTGGGTGACGGGTCAGTGCGCATGAGAGGCGGGGGGGGGGAGAGGGGGTTGGTGAGGTGAGCAAGGGGGGGCAGTGGTGTGCATGAGAGAGAAGGCGAGGGGGGGTGGCACTGGTCGGTTAGGAGTTGGAGGGAGGGAGAGATCTAGGATCGTGAGGGGAGAGGGAGAGAGAGGGGGGCCATGGGAGGCACACCCGAGAGAGAGGGAGGGAGCGGGGTGGGTTGGGCAAAAGAGGGGGTTGGTGTGGTGAGCTGCACACAGGGGAGTTGACCAGGGGGGCGGTGAGAGAGGGGGCACGGGTGATTGAGGGGAGGGGAGTGGGAGTTGCACCCGAGAGAGAGGGCGGGTGAGGGGGCCGGTGAGTTGGCAAGGGGGATGGTTGCGCACAAGGGGGCCGATGAGGCAGGGTGATGAGTGAAAGGGGGTGGGTTGGTCGATGGGAGAGGAGAGAGGGAGAGGGAGAGGGAGAGGGAGAGGAGAGTGAGGCGAGAGAGGGAGGCTAGGGGTGGTCGGTGAGGGGGGAAAGAGAGAGAGAGAGAGAGCGAGAGGGGAGTGAGGTGAGAGAGGGAGGCTAGGGGTGGTCGGTGAGGGGGGAAAAAGAGAGAGAGAGAGAGGGGGGGTCCGTGAGGTGAGGGAGGGGGAGGCGACGGGTGAGAGGGGGGTGGACTACGCACAAGAGATAAGGTGAGGGGGGGCTTTGAGCACTGGTGGAGAGAGTGAAGCGGGGTGGGTCCACCAGGGCGCACGAGACAAGGGGGTGGTCACTGAGGAAGAGGGGGTGGTGGGGTTGCAAGGGAGAAGGGGGGATGGTCGGTGGGGAATGAAGCGATGGGGAGTGAAGCAAGAGGGGGCTGGGGGTTGGTCCATGGGAGGGGAGTGGGGGGAGGGTGGTTGAGAGATTTGATAGCCCCAGCTTATCTACATTTTCATCTATGGCAGTACATCATGAGCTTGAGAGGGGCTGTTGAGATTCAAGCTCGATGTCAGCTTGTGCCAGTTGCACTATGTACTGGCATGTTAGGTAGTAATATGTTTGAGACATAAATGACTGCATCCAGCTGGTCATAGTGTGTGGACATTAGCTAGGGTTAGCAGTGTGTGGACACACCACATGCAGTGTGTGGACACACCACATGCAGTGTGTTGTAGATTATGGATTATGGCTTTTTGCATTGTGTGAGAAGGGAGATGGCTTCCCTCTATGGTTAGGGTTTGATAATACATTAGGGTTTGCTCCTGTTTGTATGTCTCCTCTCCTTCTACCTATTTTTCATCATGGTATTAGAGCCTGGTGCTCTCTAGTAGGGTTTACGAGTGAGTGAGAGAAGAGGGAGAAGAAACTGTGAAGAAAAGCTGTGAAGCTTGCCATTGGAGTTGTGAAGCTTGGAGCACACCACTTTTTAGCAAATCTGAGAGCTTGGCCTACCGGGTAAGGACTACTAAACATCCTTGAGCGGATTGTAGGTGCAAAAACACAAACAACACCAGATTTGAGTTGCCCAAAGCAAAGAAAAATTATGTTTTGTAAGCTCTCCACTGAAGCTTGAGTGTGGTGAATGTATGAGGAAAATGGTTGCAAATCTGACAAAGAAGCTTGAGTGTGGTGAATGTATGAGCAAAGTTGATACATATTGGTAGTGAGTGGAAATTCACTGGTTTGAAGTCCTCACAAAAACAAAGAAGAGATGTCCATTGTGGATGAAATTAAAGCCGATTTTTTACAAAAATCACCTCATTGATGGACTGGGTACATGCCTAAGAGTGTTGGGAACTCACCTATACCTTCAATAGCCACTTCAAACCTCCCAATTCTCCTCAAGAGCAGGCAACGCAGATTGTAGGGAAAAAACAGAGCAGTTTTTTCAATACTATGCAAAGTGGAGGTAAAATTCTAGTTGTGTGATTGATTAAACCCAAAACTTGCTTAGCAATTTTGTGATACACATACTCGAGAAGGTTGCTATGTGGTTGGTTGGAACAATTATGCATTATGGAGCTGATTAAATAGGCTATCTATAGTGATTAGTGAAACAGAGGGTCATTAATAAGCTAATTACTCTCTCAAATTTTACAATTGGTCTAATTCCTTTTACATGGAGTTAGTAGACATCATTGCTAAGCTAATGAATGCCTGGTCTCTCAATTTGGACAAGAATCAAAGGAATTAGAGCATTTTTACTACTGGTTTTATTGGTTTTTCTCAAAACAGAGAAGGGGATTTGATAATTTTGGTATGTACGCACCTTGGTTGGTGTTGATATGCAACATTGAGCTTGTTTAGGTATCAATTAAAGTTATCCACAATTGATTGAACCACTACATTGCAATTTGAAGCCTTGGAAAGTGTGCCAGAACAGGGTACTTTGGACTGCATATGCCAGTTCAATTTGAATGCAATTAGCTTGATTTTCTACATCAACAGTGAAGTTCGTTGAGTACTTTGGAGTATTTGGAACACTTATTAGAGTGTGGTTGAGCTGAGGAAGGCTCGTTTATAGAATTGGATGTGTGCATAAGGTGCATGTGCATTGAACAAATATGTCAGACATCCTAGTATAGATTGTGGTGGGTGAGAAATTGAATAGAAAGAACTTCCAGGCAACTGGGAATAGTGAGAGCAGTCATTGATATGGCTGCAGCAAATGGTTGGGAAATGCATCAAATGTATGTGAAAAATGCATTTCTAAATGGTGATTTCCAAGAGGAAGTTTATATGGCACAGCCAGAAGGATATGTACACCCGCCGAGGTACCCCACTCATGTATGTAGATTAAGGAACGCATTATATGGTTTGAAGCAAGCACCTCATGCTTGGAGTGATAAGATAAGCCAATATCTTATCTCCCTTGGATTTCAAGTTTCTTCAGTAGATTCTTCACTCTGTGTGAAGAAAACAGATCATGGGATTGTCTTACTTGTCATCTATGTAGATGATTTGATTGTCACAGGAGATCATGCTACATATGTTATGCATGTCAAGAAGGCATTGAGTGGGCAGTTTGATATGAAAGACTTGGGTGAATTGAGATATTTTCTTGGGATTGAAGTGATCAAAGACCATGCAGGGACATGTTAGTGTAACGCCAATATGCATTGGATATGTTGGCAAAATATGAGATAACAAGGTGTAAGCCAGTGAGTACACCTTTGGAGCAGGATATGAAGCTATGGGCTGATTTTGGTGGAGTTGGATGATCTATCTATGTATAGAAAGATGGTTGGTAGTCTTATTTACATGACTAACACATGCCCGGATCTCAGTTATGCTGTGGGGCTAGTAAGCCAATTTATGCAAAGTCCCAAAAAACCTCATTTGGATGCAATGAGATGCATTATACGCTATGTAAAGACCATTGCACATTATGGTCTTCTTTATGAGCATGGTAAAGGCTTGGATGTACACGGCTATAAGAGTGAGAGAGAGAAACTATGTCCATATATACATGCAAGTCTCTCTCTCTTACACACACACACACACACACACACACACAAATCTCTCTCTCTCTCTCTCTCTCACACACACACACACACACACACAAATCTCTCTTACATAAAACTACACATATTATAGTCTTTCTAATATACATAAACAGAAATTACTCACACATAAAAATTCAAACAGAATTAACTCTCTCTCTCTCTCTCTCTCTCTCTCTCTCTCACACACACACACACACACACACACACACACACACACACACACATAAATTACTTGCTTCTCACAGAATCACACATAGATTTCTCTCTCTCTCTCTCTCTCTCTCTCTCTCTCTCACACACACACACACACACACACACACATACACATACGCACACACACACACACACATCTTGCTTTCTTACTCAAAATCAAACAAAGATTTAAAATATATATATATCTCTCTATCTCACACAACACACACACACACTACCACTTCCTCTTTCACAAAAAAATACACAATTTTAAAATCTCTCTCTCTCTCTCTCTCTTACACACACACACACACACAATCACACAAATGACATTCTCTCTCTCTCTCTCTCTCTCTCTCTCTCTCACACACACACACACACACACACACAGATCCCTCACTCACCCGGAACATAACAGAGATTAAAATTTCTCCCTCTCTCTCTCTCTCTCTCTCTATCTATCTCTCTCTCTCTCTCTCTCTCTTTCTCTCTCTTTTTCTCTCATGCTGATTACACACACACACACACTCAAACACACAGAGAATAACACACAGAGAATTGCACAATTGAAAAATTCTCTCTCTCTCACTCTCTCTTATATACACACACACAATTCCTTCTACACAGAGATTAAAATCTCTCATGTTGATTAATTTTCTCTCTCTCTCTCTCTCTCTCTCTCTCTCTCTCTCTCTCTCACACACACACACACACACACACACACTGCATACATCTGTGTGTGTGTCATATAAAC
>NC_141079.1:23473809-23573809 GCF_041138505.1 Cibotium barometz | reverse complement strand
TAGTCTTGAGGTTATCTACTCGCCTCTCCTTTGCGGGTGCATCTAGGAGGGGTTATAGGTGCCTCTGATGACTCCTCTTGAGAGAACTTCTTGCAAGGTTTTTGAGAAAACGCAGGCTCCCCTAGACCTATGACCTCTATCTCTTCCTGTTGAGACACTGTTGTAGAGGAGGAGGCCAGAGTGAGCAAAGATTCTGTCCAATCCCATACTCTTGCTTCTTTTGAGAGCTCTTTTTCTTGGGACAGGTCTTGAATAGGGTCTGGGTCAACTCCACTATGTCCACCATATTGCACTGGAACCCCTCATAGGAATTTAACCAATTCCATAGAGATTCTACTGCCTCTCCCTCTGAACCAAATGGATCCCAGGACTTATCCATTGGTAAGCTTGCCATTCCTCCTGTTCTTCCTCATCATTGGGTCCTTCCTCCTGAATGCCCCGAGCGCTCTCATCAAGGCCGTTTTCCAAGGGCAAGGTCACTGTCCCCTCTGGGTTAGGGATATGCAAGTTGTCCCCACCCCAATCAAGGATCACCTGAGCTGCCCTCAACCAAGGCCTTCCAATGAGTAAGTTGTAGGCCCCTCGAGCTGGTGGGAGGTCTAACACCACAAAAGTCATTTCGCATACTAATCCTTCAAAAGTGATCGGAACTTGCCTGACTAGTCCCACGGGCATCACTTCTCTCTAGTTTGCCACTCGAATGGTGAAGGGAGCTGGCTCAGTAATTCAAAGACCAAGACTTTCCTAGTAGCTTCGGGCATGATGCTAGCACTAGAATGGCCCCTGTAATTTGAGTTCCTCCCATGGAGACTGTCACCCTTGGGCTTCGATGATCGGCCACTCCTGGGATAGTGAGGAATACCCTTGCTTGTTTCCTCCTGGGCCGTTGCCCACTACTACTAGATGTGGCTTCACCTCTAGTTGCCTTTGGATCCATCCAATGCTGGACCAAGCCTAACAGCTGCTCTCCTATCTCTTGGCTCAACCCACATAATTGAGGAAGGGTGATTTCCACCTTTGCTCCTGCCAACTTTTCCTCCCAACTTAAATTACTAACCTTGGGTTGGGTAGACTCCTCATCTTCCTTTGAAGGTGTGGTGATTGGGGGAATGACCAAGGTAGGTGCCGCTTCCTTCTCCATGGGTGGTGTGTGAACAAATTCCTCCACGACCTCCTCATAAGCTTGGTCCAAAATGGATGGGTACACTGCACCATTAGGGAGAGGAGTTGGTGTCTTTGTGGGGCTCCTTGGGACCGAGTGATGGCCACCACTATTGGAGTGCCAGGAGTGGGAGGTGGCATCATTGCCACTATTGGAGTGTCAATCTTGGGATATAGCACCACTTCTTCCACCATGTTAACCAGTGGGGTTCTAGGACAATCCCTGGTGTAGTGGTCTCGGCTCTCGGGGCAATGGAGGCATGGGGGCGAGCCCTCTGGTACAGTGCATTGAGCTTGCATGTGGCCACTCCCCCCACAATTGTAGCATATAAGAGGTTGGGTGGGGTTGTTGGGAAGGCGATGATGATTGGCAAACCTTTGGTTAGGCCAAGCCCCAGACATGTTGTTAGCGACCGGAGGTACTAGAGGGGCTGCCGCATAGACCACCAGAGGTGGGTTTTGATAGACTTGGGGTGTTTGTGGGACCAGCACGAGTGGGAGGTACTGCTGTGTGATAGGCTGGGAGAGTGCTTGCTTGATATGGGATTTGCATAGGTAGGGGATTGTATGTTAGGGTTGCTCTGGGATGAGGGGTATTGGTGTATGCTACCATGGCTACTTGAGCTCCCTTCTAAGATGAAGTGGCCTGGGGGGTGGTGGAGGGGTTTGTACAAAAGTAGCCATGGGAGAGGGAAAGGTATGTGGGCAGCTAAGTAGGAGGGACCAGTGGGGGTAGGGTTAATATAAGCTTGGGATTGGGGGGCTGATTGAGGGTTCAATAAGGGTGTTGGGTTTGGTTGGGGGTTTGGGGCCTGGGAAGAAGTTGAAGCACTACTGGTTGAGGTCACCATGTAGTCTTCAGCAAAGGGATTAAGCGGGGAGGCCTGGGGGGTCACCATGTAGTCTTCAAAAAAGGGATTAAGTGGGGAGGCCCCTTGCTTGAGTTGTTGCATAAGGTGAATTCCCTTGAGGTAGTAACACTCCTTGTCCTCATGGCCCGCACCTTTGATCAAAATGAGCAATATTTCTTGGTGGGACAATCATTTGGAAGAGGGCCTTGCGAGCTACATATCGGGCACCATGGACTCGTCTTGGGATCTTTGACCTTGAGCTACTCAATCTCCTTCCTGAACGTTGCCACGATCGCGTCCTCTTGTTGTGACCTTTTGGGGCTAGATGAACAATTGGAGGAGCCGAAGACATGTCGGGTATGAGTGGAGGCCAAAAGGTACTGCTCTTCGCCACCATGAGGCAAGCATTCTTCAGCTATTGTGTAGCTCTATCATGGAAGTCTTATAGGGTGCCTTGGGGTGTAAAGGTCTCTCTCAACTTCATCGTCGTTTGAGTAGGGACTGCTCAAAGCACCCATCTTGGGGTAGCCGAGCGACCAAAACTTTACCTCTTGTGACAAGTTGGGCCACTGAATCCCCCACCTTCATGGAGAGTTGGTTAAGCTCTTAAGTGATGAGGTCGAAGTAGTTCCCCGGTCGAAAGGTAGCTAAGAACTGTAGCCTAAGGGTGGCCCAATCCGGGAAGTGGTTGATGGGAAATTGACTGTACCACTGGTCAGCACTTTCTTCCAGCGTTGTCGGGAACAAGACCAAGCGTGCATCATCTCGCTTGAGACCTCGTGAGTCACACATAGTGAGGAACCGCCACACATGGTCTTCTGCATCTTCAGTGATGGTACCTTTGAAGGTTGGTAGCTTAACTTGCACGTGGTTAAGGACAGTAGCCAATGGCTCTAGTAGAAGAGGAAGATGCTGAGGGAAGAGTAAGGGAATGAGGAAGAACCCTACGATGACTAGTTTGAAGAGGAGAATTAAGGGGTGAATCACCTCCAGAAGCTATAGTCTTTGGGGGCATGCACAACACTCCTCTCACCACACAATCAAAAATCACCAAAAAGAAAGAAAGAAAATTTAAGACTATCATTGACCCCTAGGAGAGTCCCATCCTGATTGCCAAACTTTGTCTAAGCTGTAGATGACTCCACCCAGTCCTCGCTAGGGAACTTGAGGACAATCGACACAAACACTAGTAGGGGTGGGGGAGAAGGGAGCGTGGATCCTCTCTCAGGGAAGTATCCTTGCCAAGGATGAGTTGACCTCACTAGCTAGACATGCAAGACCTATGCTCTACACTGTCTACCATGCTCTTCGACCACCATCTAGCACCACAGTACCCCTACATTCCTCTCACTCACACCACACACACCACTCACACCTCACTCACGTCGCTCACCTTGCTCACACAAATAGATAGAAAAAATACCAATAGAGCGCAACACTGTATAAATACCAACTGTAGACCAGAATGCTACAAGAGAGACTCTTCTTCAATAGAGAATGTGCTACAATCAATGGGATAGAAGAGAGTGTCCTCATCCCTGAGAGTGTGTCTGAGAATGTGTGTCCCAAACCGTGTGTTCTGTTACCGAGAGTGCTTCCTTATCTCCTCCTTGGGTGTCCTCCACCTCGGGTGGTGCTCAAGAGGATCTCAAAGAGTATCTCTCCCTGCCTTAGGAAAGGGAGAGGGGAAAGGAAGAAGGTGCTCAGGATCTCGAAGAGGATCTCTCCGTGCCTTGGGAAAGGGAGAGGGGTGTTGCCTCCATGAGTGCCATTTGAGTTGGCCATAAAGGTCGGAGATGTCAGAGGGCATCGGTGGCGATCGGGGCACACAGGCGGTGACAACGGTTGGAGCCATCGGAGGCACCGGCGGTTGGAGTGGTCAGAGCACTAGCCGGACGAAGCAACCGAAGGGCACTGGCGGTTTGACGGTGGTCAGAGCCATCGGAGGGCACCGGCGATGACTGTCGTTAGAGGGGTCGGAGAAGATGGTGGCAGCTCTTGGTGGAGTGTTTTGAGGACCTGGCTTCCCGTCCACATAGTGTTTTGGTATTTTTCACATAAGGCCCTATATGATGGTCTTAGGGACACTATAGCATGTATAAGAGACCCTATAATGGCCCTAGGGCCATTCTATCATTCACAAAATCACATAAAGGCCATGTAAGATTCCTCCCTCTAGCTTTTGAGGTGTAAAGGTATAAGAACCTCCCCTTCTATTCTTGAAATTATTCCCCTCTCTGAAACTGAAGAAAGATCTTGTTTTACCCTGTTTTGGCCTAGAGATAGAAAAAGTCTAGAGAGAGGTAGTCCTAAATTGGGATATCTTTGGATATAAAAATCCTCCTAGTGTCTAAAATGGATTCCCTTGAAACAGAAATTCAAAAAGAACTTTCCAATGTGCAATTGGAATTAATTAAAAATGTGTATAAAAGACCTTAGCCTATGGGTCTACATTTTCAGAAATTTTTGGATTATGGTCCAATTAAGGTTCTAATGGGCCAATTGGATTAATCCAAGTGGAGCAAACTGATCCAAATCTTGTCCAAATTGAGCCAAACTGAACTTGGAAAATTCTAGAACCCAGTTGGACTTGGTTAGTGGCCTCCTTCACCTATAAATAGATCCTTAGTCTTTTGTTAAAAAAATCTGTAAACTATACCATGCAAGTATTACATTAAAATAATTATATTTTCTATTATCTCTTAAAAATCCTCTACTTTTGGAGAACTTGGAGCTTCTCTCTATCTTCAACAATCCTTGGAGCTTTCTTCTCAACATACTAAACAAATTGATTGGTTGGGGGCTTCCTTCTAAGGTAAAGAAGCAAGCCAAATCTAGAGGTAAGAAGTAATTTCATGGTTTTCATTAATATTCTCAATGATTTCACTTCTCAACCCCTCTCAAGCTTGAGAAGTTTCTATTTAGTTTTTTTAAATGTAAATCAAGCTTTCTCTAAGAGTTTTAATGATTAATCACAAAAAAGTTAATCTTTATACTTAATTAGGATGCTTTTTATGTATATCTCTCTCTCCCAAAAGAATAGTCATTCCTATGACTAATTCTTTAGCATATTAATGCTTCTCATTGATAAATTCTTAATTCAAAATCAATTTCTAAGCTTGTTAAGCTAGAGGTTAAGAAAATGGCGTTTTATACTTTTATGTTAATAAATTATGGTAAATTTATGATTTAATTCCATAAATTGGATTTAAGTTCAAAGATAGTTCTTCTATCATAATTGTATTACAATGTCTTATCCTTTCTAGAAATATTAAAAATTATCAGTAATATGCAGCGAAGCTATGGTAAATTTTTTAGAAATTAATACATAGCTCATTTTTATACATAATGTGAAAAGAGGACTTCCTACCATATTCTAGGATTGAATATCCTAGGCTAAAAGATTGATTTTCATCATATTCATGGGAAACTAGTTTTTAGTATTTATACATAAATAAGTAATTAAGAAAAGAGAAATTTTGGTAATTTTATTTTTATGCAAAAAGAGGAATTCCCATGATAATGGAGATCCATGTAATTATATGGAAAAAGAGAAAATTTTGGTATATTTAAATAATATATATTTTTATTTAATTTAAAGAGAAATTTTAAATATTTTTTTTATGCATGAGAAAATTTTAAATGATAAAAGAGAAATTTTCATGACATTTGGAATTCAATCATTTAAATGGTAAAAGTGGAATTCTTGGCACAATTGAAGTAATGGATATTTTTATTAAAGAAAAGAGGAATTTTAGATAAATTTATTTTATGTGATAAAAGAGGAATTCCCATGACATTTGGAATTCAATCATTTAAATGTAGAAAGAGGAATTCCCATGATATTTGAGATCCAAGAAATTAAATGGTAAAAGGGAAATTTTTAAGAAAATTCAAATTATGAGTATTTATCAAAAGTGAAATTTTGAGCATTATTAATTTTATTGGGAAATATGGGTAGAGTTGATTTTTGTATCTTTTACTCAAAAGAATAATATTGAATATATTTCACTTGAGAAATTTGAGAAAGGTGTAAAGGTGTAAGAACCTCCCCTTCTGTTCTTCAAATTATTTCCCTCTCTGAAACAAAAGAAAGATCTTGTTTTACCTTGTTTTGGCCTAGAGATAGAAAAGTCTAGAGAGAGGTAGTCCTGAATTGGGATATCTTTTGATATAAAAATCCTCCTAGTGTCTAAAATGGATTCCCCTAAAACAGAAATTCAAAAAGAACTTTCCAATGTGCAATTGGAATTAATTGAAAATGTGTATAAAGGACCTTAGCTTAAGGGTCTACATTTTCAAAAAATTTTGGATTATAGTTCAATATAGTTCAATATTAAGGTTCCAATGGGCCAATTGGATTAATCCAAGTGTTGGGATGAGATAAATCCAAAGAATAAAATAAAGTACCCAAAAATGAGTAAATACTCACATAAGATGAAGAGTTGACCGAGTACAAGGTTTATTAGTTAAAAACTATGAGGCATTACTAAAAAAATGAGATATTTTGGAATAATGATGCATTTTTGACACCTTGGTAAGGAGAGGGGGACCCTTGAGGTAGGCACCTATTTCACACATGATGTGGATGAGTTTTTAATTCAAAAAAATTATGATAGTTTTATCTCTCCTCTCTCCTAGATCAAACCAAATCAGAAAGAGAGCCAAGCTGATCCAAATCTTGTCCAAATTGAGCCAAACTGAACCTAGAAAATTCTAGAACCTAGTTGGACTTGGTTAGTGGCCTCCTTCACCTATAAATAGATCCTTAGTCTTTTGTAAAAAAATCTGTGAACTATACCATGCCAGTATTACATTAAAATAATGATATTTTCTATTATCTCTTAAAAATCCTCTACTTTTGGAGAACTTGGAGCTTCTCTCTCTCTTCAACAATCCTTGGAGCTTTCTTCTCAACATACTAAACAAATTTATTGGTTGGGGGCTTTCTTCTAAGATAAAGAAGCAAGCCAAATCTAGAGGTAAGAAGTAATTTCATGGTTTTTATTAATATTCTCAATGATTTCACTTCTCAACCCCTCTCAAGCTTGAGAAGTTTCTATTTAGTTTTTTTTAATGCAAATCAAGCTTTCTCTAAGAGTTTTGATAATTAATCACAAAAAAGTTAATCTTTATGCTTAATTAGAATGCTTTTTATGTATATCTCTCTCTCCCAAAAGAATAGTCATTCTTATGACTAATTCTTTAGCAAATGAATGCTTCTCATTGATAAACTCTTAATTAAAAATCAATTTCTAAGCTTGTTAAGCTAGAGGTTAAGAAAATGGATTTTTATGTATTTATGTTAATAAAATTATGGTAAATTTATGATTTAATTCCTTGGATTTAAGTTCAAAGATAGTTCTTCTATCATAATTGTATTACAGTGTCTTATTCTTTCTAGAAAATTTTGGTAATTTTATTTTTATGCAAAAAGAGAAATTCCCATGATGATGGAGATCTATGTAATTAAATGGAAAAAGAGAAATTTTTGGTATATTTAAATAATAGATATTTTTATTTAATTTAAAGAGAAATTTTAGATAAATTTATTTTATGCATGAGAAATTTTTAAATGATAAAAGAGGAATTCCCATGACATTTGGAATTCAATCATTTAAATGGTAAAAGTGGAATTCTTGGCGCAATTGAAGTAATGGATATTTTTATCAAAGAAAAGAGGAATTTTAGATAAATTTATTTTATGATAGAAGAGGAATTCCCATGACATTTGAAATTCAGTCATTTAAATGTAAAAAGAGGAATTCCCATGACATTTGGAATTCAGTCATTTAAATGTAAAAAGAGGAATTCCCATGATATTTGAGATCCAAGAAATCAAATGGTAAAAGAGGAATTTTTAGCATAATTCAAATTATGAGTATTTATCAATAGTGGAATTTTGAGCATTATTAATTTTATTGGAAAATATGGGTAGAATTGATTTTTTTAAATCCCATGAATCTTTTACTCAAAAGAATAATATTGAATATATTTCACTTGAGAAATTTGAGAAAGGTGTAAGAACCTCCCCGTCTGTTCTTGAAATTATTCCCTGCTCTGAAACAGAAGAAAGATATTTTTTAACCTTGTTTTGGCCTAGAGATAGAAAAACTCTAGAGAGAGGTAGTCTTAAATTAGGATATCGTTGGATATAAAAATCCTCCTAGTGTCTAAAATGGATTCCCCTGAAACATAAATTCAAAAAGAACTTTCCAATGTGCAATTGGAATTAATTGAAAATGTGTATAAAGGACCTTAGTCTAAGGGTCTACATTTTCAGAAATTTTTGGATTATGGGTCCAATTAAGGTTCCAATGGGTCAATTGGATTAATCCAAGTGTTGGGATGAGATAAATCCAAAGAATAAAAAAATACCCAAAAATGAGTAAATACTCACATAAGATGAAGAGTTGACCGAGTACAAGGTTTATTAGTTATGAGACATTACTAAAAAAATGAGATATTTTGGAATAATGATGCATTTTTGACACCTTGGTAAGGAGAGGGGGACTCTTGAGGTAGGCGCCTATTTCACACATGTGGATGAGTTTTTAATTCAAAAAAATTGTGATATTTTTATCTCTCCTCTCTCCTAGATCAAACCAAATAAAAAAGGGAGCCAAACTGATCCAAATCTTGTCCAAATTGAGCCAAACTGAGAAAATTCTAGAACCCAGTTGGACTTGGTTAGTGGCCTCCCTCACCTATAAATAGATCCTTAGTCTTTTGTAAAAAAATTTGTGAACTATACCATGCCAGTATTACATTAAAATAATAATATTTTCTATTATCCCTTAAAAATCCTCTACTTTTGGAGAACTTGAAGCTTCTCTCTCTCTTCAACAATCCTTGGAGCTTTCTTCTCAACATACTAAAACCAATTGATTGGTTGGGGGCTTCCTTCTAAGATAAAGAAGCAAGCCAAATCTAGAGATAAGAAGTAATTTCATGGTTTTCATTAATATTCTCAATGATTTCACTTCTCAGCCCCTCTCAAGCTTGAGAAGTTTCTATTTAGTTTTTTTTAATGCAAATCAAGCTTTCTCTAAGAGTTTTGATGATTAATCACAAAAAAGTTAATCTTTATGCTTAATTAGGATGCTTTTTATGTATATCTCTCTCTCCCAAAAGAATAGTCATTCCTATGACTAATTCTTTAGCAAATGAATGCTTCTCATTGATAAACTCTTAATTCAAAATCAATTTCTAAGCTTGTTAAGCTAGAGGTTAAGAAAATGGATTTTTATGCATTTATGTTAATAAAATTATGGTAAATTTATGATTTAATTCCATAAATTGGATTTAAGTTCAAAGATAGTTCTTCTATCATAATTGTATTACAATGTCTTATTCTTTCTAGAAATATTAAAAAATTATCAGTAATAGCAGCGAAGCTATGGTAAAATTTTTAAATATTAATATGTAGCTCATTTTTATGCATAATGTGAAATGAGGACTTCCTACCATATTCTAGGATTGAATATCCTAGGCTAAAAGAATGATTTTCATCATATTCATAGGAAACTAATTTTTAGTGTTTATGCATAAATAAGTAATTAAGAAAAGAGAAATTTTAGTAATTTTATTTTTATGCAAAAAGAGAAATTCCCATGATAATGGAGATCCATGTAATTAAATGAAAAAAGAGAAATTTTTGGTATATTTAAATAATGGATATTTTTATTTAATTTAAAGAGAAATTTTAGACAAATTTATTTTATGCATGAGAAAATTTTAAATGATAAAAGAGGAATTCCCATGACATTTGTAATTCAATCATTTAAATGGTAAAGTGGAATTCTTGGCACAATTGTAATGGATATTTTTATCAAAGAAAAGAGAAATTTTAGATAAATTTATTTTATGATAAAAGAGGAATTCCTATGACATTTGGAATTCAATCATTTAAATGTAAAAAGAGGAATTTCCATGATATTTGAGATCCAAGAAATTAAATGGTAAAAGAGAAATTTTTAGCATAATTCAAATTATGAGTATTTATCAAAAGTGAAATTTTGAGCATTATTAATTTTATTGGGAAATATGGGTAGAATTGATTTTTGTAAATCCTATGAATCTTTTACTCAAAAGAATAATATTGAATATATTTCACTTGAGAAATTTGAGAAAGAATATGAAAATATCCGTCGGTGGATGATATGTGATGTGATGTAAAGGGATGTGGATGTGAATGTGATGAGATGTGGATGAAATGTGATATGATATGAATATATGTGGATGTGGATGTGAATGTGAATGTGAATAGATGTGAATGGGATGTGATGATATGTGATGATATGTATGGGTATGATGTGATGTAAATGGATGAGAAAAAGATGTGAAGTGATAGATGTGAATGTGAATGAATGGATGGATGTGGATAGACGTGCATGTAAATGACTGGATGGATGTGGATAAATGAGATGGGATGTGTATGGATGTGATGAGATATGGATAGATGTGGATGTGATGTAATGTGGATGGAATGAATGAGATATGATGTGGATAGATGTAGATGTAATGTAATGTGGATGGAATGAGTGAGATATGATGTGGATAGATGTGGATGTGATGTAATGTGGATGGAATGAATGAGATATGATGTGGATATGATGTAATGTGGATGGAATGAATGAGATATGATGTGGATAGATGTGGACGTAATCTAATGTGGATGGAATGAATGAGATGTGGACATGATGTAATGTGGATAGAATGTATGTGATGGGATGGGGATGCAATGAATGTGATGGATGTGAACGGATGCGATGAGATGTGAATGGATGTGATGTGTTGTGAATCGGGATAGATGTGAATGGATGAGATGTAATGTGAATGGATGTGATGTGATGTGAATTGGGATAGATGTGAATGGACGAGATGTGATGTGAATGGATTTGATGTGATGTGATGTGAATCGAGATAGATGTGAATGGATGAGATGTGATGTGAATGGATGTGATGTAGATCGGGGTAGATGTGAATGAATGAGATGTGATGTGAATGGATGTGATGTGATGTGATGTGGATAGATGTGATGAGATGTAATATAATGTGATTGGATGAGAATGCATGAGATGTGATGAGGATAGATATGGGTAGATGAGAATGCATGAGATGTGATGAGGATAGATGTGATGAGATGTAATATAATTTGATTGGATGAGAATGGATGAGGGACGATGGGAATACATATGATTGGATGTGGATTAAGAAATGTGAATTGATGTAGAAGAATGTGGAATAAGGCCCTAAGAGCATTATAGGGCCTCTTAGAAAAATACCAAAACACTTTGCATGGTAGAATGACCTTAATACCAATCTAGGTCATTTATGTAATTGTGTGCATGATAAAATAGCCCTAGGGCCATTCTAAGGTCTCTTATTAAGTACATGGCATGGTAGAATGGCCCTAGGGTCATTCTAGACTCTTAATGCTTTATTACAACAATTAAGTGCAGTCTAGAATGGCCCTAGGGCCATTGTAGAGTCTCTTATGCAATCATCGACATCGAAGTATGCCCCCAGGGATATTCTAGTTCCCTTGTGATATAATTGCATGGTAGAACGGCCCTAGGGACCATTCTACGGCCTCTTATGCAATTGTGTGTAGGGTAGAATCAACATAGGGTGATTCTAGAATCTAATAGAAGTATAGGGACTTTATGTGATTGTGTGTATGAAAGAATGGCCCTAGGTCCATTCTAGTTTCTCTTATGCTATTGTGTGCATGGTAGAATGGCCCTAGGGCCATTCTCAACCCCTTGCGTTATACTATACCAAGAACTGGGTGCACCCTTGAATGATCTTAGGGCCATTTCAGGTTCTCTTTATGCAATTATGTGTATGGTAAAATGGATTTAGGGATAATACAATAGATCGTTTATATGATTGTGTGTATGATGGAATGACCCTAAGGCTATTCTAGGGCATCTTAAGCATGCTAGAGTGGCCTTAGAACCATAATAGGGTCTCCTATAAAACATATCAAAACACTCAGCATGGTAGAATGGCCTTAAGTCCTATATAGGGGCTTTATGTTATTGTGTGCATGATAGAATGGCCCTATGGCCATTCTAGGGTCTCTTATGAAATTAAGTGCATGGCAAGGTAGAAGGGCCCTAGGGCCATTCAAGACTCCTAATGCTATACTACAACAATTAAGTGTAGAATGGACCTAGGGCCATTCTAGAGTCTCTTATGCAAAAATCTACATGGTAATTTAGCCCTAGTGCCATTTTAGAATCATTGTGATATACTGCATGGTAGAATGGCCCTAGGGCCATTCTAGGGCCTCTTATGCAATTGTGTGTGGCGGCGGGTAGAATGGCCCTAGAGCCTTTCTAGAATCCAACTGCAAGATAATTTTTTACACTTTTGTTATACTACAGCAATTGGGTGCATAGTAGAATGGCCTTATGGCCATTTCAGGATCTATTATGTGCATGTTTAAACTATGTTAGGACAAATACATGGCCTAAAAGATCCCTGCCCCTCCGCACAACGAATTCGGGGGTGCTAGCAACAGAAGTAGCACTTCTTGCATAGGGCAAAGCCTCTCACTCGGGGCCTCGCCCATGGATATCTAGACAAGAGACTAATCCCTCGGTTCTTTCACAATCGAATGCAGAAAAACTTCCCTCGTCCAGAAAGCACGGGCGATTCCTCCAAAATATATGGTTGAATTCTAATTTCCAATCATTCCTTCATCGGTTACCTATGGTATCATTGGCAACCAGAACGCTCACCACCTGTTCACTCAATACCTGTTCACTTAGGGGCCTTTTCAATAGTTCCTAGCTCATAGTACTCGAAAATATATTCACTTATAAAAACTCAGATGGACTCTCTGTTGAAGATCAGCAAGATCAACCAATAGATCCATATAAAAGAGCCATGGACTCATCTGTTGAGGACCAGCAAGGTCAATCAACTAGATCCATGCCTGGGTTTAGAAAACAACTCTAACTCCTTGTTCCATTTTCTTCCTCGACGCACGCGTGGGTATCTTCGGTGACCCAAAGCCCGAGCACCGTATGGTCAGCACCCTCTAGGATCCTTTGCAGGTCACCTAGCGCTTCACTCATAGGCCACTTCCTTGGTCCCTCATCCACCGTTATCGGAAGCTCACCATTTAAATCGAACTGAGGCTAGTCAAGACCTCGGCTGACCTTGCTACGCGAGACGTCCTCCGTTGAGTCTCCGTCAGCTGTTGCAACTTTATCACTTAGGTCTCCACGGCCCTATTTACAAGATGATCAAGATGCTTTCCTAGCATTCTTGACATAAAACAGTCATTTAAAAATAGGTCATAAATACAGTTTCTAATGAACTCTCATCTTTCCACACTGTTCCACATCATATAGCATACATTAGAGACCCTAGAATGGCCTTAGGGACATTCTATCATTCACATAATTGCATAAAGGAACTATTTTGTCCTGAGTCAATTTACCATGCACGTAATTTCATAAGAGACCAAGCCTAAGGCCATGATACCATGTATCCAATTGCTATAGTATAAGAAAAGGGTGTAGAAAATTCCCTTAGATGTATTCTAGAATGCACTTAACTACTATTATACTAAAACACTTGGATTCTAGAGTGCTCGTAGGGGCATTTTACTTACACACAATTACATAAGAGGCCCTATACTAACCCTAGGGCCATTCAACCATGCAATATGTCACAATGATTCTAGAATGGCACTAGGCCAAACTACCGTCGTGTAGTTTATTTCATAAGAGACTATAGAATGGCCCTAGTGCCATTTTAAGTGCACTTAATTGTTGTAGAATAGCATTAGGAGGAGTCTTGAATGGCCATAGGGTCATTCTACCATGCCATACACTTTATTGCATAAGAGGCCCTAGAATGGCCTTCGGGCCATTCTATCATGCACAAAATTATTTCAAGCCCTTAGATTGGCCTAAGACATTCTACCATTTTGAATGTTTTCGTATAATTTATAAGAGGCCTTATAATGGACCTATGACCACTCTAGCATGCATAAGAGGCCCTAGAATGACTGTAGGGCAATTCTATCATACATACAATCATATAGATGACCTATATTTGTCCTAAGTCCATTTTACCATGTGTTTTCGTATAATTTATAAGAGGCCTTATAATGGACCTATGACCACTCTAGCATGCATAAGAGGCCCTAGAATGACTGTAGGGCAATTATATCATACATACAATCATATAGATGACCTATATTTGTCCTAAGTCCATTTTACCATGCACATAATTGCATAAGAGACCCTAGAATGGCCTTAAGACCAATCTAGGGTGCACCCAATTGCTATAGGGAAAAAAATGAGTCAAGAATGGCCCTAGGGCCATTCTAGAATGAAGTTAACTGTTATAGTACACCATTTGTACTTTGCATAGTAGAATGGTCCTAAGGCCATTCTACAAGGCATACAATTGCATAAGAAGGCCTAGAATGGCCCTAAGTCCATTCTATCATACACACAATCACATAAAGGTTATATACTTGCCATAAATCCATTTTACCTTGCATATAATTTCACTAGAGACCCTAGAATGGCCTTAGTGCCATTCTAGGGTGCACCCAATTGTTGTAGTATAACACAAGGGGTCAATATGGCACAACATTTGGATTTTAAAACTACCCAAGCCCATTCTACCATGCACACACATCCATAACAGACCCTAGATTGGCCCTAGGGCCATTCTACCATGCAATATATCGCAAAGGAACTAGAATGGCCCTAGGACAATACTTTAATTCCTACTAACGCATAAGAGACTCTAGAATGGCCATAGGGCCATTCTAGAATGCACTTAGTTGTTGTAGTATACCATTAGGAGTCTAGAATGTCCCTAGGTCCATTCTACCATGCCATGAACTTAATTGCATAAGAGACCCTAGAATGGCCCTAGGGCCATTCTATCATGCAATATATCACAAGGGAACTAAAATGGCCCCATGGCAATACTTCAATGCCTATGATTGCGTAAGAGACTCTATAATGGCCCTAGGGCCTTTCTAGAATGCATTTAGTTGTTGTATTATACAATTAGGAGTCTAGAATGGCCCTAGGGCCATTCTACCATGCCAAGCACATACAAGGCCCTAGAGTGGCCCTAGGGCTATTCTATCATGCACACAATTACATAAAGGCCCTAGATTGGCCTTAAGGCCATTCTACCATGAGATGAAGAGTGTTTTGGTATCTCTCATAAGAGGCCCTAGAATGGTCTTAGGGCCACTATAGCATGCATAAGAGACCCTAGAGTGAACCTAGGGCCATTCTTTCATTCACACATTCACATAAATGCCTTATATTTGTCCCAACTCAATTTTATCATGCACATAATTACCTAAGAGATCGTGAAATGGCCCTAATGTCATTATACCATGCACCAAATTACTGTAGTATAACAAAAGGGTAAAAAATTACATTGGATGTATTCTAGAATGCACTTGACTACAGTACAACACTTGGATTTCAGACTTTCCTAAGTCCATTTTATCATCCATATAATTGCATAAGAGATCCTAGAATGGCCCTGGGACCATGATAGGGTGCACCAAATTGTTGTAGTATGATACAAGGAGTCAAGAATGGCACTAGGGCCATTCTAGAATGCACTTAAGTGTGTTATAGTACAACATTTGGATTCTGCATCATAGAATCGCCCAGAGGCCATTCTACCATGCACACAATTGCATAAGAGGGCCTAGAATGACCCTAGGGCCATTCCATAAAGTCCCTATATTTGCACCAAGTCAATTTTACTATGCACATAATTACATAAGAGATCGTGGAATGGCCCTAAGGCCAATCTAGGGTGTACATATATCACAACGATTCTAAAATGGCACTAGGGCCAAACTACCATGTAGATATTTGCATAAGAGACTCTAGAATGGCCCTAGGGTCATTCTACGTGCACTTAATTGTTGTATTATAGCATTAGGAGTCTTGAATGGACCTAGGGACATTCTACAATGCCATGCACTTTATTGCATAAGAGGCCTCTTTCATACACACAATTACATAAAGTGCCTAGATGGGCCTTAACGCCATTATACCACGCTGAGTGGTATATTTTATTGGAGGCCCTATAATGGTCCTTCGGCCACTCTAGCATGCATAAGAGGCCCTATAATGGCCCTCAGGCCATTCCATCATACACACAATCACATAAAGGACATATATTTGCCCTAAGTCCATTTTACCACCATGAACATAATTGCATAAAAGATCCTGGAATGGACCTAAGACCATTTTGGGGTGCACCCATTTGATGTAGTATAACACAAGGGGTCAAGAATGGTCCTAGGGTCACTCTAGAATGCACTTAAGTGTGATAGTACAACATTTTGATTTTGCATAGTAGAATGGGCCCATTCTACCATGCACACAATTGCATAAGAGGCATATAATGGCCCTAGGGCCATTTTATCATACACACAATCACATAAAGGCCCTATGTTTGCCACAAGTCCATTTTATCATGCATAGAATTTCATAAGAGACCCTAGAATGGCCCTATGTCCATTCTAGGGTGCATAAAATTGGTTTATTATAATGCCCTAGAATGGCCCTAGGGCCATTCTACCATTCGGTATATCACAAAAGAACTAGAATGGCCCTACTTGAATGCCGATGATTGCATAAGAGACTCTAGAATGGCCCTAGGGACATTCTTGAATGCACTTAGTTGTTGTAGTATAGTGTTAGGAGCCTTGAATGGCCCTAGGGCCATTCTACTATGACATGCACTTAATTGTATAAGAGGCCCTAGAATGGCCCTAAAGCTATTCTATCATGCACACAATAGCATAAATGCCTTAGATTGGCCTTAAGGCCATTCTGCCATGTAAAGTGGTTTAGTATGTTTCATAAGAGGCCATGTAATGGTCTTAGGGCGACTAGAGAATGCCTAAGAGACCCTAGAATGGCTCTAGGGTCATTCTTACATTCACACATTCACACATTCACATAAAGGCTTATATTTGTCCCAAGTGAATTTTACCATGCACATAATTACATAAGAGATCTTGGAATGGCCCTAAAGCCATTCTATCATGCACTCAATTGCTATAGTATAACAAAAGGGTAAAAATTTTCCTTGGATTTATTTTAGAATGCACTTAATGGTTATAGTAGAACATTTGGATTTTAGAATGGCCCTAGGGCCATTCTTACTGCACACAGTTGCATAAGAGGCTATAGAATGGCCTAAGGGCATTCTACCATGCAATATATCACAATGATTCTAGAATGGCACTAGGGCCAACCTACCATACAGAGGATTGGAGAAGAGAATCTAGAATGGTCCTAGGGCCATTCTAGAATGCACTTAATTTTTGCAGTATAGCATTAGGATTCTAGAATGGCCCTAGCACCATTCTCCCACGAACACAATTGCATAGGATGACCTTATTGTTTGATATTGATTATTTATTGGTCCTACCATTGCTTGTTTTTTTTGTTATCTATTATTGGTTATTCCTTTTTTTGGAACACTTTCAGGTACAAAGATGACTACCAAAAGAGAAATTACTCTCCCACAAAGTGTTGATCTTGTCCACTAATAATCCTAGAGAGTAGTAGACTTCTACACACTTCAGGGTGTGAAGAAGCAACTTTTTATCTCAAGTACATGTGATAGTGAGGTTTTTCAGAACCAAGGGGGGCAAGTAAAAGGCACACTCAACTTCATCAGTTGATTTACATCTTGAGACCGTGCATTACCTGGGAATCCACTATGAGAACACTATCCATATCTTTTATGTAAAATAAGAACCCCTTATGTAAGCATAAAAGCATTCAAACAAACCCCTATGTATGGATTTTTTCCAATTTCAAATTAAAAAACCCCTCATGAATGTAAATTTTTCTATAAGTCTACCTAATTATAAACCCCTTATTTTTTTTGCAGGTGCTATCTTACATATCCCTTAGTGAATCCCCTTAGTGAATCCCCTGGGGTACATTGATGTTGAGGTAATAGGAGATGTAGAGTACCGATTGGCTCCTCATGCATATGTCTCATCTTGTATGTTTGCAAATCAGGAGGAAACTATGTTTACTCTGGGTTGGAAGTTGAATGTGGAAAGTGCCTTTGATGTCACTATTGACATGTTGCAAGGTGCATTTACAGTAGCACAATAATTGAAAATGAAACTGGCAAATCCTGTAGAAGTAGGAAGTGCTTCCTTGGGATCTTCATCAAGGGTGAAGAAGACAAGAATGTCTGTTGAAGAAAATGTCAGTATTTGAAAAGTGGATAGAGGATCTCATGGAGCTATAGGGCGCTCTCAATAGGAGGTTGGTACAAGTAGTAAACCTTCCTTAAACATGAGGTTTTTAGACCCTAAAGCATTAGAAAAGATGTCTTAGAGGACCAACAATTTTCCTACTTTGCTAGGTACTTTCCACCACTATGTATGTACACTATGTATGTACACTGAATACAAACTTCTTGTGCTCAAATGTTGAATGGCACTGGATCAGTATGTGTGTTGCTCATTGGAGCCCATAGATGTGGAGGAATGCGTGAAATTATATGTTGGAAAATCAAATAATCCCATAAGTTGTGCATACTTAATGACAATCAAAGCAGGTGGCGCTAAAAAGAGTGTACCAATGAGAAAAGAAGAGGTGGATATGGGTAAGCTCATGGAATACGATTATTGGATCTTGCATGGCCAACACTCTATACATGTTGTGAAGGTTTTGATGAGGAAACAGTTGCCTCCAAGCTTGCTTAAAGTGTAGGAAATCTATGCAAAAAGGAAGGCACACATTGTGGTTGGCGCACCACTAGAGAATACAATAGCAATCTCAAAGATAGCTAATGAAGAGGCCTAGGTAACTTTTAGAAAACAACCATAAAGTTATATTTTGAAGCACTTGAGGATCCAATGGGAGTATTATGGGAGAACCTTAAGGCTGGCACAAGGCGTTGTGAAGGATTGCAAATCTCTGTTAGACTGGAATGTACATCAACTTCTCTTTGATTCTCTTGCTTATTTTCATAATTGAAGATACCATTATATAATTTGATACTTTATGTTCTTAACTTTTTGCTTTTTTTTTTTTTGGTAGAAATTTGTAAGGGGCATAGAAACATCTACAACAGGTGTTACTTTTGCATAAAATTAGTCACACACATGGTGACTTGTCCTGACGAGATCTTTCATACTTCGTTAAAGATGATAGAAGTTCTTGAAAAGTGGCCAGTCAAGCTTATCGTGCACATTGTTTATGCCTTTGGAAAGCACAATGTCTCCCGACTCCAGCTCTGATTGTATCATCTTCACCTCCTTATCCTCAAGCCTAACCAAGAACCTAAATACAAAAGCATTGAGTTTTTTGCTGTAAGATGCCTCCCTCCAACTTTTGATGATGTAAAGATGTAAGAACCACCCCTTCAGCCTCTTGTAATCATCCCCCTTTTCAGAATGGAAAAAGATCTTGTTTGACCCTGTTTTGAACTAGAGAGAGAATTTATTCTAGAGGGAGGTATAATATTTTTGGATTGTTTTTTGAGTAATATTATTCCTTAAGATATTCTAAGATGATCCCTTGAAATGCAATTCTGATCTGAATTTTCTAAGTTGCATTAGTTTTGGATGGTGGGCGAGCCAATAATTTGGACAAGATTTGGACCAGTTTGGCTTCCTTTTTGATTTGGTTTGATCCAGAAGAGAGGAGAGATAAAAATATCTCATTATTTTTTAGTTTAAAACTCCTCCACACATGTGAAATAGGTGTCTCCTTGAAGGCTCCCCCTTTCCTTACCAAGGTGTCAAAAATGAATGATTACTCCAAAATATCTCATTTCTTTTAGTAATATTTCATAATTTTTAACTAATAAATCTTGTACTCATTCAACTCTTCATCTTATATGGGCATTTACTCATTTTTGGATATTTTCTTTTATTCATTGGATTTATCTTATCCCAACACTTGGATTAATCTTATTGGTCCATAGGAACCTTAATTAGACCCTTAATCTAAAATTTTCAAAAAATCTTGACCCTTAGGATAAGGTGTTTTGAATCATTTTTAATTAATTCCAATTGCACCTTGGAAAATTTATTTTGATTTTCTGTTTCAGGGAAACATATTTTTGATATTTGTAGAATTTATATATCCAAAAATATCTCAATATTGATTTACCACTCTCTAGAAGTTTTTATCTCACTAGGCAAAAACAAGGAAAAATAATATTTTCTTGTATTCAAAAACAGGGAATGATTACAGGGTAATGAAGTAAAGGCTTATCCATTATTCAGGCTGAGGAGGAATCTTATAAGCATACAAGCATACAAGTATAGAGAAGGCACATGTGCTAGAATACTCTCTCTCACTCTCTCTCTCTCAAGAAAAAAGCAAGAACTCTCATAGCACAAAGGGGGATTGTGTCCATTCATTATGAGAAAATGCCTTATATACAATTGGCCCTTATTCACACTTGGGCACCCAAAACTTACTAAAACTAAGGCCTTAGATGGCCAATATCTCATAATGTACAACTTGTATAATGCCTTTGCATGACACTTATTAATGTCCTCAAATGGATGAGCATATTTGTTAATCCAAAATGGGATTAGCATCCCCCCTACCTGATGTAGGTTCACTCCTCAGAACTTGTCACTGAGGTCTAAAGACTTGGTTGCCGAACTCGTGAGTGACGATAGAAGTTTCGACGTGATTGAAGCTTTTTTAGGGTTCTTTTGAATGCAGACTGTGATCTCCAGAACCTGGTGTCAACCATATCTTTGAATGTGACATGCATGTATGCGGGTAGACACCTTAGGCCATGATAATATAACATCATGAATCTATAACTAGGGCAAAAAATGTTATGGGCTACCACACCTCCAAGAAGGAACTCTATGCATTCACCTTTGAAAGAAGCAATAGAACACAATTGTCATAGGGAACTTATGGATGCTTCAAGATCATGTCCCTTGAGGTCTCCAAGCTCACTTGAGAAGCTCCAATCCTCCAAGCTTCACCTCCACGCTGTCATCGTAGAGTCGCTCACACCACGAGACAAGGCAATCACTCCCTCTCATTTCTCCACACAAGCATACAAGCATACAAGTATAGAGAAGGCACATGTGCTAGAGTACTCTCTCTCTCAAGACAAAAGCAAGAACTCTCATAGCACAAAGGGGGATTGTTTCCATTCATTATGAGAAAATTCCTTATATATAATTGGCCCTTATTCACACTTGGTGCCCAAACTTACTAAATAAGGCCTTGGGCAGCCAATATCTCACAATGTACAACTTTTATAGAGCCTTTGCATGACACTTATTAATGTCCTCAAATGGAGGAGCATATTTGTTAATCCAAAATGGGATTAACATCCCCCCCTACATGATGTAGGTTCTGTCCTCATCATAACCTATCACCAGAGGTCTAAGGAACTTGTTGCCAAACTCATGAACAATAGAAGTTCCGGCACGATTAAAGCTTTTTCAGGGTTCTTCTGAATGCAGAGTGTGATCTCTAGAGCCCGGTGTCAACTATATCTTCGAATGTGACATGCATGTATGCGGGTAGACATCTTAGGTGATGATAATATAACATCATGCCTCTATCACTAGGGCCAAAAATGTTATGGGCTACCACACCTCCAAGAAGTAACTCTATGCATTCACCTTTGGAAGAGGCAATATCTAGAGCACAACTGTCGTGGGAACTTACCAATGCTTCGAGCTCATGTCCCTTGGGGTCTCTAAGCTCACTTGAGAAGCTCCAATACTCCAAGATTTCCCTCCACGACATTGTCACCATAGAGTCTGTCACACGACCACACAAGGCAATCACTCCCTCTCACTTCTCCACACAAGCATACAAGTATAGAGAAGACACGTGCTAGAGTACTTTCTCTCACTCTCTCTCAAGACAAAAGCAAGAACTCTCATAGCACAAAGGGGGATTGTGTCCATTCATTATGATAAAATGCCTTATATACACATTAGGGGAAATTTTGGACTCAACTTTGGGCCCTCTAAGAAGTGCCAACTAAGTTTAGAGAGAGAGAATCCAAAAAGCCTAAAAAATAAGGGGAAATGAATTTTGGCATATTTTCTCTTGGCATTTTCATGAGATATAAAAGATATATATTTCTATTCTTAAATGTACATAAAAATTATAGAATATTGCTAGTTCTCGAAGTCTTCAATCCGTTCAGGTACTATATATACTACGTGAACAATGAATTGGTCAATTCTCCAAGTTTAATGGCTTATATCTCAAAATCTCTACAGACAAGCCGAAATAGAATATTTCTTAAAATTTGAACCAAGGATCATCCACCAATAGTTTGAGTTCCCTCCCTGTAAGAAACTTCACCTCAAATTTTGAAGGTTTTACATATCAAAGTTTGAAGACCGTATTAGGTAAAGTGGGAAAAATCCCATTCCCACATTGAAAAATTTAATGCATTTAATCTAGAATCTACCTTTTTCAACCTATAAAAATTTAAAAATGGTTTGCTTTATCAAGTGATGCTAGATCGGACCTAGCTTGATCTTAGAAATAGAAAGGTTTCAAGATTTTTTAGATCCACCACTTGTACATTTTACAATTGAAGAGGATTTTTAGATCCACCACTTGGCCATTCTACAGTCCATAAGAACCCAAGATCAAATTCTACCATTTGGTCAATCTAGACCCCTAATTAAAAACAATGGTACAAGAGATTGTATATTGAGAGTCCCCTTAGAGTAGGATGCACTCTTCAATTTAAGACTTCATTATGTAATGAACAAGACTAAATGAACAAGAATTTTAAAAATTGACATTCCTTATATACACAACCACTACAAATTAACATTATTAAGGATAGAAAGAGTCTCCTTGGAGTAGGATGCACTTTGTCAAAATTAGGATTATAAGATTTCATTTTGATGAAGCTTATTCTACTAAAGAAATAATAAAACTTTTGAATTAACAACCAAAAGATAAAAGGATAAAAGGAGTCCCCTTAAAGTAGGATGCACTTTGTGGATGCATAAGAGAAGTCTCCTTAGACTAGGATGCACTCCATCTATGAATTTATTTATTGTGTTAAAAATTGTTCAATGCATTGTAAAGATACACAATTGAACAGTCTGCTCCTAAAGATGGCCAAATTACAAAGACCCTCTATATTTTGTTATAATAGAGACCATTTACAAAGACCATTTACATTCAATTATAAAAGGGAGTAACAAGATGTGCTAGTATCATGGGGGTGTAATTTTGATTTTAAGGGGTTCTAGCTCCACCACATGGTAGAGCTAGAATTTTGAGCTAGCTCTACCATGTGGAGCTACAACACATTGAGGAGGATTTTTAGATTTTTAGATCCACCACTTGGCCATTCTATAGTCCATAAGAAACCAAGATATACCATTTGATTGATCTAGACCCCCAATTACAAACATTGATACAAGAGATTGTATATTGAGAGTCCCCTTAGAGTAGGATGCACTCTCCAATTTTAAAGCTTCATTGTAATGAACAAGACAAAATGAACAATATTTTATAAATTGAGGTGGTGAAGGTATACTTATATATACAATTGCTACAGATTAACATTATTAAAGATAGAAAGAGTCTCCTTGGAGTAGGATGCACTTTGTCAAAATTACAGTTAAAAGATTTCATTTTGATGAAGCTTATTCTACTAAAGAGTCCCCTTAAAGTATGATGCACTTTGTCAATAGATAAAAGGAGTCTCCTTAGAGTAGGATGAACTCCATCTATGACTCCATAGATAATAAAACATTGTAAATGTGAATTTATTTTTTTGTGTTAAAATATGTTCAATGCCTTGCAAAAGGCACACAATTGAACAACACGCTCCCGAAGATGGCTAGATTACAAAGACCCTTTATATTTTATTATAATAGAGACCATTTACAAAGACCATTTACATTCAATTACAAAAGGGAGTAACAAAATGTGCTAGTGTCATGGGGGTGTATTGGTTGAATGAGGTATTGAGCTTCTTTTTAAGCATGTTCATTTTGTGTACTCACAAGATCACACACTTAGATTATTCTCTCAATTATTATCTTGATTATCATCTTGATTGTTGAACACATTGTAGTAGCTATCATCGAGTTTCAATGTATTCTTGTTGTTATACAAAACATGGAGACCCCAAAAGAAATGAACTTTTTTGAAGAAAACTCGTGTAGTTATTTGTCTGAAATGGACAATGTAGCGAGATATTTGCCTTGTTGCTCATATTGAGGTGTCTAGCATGGCTAGCAGTCCAACGTCAATCACTTTCTCTCTTCACTTTAGATCTAGCACTTGTGTATTATAGAGCTAAAAAGAATTTCTTGATCCTCCATGACTTATCCATTCTAGATCCAGTTCCACCACTTGGACATTATAGAGCTAGACTTCAGTGGATGCAAGCTCCACCAAACAGTAGATCTAGACTCAAAATCCTAGTCATATTGTATGACTTCCATAGGTTTAGGTCTACCACACATGGATACTAGCTCCACCATGTGGTAAGGTCAAAATTCCATGAAGAGACCATGGCTGCTACCTCCACCACATGGTGGAGCTAGCTAGCTCCATGAAATTATACAGCTAGACTTCAATGGATGGTAGCTCCACCACATGGTAGATATAGACATAGAATTCTAGCTCTACCATCCCATATGATGGAGCTTGATTTTAAGGGATTCTAGCTCTACCACATGGTAGAGCTAGAATTCTGAGCTAGCTCTACCACATGGAGCAAGAACGCATTGAAAGAACCAAGATCTACCATTTGTTCAATCTAGACCCCCAAGTAAAAACATTTATACAAGAGATTGTATATTGAGAGTCCCCTTAGAGTAGGATGCACTCTCTAGTTTTAAGACTGCATTGTAATGAACAAAGACTAAATAAACAAGAATTTATAATTTGACATGGTGAAAGTATCCTTATATACACAACTACTACAAATTAACATTATTAAAGATAGAAAGAGTCTCCTTGCAGTAGGATGCCCTTTGTCAAAATGATAGTTAAAAGTCTTCACCTACTCTACTAAAAAAATAATAATTTGCAAAGTTTGACCAAAAGATAAAAGGATAAAATGAGTCCCCTTAGAGAAGGATGCACTCGATTTATGACTCAATTATAATAAGACATTGTAAATGAACATGAATTTATTGCTTGTGCTAGAATTTGTTCAATGCTTTGCAAAGGCAAACATTTGAACAGTATGCTCCATAAGAGGCCTGATTACAATATCATATTTCAATATATGGACTTTTATTACATTAAAAAAAGGCCAAATTACTTGCATCCTCTACATTTGATTATAATAGGGATAAACAAAATGAGCTTCATGGTGGTGTATTACTTTCATGATGCCTCCTCTTGTTGCTTTGCTTGATTTTCACTCTCTGCTTGCCTCTCTGCCTCAGCTTCAGCCTCCTCTTGTTGCTTTCTTTGTATTTCAAGTTGTTCCTACCTCTCTGCCTCCTCAGCATCAGCCTCCTGCTATCGCTTCCACACCTCTGCCTTTTTCCTATTCTCTACTTCCAATTTCTCTTCTTCAAGCCATTTCTTCATCACATCATCTGAGAATTGGTTAGGTTTTTCTTCAAAGGCATTATCCCATGTATACTCTTGCCGATCTTCATTCTATAGCCATAAAAACAACCAATTTCTTAAATCTTCTGTCAAAAAACTATACCTTTCCTTGGAAGGTTGATGGTACAATTCTGGGACTATTAACTAGGTTCCTCGCTCATTCTTAAACACCTTATAGTAGCTATCATCAATTATCAATGTATTTTTATTGTTGTACAAAGGATGGAGACCCCAAAAGGTCTCAAGATTTTTAAAGAAAACTTGTCTATTCTGCACAACCCATGTGGCTTTTGAACAATGCTCTTGTGAGAGAACACCTGCAAACTTGGGCTTTTGTTGTGGAAATACTGTGTCAATTATTCCAGAGAGCTTAGTTCTCCTACATGCGCTGCAAATAAAAACATAAAAGAATTGAATACACCAATCTAAGAACTCATGTGCATCCTTGTGACATAGGACATAACGATATTGGTTAATTGGATATTTTACCAACTCGTTGCTATAAGGAGGATACATCTCATCATATTGGGTTTCGACAACATGGCACAACAAACCATTGAGGTTTAGAATAATAGCCCTCCTATCATCCTCTTTGCGTAGGGGTACGCATATTGGGTCTGACAAATACCATGTTAGTATGATAACCCCTCAAAGGGATGCACAAAGCGTAGCCTTGCATCAATTTTCCGTAGACGGTCAAGACGGCGCTGAACCAACTGTCTTCGTACACTCTGGATTTTCTTGGACATGTGACGTACTAATGCTCTGTGAGACGAAGAAGTCGCCTCTGCCAATTAGAATCAATCACATGACCTAGAAAAAAATGAGCATGCTTAATGATAAAGGTGGGCATGTGGGGGGAAGGCATGTTACAACTACTCTTATGCAAAGATAGATTTTAAACAATTACAAAACAAATGTGACTATGCACGCTAACATTACAAAATGACCCAAGATGCAAAGACTCTTTCCATTTGATTCTAAAAAGACACGACAAAATGTGCTAGCAGGTATCAGAATGTGGTGAAATTAGAATGCATTGATCTAGCTCAACCACGTGGTAGAGCTAGAATGCACTGTTCTAGCTCTACCATGTGGTAGGGATAGAATACTTTTAAATCTAGTTCTACCATGTGATAGAGCTATATCAAAGTATTCTAGCTCGATCCCATGACAAAATTAGAAATATTTGAAGTCTAGCTCTAGCACGTGCTAGAGCTGTATCAAAATATTTTAGCTAGACTCCATGGTAGAACTAGAATGGTTTGAAATCCAACTCAACCATGTGGTGACGTGGAAGAGCTAGAATGCATTGATCTAGCTCTACCATATGGTAGAGCTAGAACGCTTTCAAGTCTAGCTCTACCATGTCGTGGAGCTAGAACGCTTTGAAGTCTAGCTCTACCATGCGGTGGAGTAAGAAGGCATTGATCTAGCTCTACCATAGTCCAAATATGTAGGAATTAAAATCATAAGACAAAGATCAAGCTTCCATACATTTTCAAATTAGGAGGCCCCTTATAGTAGAGTGCACTCCAACATTTATAAAATTATCTGAAGAGTAATACATTTGCCACTACTTTAAAAACAGGACAAAATTTCTTGTCAATTCATGATTACAAAAAGAAAAATTCCTCCAAAAAAAATACAATCCTTGTGACAAATGGCTTCTTTAAGTGAATACTCCTTGGAACAATATCCTTGAAATAAATCTGCAAGAAACTATCATAAATTAAGTTTCTTCATTGTGAATACAAAATTGTTGTATAAAATCATGTATTTGGTTATAATTATCATTTATGTTGGGTAGTACCTTAGTTATTTCTATCCCTTTGGAGAAGATTGTACTCATTTAACACCTTGTTTATGAAAGCCCTTGCATTGGCTGCCTTCAACTGCATTGTGGTAGAACCCAATTTTCTAGCTAGAGAAATCACTTGTGGTCCCCTCATGCTAGCAATACTGACTCGTTCTTTTGCCATAATTTCTTTTATCTCTTCTCTTTTGTTTTCATATTGTCTCGCCGCTAATACCTCTTAATCGTCGACAAACTTTTGTATAATCTCTGATAGTGATAGCCTCTCTGTGTAGATTGTCTTCTGTGACCAATTTAAATTCCACTTTTTCCAAAAATCTACCACACCTCTGTATTCATTTTCATTGGATACTGGAGGTTGTCCGTAGTGATTAGAGCCAATGATCTCATGCACATCTTCACTCTCATCAAGCTGCAATAAGTAAGGGAGCAGCTCATCAATGAGAATATTGTCGACCATCTTTTCTTCATCAAACTTTGCAGGGTATATACAATTATTATCAGGAGAAGCACATCCCTTGTATGGAGAGTCATCAATAAGAACCATTCTACGAGCATCACAATCAAAACATGAAGAGATTTTTGACAATGGCTTGAACATTGTCTGAACTGTTGGATTATCAGGTCTAGCTATTTTACCACTTTTATCCTTCTCGCAAGCCTCTTGAGTCCAAACTACAAATAAAGGCAATATCTCTCCTACTCTGTCTTGTAATGTTCTCAATATTTGAAGAACATTACTCTCTGTTCGCTGCTGTTGTGACCAGATCCCAATATTAATATTTTTTAATAAAATCTTTAAGAATTGGATACATCCTAGCCTTAGTACAATATATCGTTTTGAATCCATTTGAATAGATTCATATATTGAAGATGGTTGTTGTTGACAACGTTTCAGCAGTAGACCATTCAGGTCCAACACAATTGTCAACACTGATTTCTTGGAGATAGCAGTGTCGATACTTCTTGGTACTTCTTCTTTGGGCTGGAAACTCTCAACCATTGCTTCATTTGTTGGAGATTTAGGTACCCCAATTTCATTGTCAGCATTTGTCTTTAAACCTTCTGGATGGACATCACTGAATGTGTGGGAGAAGCTCTCATCCACAGTTTGATTGTGGCATTCCGTAGCTACTTCACTTGGTGCTACTATCTCAATTTCGGGATCTAAAAGAAAAAAAAGTAACATTGACTCAAAAATCTTTCAAACTACAAGAATTTACAATTGTAACACTCACTCTTAACACATGTTTATTGGTGTAATCTAAAAGGAAATCATGTTTGGATACCAATTATCAATTCTACTTGCTCACTCTAGAATTGGAGGGTTTAAAATGGATTTTCAAATACACCCATTATTCTAGCTCTACTATTTGGTAGAGCCAGTTTGCAAGGGAGCTCTTGTTGGAAGTAGGCCTTGAGATTCGCCCTTGAGCTCCAAGAGTAGGTGGAGGTGAGAAACACAAAACCACTCAACTATATGGTAAAGCTAAAATTTTAGATGTTTTAGATTTTCCACATGGTAGAGCTAGAATTTATAAGTCCTACTTTACCACGTGGTTGAGTTGGGGATCAAGATAGCTTCTTTATGGGTGGAGCCAGTAGACTTCCATAGGTTCTAGGTCTACCACATGGTAGAGCTTGACTTCAATGGGTTCTAGCTCATCGCACATGACAAGAACCAAGGAGCTAGAATTGCATTTGATCTAGCTCTACCATGTGGTGGAGCTAGAAATGCATTGGCCTAGCTCTACCATATGGTAGAGCTAGACTTAAATGGATGCTCTGCAAAAACTGTCTTTGGTGGGGTGCATTGGCCTAGCTCCACCACTTTGAAGAGGTAGCTAGACTTTAATGGATTCTTGGTCCACCACTTTGAAGAGGTAGCTAGCTCCACCAAATTGTAGACCTATTGAAATCTAGATCTACCACAGGGTAGGTTTGAAGTAAATGAGAGGATCTCTAGCTCTATCATCTTAGATTTATAAGCAAGATTTTCAGATTCACCAGCTGGCCATTGTGCGACCACTAAGTAAGCTTTCCAAATTCACCAATTGGTTATGTAAAAAGTGAATTTGTCAATGAACATGTTAGGATCCATAACTTGGTGATTCTAGATTCCAAAGCCCAATTTGGAGAGAGCTACAAAAATAATAAAAGCGTTGTATAAAATCAAAAGAACTAAATACTACTAAAAAATGAACCAAGGATATAACAAGTCAAAACATCACCAAATCAAAGTATTGAAGATACAAGGAAAGCCCATTAAGAAGTTACATATTGTCTTCAAAATCCAAAAAATCTCGAGCTGAATGAACTTCATCATGTCTCGATCTTTCTGTGGTATTCCTTTGATTGTTAGTAATAGGCGGAATTGGTTGCTCATTTCTTGACTTTGCAAAGTCAAGAAGCCTTGTTCCCATCTTTCTTTGATCTTCAATACTCTCCACTAGGCAAATCACTTCCTTATTTAGTGCTAGCCCTAGCTCGATGATATAGCCATTACTGAAAAGATCAACAAGCTTGCAGCCTTCTCTGTAATACTTCTGAATACATTGCTTGATCAAAAGATTCTTCTTGATTCTTAGAAACTCAATGTCTGGGATAGTTTTAACATATTCATTATCTATATCAAGAAGTCTAGTATCCAATATTGTCGCTTGTGTACCTGGATCAGGAACATCTGCTAGTCCTTGAAAGGCATCTCCCTTGCTAAAAAACACTAAGGATGTGAAGAACTCTATTGCACCAATGCATCGGTTGTCACGTCGAAAATGCAATGCCCCATTATACTGTTCCTTTGATATGCCACTCAAATTTTTTAAAGCATTTTGCAAGTGAATAAAATCTGTAATATTTAGAAAGGACATATTGGGATGGCAAAGATCTACCTGTAATCATCATAATGCCGTTCAAAAGATTGCAAAATGATTCCACATCCCAATGCATATTTCTTCCCAAATCTTCAGTGTTATCCAGAACAAATACCCCAATGGATATTGGATTGTTGAGGTGGCGCTTCAAGTAGTAACTCCCATCGAATGGAAGACTCACAACATAAATACACCAAGGAAGATCCAAGGATAAGGTTGAACTTTCTTTGCTAAGGCTGATATTCCACTCCACATATTGCCTTACTTCTACTGGAAAATCAATCTTCTTTGATCCAACCTGTAGCTTTGACTTTATATACACATCACATAACTTCAAAAGAACTGAATATACAACCTCATTGATGCTATAGGTGATAGTCAATTCTGACCAATCTTGACATTGTTTGTCCTTCTTTCAGAGTGTTGAACGCTACAAGCAATGCATCTTGAATAATTTTATCTTGCTTGAGCTGCTTGATACGCTCTGGCATGTCAATTACATCTACATCCTTGGTACCCTTTGAAAGAACAATTTGTCTAGACCTAATTTCTGATTGTATTTGTTTGACTTCTTGTTCATCTAGCCCAGCAAGACATCTAAAAACTGTGGCAGTTGGTTTCTTGTTTTTCTTCTCCATGATTTCAAGCCAGTCTTTGAAAACTTCATCAGAGTAAATGACCATGTGAGACTGCTTTGAAATGAAGGATACTCCCATCGTAATTCTAGCCATTCGCAAAAATTTCTCCAAAGAAGTAAAAGAAAAAAAGATCAAAATTAAGTATTTTTTTCAAAACATATAATTATAAGAGAGCAAGGGATATGGACATACATCCCAGTCTACACGAGATGATGAGCCCTGTGTTACTCCAGATGCTAGCCTTGATGGAGAATTATTGAAGATCCACTGACTCCTCAAGTGCTGCAAGACATCATAGTATGGTTGTTTGACATATAATGATTGGGCCTCTTCATTAGCTATAGCAGATATTGCCGTCGCGACTTGTGGCTTTGGATCTACAACAATTTGAGCCTTCCTTTTTTCATACACTTGTATCAAGTCTTGAGCACGACCATCTTTTTCCATTTCTTGATACCGTAAGAATTTTGCAGCATAGATGGAATGTTGGCCATCAATAATCCAATATGAATACTCAATGAGTTTCTCCTCTGTTACCTCACTTAGTTTCATTGGAATTCCTTTCTTCTTGCCAGCATTCTTTACAGGCATCAAGTATGCACACGCTCTTGGCTTGTTTGCACTTGCACCACAAAATAACACGCATTCATCCACACGGTGAGGTTCTATTTGACGGGAGTTATAGTGATCAGGAGCAGCATTGATCTACAGGGATCTCATACTCTTTGTACTTGAATGGAAAATACTTAGAGTATTTTTCCATACCCCCTGTATCACTCTTTAGGGTAGAAGCATGTTAACGTGCTAGGCTTTTTATGCTAGTTCACATGTGTGAACAAGCATTCCTAGTTAGCATAAGTTTAGGCATGTAAGTCACTATATTAGTAATCATATTTAAAACTTCTGGCTGATACAAAAAGCTCAAATGAGCACTTCAAAAAAAAAGAATAACCAATGAAAGTTGTGGTATATTAAATTACGAGCTAGTCTTTGAAGCTAGTTAGCACGGGCGTTACAGCAGAGTGGTGGGGTGATGAAGTGCAAAGGCCAGAGCACCATGGATCCCGCAAGCAAGGCAGCGCATTCGCGTTCTCCTATACACAAAAAACGTAGAGCCCCTTCTGCTTCTCCATCTCCCTACAAAAGTGCAAAGCGATCTCAAGGTTCCCCAATGTCCCTCTCGGGTACTCTCTCTCTCTCTCTCTCTCTCTCTCTCTCTCTCTCTCTCTCTCGTGTGCGGGTTATGTGTGTTTTCTCTTCTACTTTCGGCTTCAGTACCACAAGAAGCTCCATGCAATACAGTTGAGCACATTTCCATGCAATATAGTTGAGCACATTTCCCTTTACAGTTGAGCACATTTCCCTTTGATGTGTGTAGGCCGATGGAAAGCTCCGAAGGTCGTGATCCCCATGCAGGAAAAATTCTGTACAACTTTGGTAGAGTTCAATGCTGCTTATGGCCTTTCCATGGAGGGTTTAGATCCCAAAATGGTTAGGTGGGAGCAAGTCACTGATGCTGAATGGTTCAGTGTGTTCAAACAAACAAAGGATCCCAGCTAGTACCGCATCAACCATCCACACCGAAATGTATGAGTCGATGTGATGAAACTGCACTACAAAATGTATACCAGAAGGCCCCAACCAACATGGAAATTTCCTCTGCATTTGCAAAGGGTTTCGTGAAAGAATTCAGTCTTGCCGTGATTGCAAGCGGGACAGCCATTAGGTTCAATTGGGCCGAGTTTGCAGTGTAGTACTTGCAGGATATTCAAAAGAAGGGCTATTATGAGGGCCATGTTAACAAGTGGAGACTACGCAATCTTCAGCTTCCAGCTTCAAAAATTGAGGATGAGTCTGCTGACATCTGTGAGGAGAACATGGCATTGGCAGGAAAGAGTACTGCCAAATCTACCAAGGCCACACTTCAGCCTCATCAAGATAGTCGCTCGACAGGAGATGGAAGCCTCTTCATTTTGTGGGTTGGAGGAATGGTAGTGCATGAAGGCAGCTGTCCTTCAAATGAAAACACAGCTACATTATGAGAAACAGAATCTAAACAATGTGCAAGAGGGCCTAGAACTTGCTAGGGCTTTGAATGCAAAAAATGTGAAGGTCACTCCTATTGTCATGGCCATGAGACAGAGGTTGCAAGCAGCTGAGATGGAGTTACAGGCTCTATTGCAAAGCAATGATGTGGATGCCCGGCGAAAGATGGAGCTTGAAGTCAGAATAGAGACAACCAAAGGCACCATAGAGGCTATGGGGTTTCCTCTTCGTGAAGATGACCCCATAGATAGTGACATAGATATAACCTGTAAACTGGTAAGTGTTCGTAAGTTTCATCTCTGCACTTTATGTTTGGTACATGTGCTCAGGTAACTCATGTACTTACCATGCTTTTTTTGTCTTGGTTTTGTAGGTTGAGGTGGAAATTGCAAAATCCAAGGTGCAAAACTCTGAAAGCCAACTTGAACTTCTGCTGATGCACATACAGTCCAAGCTGCAGGGCTCGTTTCTCCAAACTGCCCTAACTAATCTAGCCCTTGCTAGTTTTATGAAGGATAGAGAGGTGCAAGACAGCATCAGAACAAACCTGTGTAGTACTGGCTGTGGTTTGCCCCTTGAGGTCCAACCATTCCTTGCAATGGTCAAGCTCCCTTGTGAGCATAATTATCACCTTCTGTGCTTTACTGCTACATGCTCCCTTGGGACCGTATGTAGGGCTCCCTTCTGCAAAAAAAGCATACCTACCGCATGGTTGTGCAACCTTGCAACACAACGACATCCAACCACACCAGAGATTGGTAAGAAACCATACTTGAATGTATGCTTGCTAGCTAGCATACAGGACAGACAGTCTGCAAGCTTGATCATATTGGAAATAAAAGGTGTGCTAGTTAGCATAATGAATATGCTAATTAGCATGCCAGGTATGCTCGTTATCATACTAGATATGCTAGTTAGCATATACAGTATGATAGTTAGCATATTGCATATGCTAATTAACATATCCAGTATACTAGTTAGCATACTAGATATGCTAGTAGGATTCTAACTAGCATATACCGTATATGCTAGTTAGCATACCCTGCATGCTAACTAGCATCCTCGTTAGCATACTCTGTATGCTAACTAGCATCCTAGTAAGCATACCCTGTATACTAACTAGCATAGCATATATGCTAGTTAGCATACCCAATACGCTAACAAGCATACCGGATATGCTAATTAGCATATCAAGTAGGCCTACTAGCATATCCAGTATGCTAACTAGCATACGGGATACGTTAACTAGCATGCTAACTAGCATACCGGATATGCTAAAAAGCGTATCCAGAATGCTAATAAACACAACGGATATGCTCGTTAGGATACTGGATACGCTAACTAGCATACAAGATACGCTAATTAGCGTAACCAGTATGCTAACTAGCACACTGGATATGCTAGTTGGATGAGTGGATGCTAATTAGCATATCTAATATGCTAATAAGCATATTGGGTATGCTTATTAGCATACCGGAGTTAGCATATTGAATGCTAATTAGCATATCCAATATTCTAGTTAGCATATTGGATTGCTATTTGAAATGCTAATTAGCATACAGGATATGCTAATTAGCATATCCTGTATGCTAACTAGCATACTGGTTATACTAATTAGCATACTAAATATGCTAGTTAGCATACTTGATATGCTATTAAGCATGTTGGATATGCTAATTACCAATTTTTATATGCTAGTAAGCATTTTGGAGCATATTGGATTAGCTTAGAGGTTATAAGGTCTACTAGTTAGCATACTAGGTATGCTAGTTAGCATACTTGATATGCTATTAAGCATGTTGGATATGCCAATTACCAATTTTTATATGCTAGTAAGCATTTTGGAGCATATTGGATTAGCTTAGAGGTTATAAGGTCTACTAGTTAGCATACCGGATATGCTAGCTGGAATGATAGTTAGCATACAGGATATACTAATTATTAGCATATCTAGTATGCTGGTTAGTATACTGGATATGCTAACTAGCATATCCTGTATGCTAACTAGCATACTGGATATGCTAATTAGCATACTTGATATGCTATCAAGCATGTTGGATATGCTAATTAGCATATAATGTGCTCTAGTAAGCACATAGAAGCTTTTGGGTACACTTGAATTGCTTAGAGATTATAAGGTTTACTAGTTAGCATACCTGGTATGCTTGTTAGCATACTTGATAATCTAGTTAGCATATATGATTATGCTAGCCTAGCATACACGGGAATGCTAATTAGCATACTGGCCTAGCTGCACACATAGTTAGCATATGAAACATTCTATGTAGCATACATGACATGCTTAATCAAAGATTTTTTTGTTGCAGGCCTCTCACAGCCCCTACATGATGTGGGCAGTGTGCATGACACCAAAGGTAAGGGAAAGGCTGCAACAACTGAGAACCCTTTGACTAAGAAGGGTGGTGAGCTAGATACAATGAATGAAGGAGTAGATGCGGGATCCCAGCAAATGCAAAGTGCAAGCATGAAAACAACAGAGGAAGGCGGTGACGTGAGCAATAAATCAGAAGAAGATGATTTTTTTGTCATGGTTCCTCATGCGCGTGCCATGCCTGCAAACTGACACAGTAAAAACTTCTCAGCAGCAGACAATGGCTAGTGCCAGTGCATCAGGGGAAACATTGAAGACTAACAGCATAGAGGACCCGCAGGAAGTTGGTGATAACAGCCCTCTCGAGGGTTTTTTGCGAAAGGCTAAGGCAAAGAGAAAAGTGGGCCCGGAAGAGGTACCTGAAGAAGCTGCAAGCAACGGCTATGGTTCCCCAAAGAAGATGGAGGACAAAGCTGAAAGCACCAAAGGTGAAAAGAAAGCCACCCGCTCAAGAGCTTGCAAAAAACTGTGTTAAGACCTTTCCTTTTTTGCCCAGATTCTGTACTAGAAGCAGGTAACTGTCACTGTTCAGTTGTTTAGCCTTTACTTAGTGTTCCCATACCTATGCCCTTCACTCTTATGGCTATGCCATTCTGAAAACCTAATGCCTCTTGTGGCTGTCATGTAATTTTTTTTATTTCCCCCATGAAAATGTCTTTGTGTAATATAATGTTGAGCAGCAGTCCATTATAATTTTCTGCCAATCTATGAATTTCTTCACTTCGTATCGTTGTTTCTTTGTAGAGGAAGAGAAACTGGAATTAATTGCCTTGCCTTATGTAAATGCGGCCATGCAATGGCAGAAATTACGGAAATGGCGAGTCCGCAAAGCCAGGCAGATAAGGAGACAAAAATTGGAGATTGAAAAGCGGCTCGAACGATATTCACAGCATGCCCGTAGAATTTTTGAGCGCCTAAATTATGTTCACCCATCAGGGGAGGTTATATATGCTGAATGGTATCCTCTTCCAGACCCAATATGGGTGCCTAAGCAACTGTGTTGATGAAAAAAGGGCTCTTTTACTAGATCTCAACGGTCTTTTGCTGAGGGTGGTAGAGACTCACTTCGGCAAAAAGCCCCCTGCATATGCAGATAAAATGTTAAAATACAATGTAGAGGATAAGCAGGTGTTCTGTCTCGCAAGGACAGCCACATGTTTTTGGACTGGTGTCTTCAGTTCTTCAGTGTGTATATTTGGAGCACAAGCATGCTTCGGCAAAAAGCCCCCTGCATATGCAGATGAAATGTTAAAATACAATGTAGAGGATAAGCAGGTGTTCTGTCTCGCAAGGACAGCCACATGTTTTTGGACTGGTGTCTTCAGTTCTTCAGTGTGTATATTTGGAGCACAAGCATGCATCGTAAATTCATGAATATTTGCAGGGCTGTTTTTAAATTGCAGGTGCCAAGGATTGCCGGTTTTTTTGTGCAAGAGCACTGCAATCCACAACCCTGGCAGATCCTGAATAAACCTGTGTTTATGAAAGATTTAGCCTTGTTTTGGAAATACAATCCGACGTACAACGCCCAAAACACGCTTTTGATTGATGATAGCCTCTACAAAGTGTTTCAGAACCCAGCACAAGCTTGGCTCATTACTCCGAAGCTAGAGGACCAGAGAGCTGAGGAGAGACAACGGTTTCTTATAGAAACTTTGAAAGACTGGCTTTTTCTTTGGCTGCAGTCGGATGATCGGGCAGCGTATGTGGCTGACAATTTCTTTGATACAGGCTTTGATAACTTCTCTAATGCAGTCATCAAACAGTTGCTAGAGGCTGAGAGACAAGCAGAACTTCGTCGCAACCAAAAGGAAGATGACCTAGAAGCAGAGAGAGAGGAGAAAGCTAGGCTGGAGAGGGAAAGAAAAGAAAAGGAACAGCAGAGAGGCGACCTAGAAGTAGAGAGAAAGGAAAAAGCAGAGGAAAAGGAGAAAGCAGAGAAAAAGGAGGGAGCAAAAAAGCCCGATCACTACAAACGCCCTTTGAGGAGGCCTAAAGATTTTTGGCGGGTGTGACTCATTGTAAAATTAAACCCTATGTAATGTTATTTGATGCTAGAAGTTAATGATGAGATAATATTTTCAACAGTTGCCTCCTACTATTCCATTTTTATGTGTTACAGAATTATGTATTGGGTTTTTTGTAGGTAGCACACACTATAAAGTAGCAAGTATACAGTTAGCATATACTGTGGTAGTTAGCATACACTATATGCTAGTTAGCATAATCCTGTATGCTAGTTAGCACACTATATAGCAGCTAGTTAGTATACAGTTAGCATATACTGTGCTTGTTAGCATACACTATATGCTAGTACTGTATATGCTAGTCAGCATATACTGTATGCATACAGTATATGCTAACTAGCATATACTGTATGCTAGTTGGCATACGCTTTATGCTAGTTAGCACACACTATGTAGAAGCTTGTTAGTAAACAATTATCATATATTGTGGTAGTTAGCATACAATATATGCTAGTTAGCATATACTGTATGCTAGTAAGCACATGCTATATAGTAGCTAGTGAGTATACAGTTAGCATATACTGTGCTAGTTAGCATACCCTATATGCTAGTTAGCATACACTATATGCTAGTTGGCATATATTGTATGCTAGTTAGCATACGCTATATGCTAGTAAGCACACAATATAAATTAGGTAGTTAGTATACAATTAACATGTACTGTGCGAGTTAGCATACAGTATATGCTAGTTAGCCTATACTATATACTAGTTAGCATACTATATATGCTAGTTAGCATACACTGTATGCTAGTTAGCATACGCTTTATGCTAGCTAGCACAAACTTTGTAGAAGCTTGTTAGTCAGCATATACTGTATATGCTAGTCAGCATATACTGTTTGCTAGTTAGCATATAGTATATGATGCTAACTAGCATATACTGTATGCTAGTTAGCATACGCTTTATGCTAGTTAGCACACACTATGTAGAAGCTTGTTAGTAAATAATTATCATATACTGCGGTAGTTAGTATACACTATATGCTAGTTAGCATATACTGTATGCTGGTAAGCACACGCTATATAGTAGCTAGTGTGCATACAGTTAGCATATATTGTGCTAGTTAGCATACACTATATGCTAGTTGGCATATACTGTATGCTAGTTAGCATACGCTATATGCTAGTAAGCACACAATATAAATTAGGTAGTTAGTATATAGTTAACATATACTGTGCGAGTTAGCATACAGTATATGCTAGTTAGCCTATACTATATACTAGTTTGCATACTTTATATGCGAACTAGTATATAGTATGCGAGTTAGCATACAGTATATGCTAGTTAGCCTATACTATATACTAGTTCGCATAATTTATATGCTAGTTAGGATACACTGTATGCTAGTTAGCATACGCTTTATGCTAGCTAGCACACACTTTGTAGAAGCTTGTTAGTACACAATTAGCATATACTGTGGTAGTAGTAAGCATACACAAGATACAAAATAGAATAAAAGACCATGACACTCATGTCAAAAATTGAATGGCATGCTGTTATAGATTGCTTCATAATCTTCGGGGGTGATTGTGTACATTTGCCTTCTCTTTTGCATGTGTTTCATGGGTATCTTGATACAACGTACAAGATTTGAAAGTATGTGAACAACAGGTTGATTGTAGTCTAGTTTGAAGGTGTATGCATCCACTTGCTTGTAATACAGTCCTTGCACGACATAAGAGCCTTTGTCAATTACATTGTTCCACTCATCAATGTAACCCTGTTTTGCCTTTTCTTTTACTACAATACACTTTACCAAGTCAAAGTCTACATTCTCATCATTGGTTGTAGCATCCGGATTCACTCTGCGAAAGTGTCACCAACACACAAAGCACTACTTAATGCATCATGGTGGCCTTCATACATGAATTTTTCATATCCAATGATCTTCAAGGGCATCATCAGCCGGAGTGTCTTCTTCATCCTCAACTTCATCAGACAATGGCATCAGAATGTGATAATCCCAAGGCTGCACATGAGATTTGTTAGTGCAGCGATTCCAACTATGGTTCATGCATGCATCACAAAAGCATGCCAATGGTCTTGTGGCAATGGCACTTGCATCCTGCCGGTTGTGACCGCGAAAAGCATGCAAGGTGCAAGACTTCTCAACCGTGGCACAATTTCATTTAACCTCCCTGTTTACATCACCTACTTTGATCTCCCAAAACACACGGGCACATTCCCTTTCTTTTAGAGGATATGATGCAGCTGCTCCCTTTGATAGGTTGGCTTGGCAATAGGCAACCACATCTGCAGCACACTTTTTAAAGTGGCCCCATTAGGCTTTAGCTGTTCATGTGTCAACGATCTTTTAACAACTGCACCTGCACCGTCATGCTCTCCCTTGCCATGTCCTAATCCAAAGAAGAACCAGCTCATCTCCATTCCTGTCAGTCCAGCATACCTTGCAACAAAATAGAAAGGCCTAGTAGCCTTAAACTATGAGGCAGCACCATCTGACCAGACCCAGTGACGTTTTGGAGTGACACCTTCTCTCTGTAACCAGCCACAATGCAGCATAAAACAATGTTGGACAAACAATGTGTCATGCACTTTGTCATCTGATATGAAGAAGTGGATTTTCTTGACTACTTCCCCTTCCCTGTGGTAGTATGTTATGTGCACAAAAATAGTTACTTGACTTGAGTGCCAATGCATGGATTGAATCTCATTTTGCTCCTTGAATGCATAGTTTTCTGCAAAGTCTACAACCGACACAACCACATCGTTCAGGAAATCTAAGAATACAATCCTTGAACTGTTGTGCTTGCCATCGAGCGATATAGTTATGTTTGATAAAAACCTTCAGCTTGGTCTGTAAGAGTTGAAGAAACTCCCAGCACTGCATTTCTTTAGTCATAAGATCTTTTCTCTTTTTTTATCTCCGTGCTTATCTGTTGCCTCCACATATGCAAACAATTTTACAAAGATATTCTTACCTAGGCTTTGTGTCTCTAAGCAGCATGTTTCTAGCTTTTTCACACCACATTTCTTACATTCGCCCATCAAACACTCACTATTGTGGTAACCAGCATCTATCTGCTTCGGGCAGAGAATTGACTCCCATAGATGTGTGACACCTTTGAAAGTTTGACATAAAGCCATGCAACCCCTGCTAGTTTCATCACCTCTGACGCAAACGCTGCATGTACATCTGCATTGGGCTCCATGCAGCCCGAATGACTAAGACCGCATATGGTTAAGTGTGTCCTTTAAAAAGGACATCTGCACATGATATTTGCAGCAGCATGTGTATCTATCTTTTAGCCGCCGTACAAAAAATGGCTTCATCATCTCAAACATTATCATACCTATTTTGCAATCTGGATGCTTTTCTTTGAATCTGTAGAAGAGCTCAACCTGCAATTATGAGAGTTGGAAGGCGGTTATTATACTAGTTATGCTAATTAGTATACAGGCCATGCACGGAAGCATACTGTATGTAACCAGCACTTACAGTATGCTAACTAGCACTTACAGTATGCTTCCATACATGTGCAGTATGTTAACTAGCACTCACAGTATGCTAACTAGCACTTGCAGAATGCTAACTAGCACTGACAATATGCTAACTAACACATTCAATAGGCTAATTGGTACATTCAGTATGCTAAGTAGCACATTCAGTTAGCTAATTGGTACATTCAGTGTGCTAACTAGCACAAATAGTGCTAACTAGCACAAACAGTGCTAAACTAGCACAAACAGTATGCTAACAAGCACATTCATTATGCTAACTAGCACATTCAGTATGCTAAGTAGCACTTACAGTATGCTAACCAGCACTTAAAGTATGCTAACAAGCACATTCATTATGCTAACTAGCACATTCAGTATGCTAAGTAGCACTTACAGTATGCTAACCAGCACTTAAAGTATGCTAATTAGCACTCACAGTATGTTAATAAGCACATACAGAGTGCTAACTATCACTAATCATATGCTAAATAGCACTTAAAGTATGCTAAGATGCACCTACATTATGCTAACTAGCACCTTGAGTATGCTAACTAGCACTTAGAATATGCTAACTAGCACTTAGAGTATGCTAACTAGCACTTACAGTATGCTAATTAGCACCTACCATATGCGAACTAGCATTCACAGCATGCTTACTAGCATTTACATGCTAACTAGCATGTAGAGTGTGCTAATCAACACATAGAGTATGCTAACTAGCATACACAGTCTGCTAACTAGCATTTACAGTGTGCCTCCAGGTATGGTTTGTATACTAACTAGCATGTAGAGTGTGCTAATTAGCACATAGAGTATGCTAACTAGCATACACAGTCTGCTAACTAGCATTTACAGTGTGCCTCCAGGTATGTCTTGTATACTAATTAGCATTACTAATATGATAAATAATGCACTCTGTAAGGTGATCAACATATTGAAGATTTAAACTAGCATATACAGTATAGCATGTTCTAGCATGTAGAGTGTGCTAATTAGCACATAGAGTATGCTAACTAGCATACACAGTCTGCTAACTAGCATTTACAGTGTGCCTCCAGGTATGGCTTGTATACTAATTAGCATTACTAATATGATAAATAACACACTCTGTAAGGTGATCAACATATTGAAGATTTGAACTAGCATATACAGTATAGCATGTTCTAGCTAGAATAAACCATAAACAACCACAGTGTAAATAACAACTAGTATGCTAACTGTAAAGTTTCACATGCTTTTTAGTGTACTGGAATAATGGTGCTTTGGTTAGATCAATTACCTGAGGTTCATCAAGGAGGTGTAGCTTTATGTAATTTTTTCTCCCCATCCTCTTTCGACAAACATCTTTTTTGTTAGGGGATACACGTGTCTCATCCCTCCAAAATGTGTAAACCAGCTCTTTCATTTCATCTGTGATTGTGCTACGACGGGCATGTTTTTGACATGCAGCCAATGAAAACATTCCACTGTCAACATTCGATGTCACCCGCAATTTAGCCTTGTACAAGGATCGACGCGAAACTTTAAGGAGTCTCGAGACTTTTGACATTTGCATGTTCTCCTTTGAATTCAACATCATGGACAATGCTGTATGCTTCAAATACAACTCCTCATTACAGCTTGGCTACTTTACAAGTGCCAAGGTGTTACGAACATTGCACATGATTGCACTTTGAATAGTAGACTCCTCTGGACACACTGCTTGCACGACAGGATGATGAGATACTAGATTCCAAATTTCTTGCTTGTCTTCTGTATTAATTCCTTCAGTCCTCCTCTTGAACAGTGCCACAATCTCAGATGAGATTTTCTTCTTCTTTTCCTCCTCAAAGGCAAGCTCTCGAACCTGAACCTGCTTAAGATTTTTCTTCTCTCGTTGTTTCCTCTTTCTTTGTCTCTCAATTACTCTAAGAAGAGACCTACTTCACATGACGAGAACCAAGAAGCTACAATTGCATTCGATCTAGCTCTACCATGTGGTGGAGGTAGAATGCATCGATCTAGCTGTGTACCATGCAGATCAACAAAATCAATTACTTCAAGAAGAGATCTACTTCACATGACAAGAAACAAGCATCTAGAATTGCATTTGATCTAGCTCTGCCACGTGGTAGAGCTGTATCCAACCTAGACCACATCGTAGAGCTAGAATGCTTTGAGGTCTAGCTCTACCATGTGGTGGATCTAGAATTGCATTTGAGGTCTAGCTCTACCATGTGGTAGAGCTAGAATGCATTGATCTAGGTGTGTACCATGCAAATCAACAAAACTAATTACTCCAAGAAGAGACCATGACGAGAACCAAGGAGCTAGAATTACATTTGATCTAGCTCTACCATGCGGTAGAGCTCACGCGGTAGAGCTGTATTCAACCTAGACCACATTGTAGAGAAAGAATGCTTTGAGGTCTAGCTCTACCATGTGGTGGAGCTAAAATTAATTTGAGGTCTAGCTCTATCATGTGGTGAAGCTAGAATGCATCGATCTAGCTGTGTACCATGCGGATTAACAAAATCAATTACTCCAAGAAGAGACCTACTTCACATGACAAGAACCAAGGAGCTAGAATTGCATTTGATCTAGCTCTACCACGTGGCAGAGCTGTATCCAACCTAGACCATATCGTAGAGCTAGAATGCTTTGAGGTCTAGCTCTATCATGTGGTGGAGCTAGAATTGCATTTGAAGTCTAGCTCTACCATGTGGTAAAGCTAGAATGCATCGATCTAGCTGTGTACCATGCAAATCAACAAAACCAATTATTAGAATTGCATTTGATCTAACTATACCATGTGGTAGAGCTGTATTCTACCTAGACCACATTGTAGAGCTAGAATGCTTTGAGGTCTAGCTCTACTATGTGGTGGAGCTAGAATTCATCGATCTAGCTATGTACCATGCAGATCAACAAAACCAATTACTCTAAGAAGAGACCTACTTCACATGATGAGAACCAAGGAGCTACAATTGCATTCGATCTAGCTCTACCATGTGGTGGAGGTAGAATGCATCGATCTAGCTGTGTACCATGCACATCAACAAAATCAATTACTTCTCAAGAAGAGATCTACTTTACATGACAAGAAATAAACATCTAGAATTGCATTTGATCTAGCTCTACCATGTGGTAGAGATGTATCCAACCTAGACCACATCGTAGAGCTAGAATGCTTTGAGATCTAGCTTTACCATGTGGTGGATCTAGAATTGCATTTGAGGTCTAGCTCTACCATGTGGTAGAGCTAGAATGCATTGATCTAGCTGTGTACCATGCAAATCAACAAAACCAATTACTCCAAGAAGAGACCATGACGAGAACCAAGGAGCTAGAATTACATTTGATCTAGCTCTACCACGCGGTATAATCCCTAATGGCAGTACAAGTTGGGTCCTCCAAGTTTGGATTCATTGTCTGTAAAGGATCCCTTCTGCTACCTTCATCTGCTGCCCTTGAACGCGCAAGTAAACCTACCAGATCAGATTGCAAGGTATGGTTTGCCATAACTCTATGAGATGGGGAGGAAGTGGGCTACACGGAGCGAATGCGAGGCAAAGGGAGAGGGTGAGACTGTTTGAGCAGCATCACACACAGAGAGAGAGAGAGAGAGAGAGAGAGAGAGAGAGAGAGAGAGAGAGAGAGAGAGAGCTTGGCTTACACAGATCATGGAGAACCTCGAGAGAGCGAGAGAGAGAGAGAGAGACACAAAGACAGAAATGAGAAGATGCAAGGGGGGAAGAGAGCTTGAGCTCTTGCAAGCACACACACACACTCACATAACCCAAATAGAGAACACACAAGGTGAGAGGCTGAAATCTTCTTCTTCTTCACTCAACACTCAACACACCATATACAAGAATAAGAGTACACACAATATGAAAGGTACTCAACCAAATACATACACAGGTTCTCTATAGTGTGAACTCGACTAAATGAGCTGGCGCTATAACTATGCCAGGCTCTAGAATGGCTGTCACACAGCCTATCATCCCACTGGCCGCATATCACCCAAGATCTCACCAACCATGCCAGTGGTGTAAGTGTGGGGCCTATCCCCCAGGCGGGTCATCAGTGTCCACCGCCTCACTAGACGAGCTCGATATCTCAACACTCCCCCTCGAGCTCAACTCCATCTCATGTACACCAAGCGAAGCCCTGAATTTGCGGAGCTTCTCTGTACCCAATGCTTTGGTGAAGATATCAGCTACCTGATCCTCTGTGCTGACATAAACAAGGTCAAGATCTCCTGCCAAGACCTTCTCTCTGACGAAGTGGTAGTGGACCTCTATGTGCTTCGTACGAGCATGAAAGACTGGGTTCCTGGCCAACTGTATACTACTAATGCTGTCACAGAAAATGACAACTTGTCTATCCACTGATAGACCCAAATCTGCAAGTAGCTTTCTCAACCAAGCTACCTCACATGCTGCCATAGCAGCTCCTCTGTACTCGGCCTCTGTACTGGATAGAGCGACCATAGGCTGCTTCTTGCTGCTCCAAGTCACAGCAGCACTCTCCAAAGAAAACATGAATCCACTGGTAGATCTTCTATCTGAGATACTACCAGCCCAATCAGCATCTGTGTACCCATGTACACATATCTCTGTCCCAGTCTCATAGAATAGTCCATAATGCAAATTAACCTCACATACCTCAGTATGCGTCTCACTGCATCCAAATGCGGTTTCCGTGGAACCTGCATAAACTGACTCACCAACCCAACAGCATAGCTCAAATCTGGCCTGGTGATCTTCATGTATATCAAGCTTCCTACTATGCACCTATACATAGTAGGATTCTCCAAGATCTCTCCTGAATCTGCACTCAACTTGAAATTCTGATCTAATGGCACGGAAATAGGCTTACAGCCTTTCATACCATACTTGGACAACATGTCCAAGCCATACTGTCTCTATAGTAATCCAATACCATGTGGTGACCTAATCACCTCAATGCCCAAGAAATATCTGAGCTCCCCCAGATCCTTCATCTCGAACTTCTGTCTAAGAAAGATCTTTACATCAAAGATCTCTGCATCATGGTCCCCTGTAATGATCAAGTCATCTACATAGATGACAACAACAAGCACAACTCCTCTATCACCATGTCTCACATACAGCGAGAAATCTACATTGGCTACATGAAAGCCAATAGTGACAAGATATTCAGAAATCTTGTCAGACCATGCTCTTGGTGCTTGTTTTAAGCCATACAAGGCTTTCTTCAACCTGCAAACATGCTCGGGGTGACCCACATCCTCATAACCAGGTGGCTGCAACATATACACCTCTTTTTGCAAATCCCCATGCAAGAATGCATTCTTTACATCCATCCTCATAACCAGGTGGCTGCAACATATACACCTCTTCTTGCAAATCCCCATGCAAGAATGCATTCTTTACATCCATCTGATGTAAAGACCATTGCTTTGACGCAGCCACTGCTATCACAACTCTCACCGTTGCCATCTTGGCAACTGGACTGAAAGTTTCCTCATAATCAATCCCATATGTCTGCGCATATCCTTTGGCTACCAATCTAGCCTTGTACCTGTTTATGCTTCCATCACTGTTATGTTTAACTTTGTACACCCACTTGCATCCAATGGCTTTCTTGCCTTCAGGCAATTGCACTAAATCCCAAGTTTCATTTCCATATAGTGCATCCATCTCCTCATCCATAGCTTTCTCCCAACACACATTTCCAACAGCCTCATCAATGCATGTGGGCTCTACAACCTGCACAACCTTTGCCATATATGTATAGTGATGTGCCACATAACCATCATATGTAAATCTCTGCACAGGGTTCTTCACTCTCCCTGATCTTCGCAGCTTTTCATTCATGGCTTCCATAGCCTTCTTTACACCAGGTGTTCTCATAGTTGGGATCCCAAGCTCCTCATCAAGGCTCATATCTTAGCCACTAGACTCTCCATCAACATGAGAATGCCCTGCAGAAATGTCAAGCATACCAAGGGGCTCAACCACTTTCTCTTTTCCTTTACGTGATGTACTAATCACATTTGCAGGACTGGTATTATTATGCAGCCTGCCACTCCATGGTCTATCAATAGACCCACTAGATGAGGACTCTCCTGGTCCACTCAAAGACTGTGATTGCTGACCTACATTCTGTGCAACCATACTTCCACTCACATAAGCCCCAACAGCTTCTTTTTCAACAGCATACCAGCTGCTCATCTCATCAAAGACAACATCCCTGCTTACCCTCAACTCACGTGTAGCAGGGTTATAACACCTGTATCCCTTTTGCTCAAGGGAGTATCCAATAAACACACATTTTTCAACTTTTGGATCCAGCTTAGTTCTCAGCTCATCTGGCACATGCACATATGCAATGCATCCAAAAGCTTTCAGATGAGACAAATCTGGTTTTCTGCCAGTAAACCTCTCCTCTGGTGGAGTTACATCATGTATGGCTGCAGTTGGAGTCCTGTTCATAATGTATACTGCTGTAGAAACAGCCTCAGCCCAATAGCTATGCGGCATATTCTTCTCTTCCATCAATGCTCGTGCAATCTCAACAATGTGCCTGTTTTTTCGCTCAGCAACTCCATTTTGCTGCGGAGTGTATCTGCATGTAAACTGTCTCCGAATACCATTCTTCTTCAAAAATTCAGAGAACTCATTGGAGAAGTACTCTCCCCCTCCATCTGACCTTAGGCACTTTACATATTTCCCTGTTTGCTTTTCAACCAAAACTCTGAAATTCTGAAAGTGAGTGAACACCTCACTCTTCTCCTTCATGAAATATACCCACACTTTCCTTGTGTGGTCATCAATGAAAGTCACATAATACCTGCAGCCTCCCATAGATATGGTCTTCGTAGGACCCCATACATCTGAATGCACAACATCTAGTGCATTTTTGCTCACATATCTATTACGTGGAAACACATGCTTTGTTTGCTTCCCAAATTGGCATGCTTCACATATTTTCTGCATACCTTCCACTTTAAATTTTGGCAGCCCTGTCACAATTCCTTTAGTTTGCATAGACTTCAATCTCTGCACATTCACATGTCCAATTCTTTTATGCCAAATGTCTATGTCTGCAACAATTCCTGAACCATTTGCAAACATTGCATCACTCATTTCAGGCATGTCTACATTCAATGTAAACATTCTGCCCACTCTGTTGCCTTTTGCAACCAACCTGCACTTGTCTTTAAAGTCTTCAACATAACAACCATCAGGGTTAAACCGAACCTGCAAACCCTGCTCAATCATCTAGCCAACTGAAACCAGATTCTTTGTTATGTTCGGTACATGAAGTACATCTGCAAGGTACTTCACTTTGCCATCCTGCATAGACAATGGCACATCTCCAACATGGGCAATTGGATGAGCAGTGTCATCCCCTGTTTCCACAAAACCTGGTCTTTCTGGGTTTTTCATCTCCTTGAACCACTCCCCATGACTCGTCATGTGGTTCGAAGCGCCTGAATCCACATACCATACATTATCTTTTTGTGCTGCATCAACATTTTTAGACATGGCATTCACGACATGCTGCATAACAAACAACCTTTCATTATCCTCATTATTTCTGCTTGAGGATGCATAGTTGTTTTGCTGCACTTTCCCATTTTGCATGTTAGCCTGCTTCTTATAACATTCTGCCTGTACATGTCCAGGCTTACCACAATAATAGCATTCACGTGCATCATTATATTGCCTTTGCCAATTTCCACGGCCTCTTTGACTCCCCCTGCCTCTGAATTTGCCTCTTCCACCTGCGTGTTGTTGTTGTTGTTGTTGATTCTGGGACTGTTGTTGCTGCTACTGCTGCTGCTGGCCATAATTCTGATTACCTGTTCGGCCACATCCTTGACCGCGTCCACGGCCTCCTCTACCTCATCCTCTTCCTGAACTCGTGTAGAAGGCCTGTTGCTCTGAACTGTTTTTGCTTTGTGAAGACTGTTGGTCTTCACCTAAGCTCTTCTCTTCGATAATCAGCATAGACACCAAATTTGTAAAGTTGGGAATATTTTCCTGAGTCTGAATAGACGTCTTGAACGCCTTGTATTGTGGCCCGAGACCACGTAGACAGACCTCCACCTTATCATCATCATCTACTGACACACCAATAGATGCAAGGGACTCCACAATGCCCTTTATCTTCAATGCATAGTCATTCACAGACATGCTCTTTTTCTCCACAGTATGAAGTTCATTCTTCAACTGTATCTTACGTGCCTTGGTATTTGTTTCATAAAGCTTTACCAAGGTGTCCCACGCCTCCTTGGGGGACTTGGCATCCTGAATGTGCCCAATCATGGTGTCCTGTATACTAATGGAGAGCCAATACATGACTTTCCTGGCTCCTTGGTTCCAGTCTTTAAACTCTTTCACATCTGCAGGCAGTAGGATTTATGTCCGGTATCTCCAGTGCCTCTTCATGTTCACCTTCTATGTAGTCCCAATAGCCCTTTCCCATCAGGAAATTTGTCAACCTGAACCTCCAAGCATGGAAGTTATTCTTATCTAGCTTCTCTGCCACAATCTGAGTTATCCCATCATTTGACATCTTGCCAAACACACAATTTTACCAGAAACTGCACTCTGGTTTTTCTGCACAAACTGCTGTATTTTCTGCACAGTGGTACTGTAGTACTCTCAAATGTCACAACCAGTGACTTCAATGTGCATACATACACCCAATGGCAACTGTAGACCTCTTTGCAGCACCCACAGTGTCTGCACAGTCAATCTGTCTTCCTGCAGTTCTTAAGACAGAGTTCTGCAGAGAACCGATGACTTACCCGCAGTGCTCGAAATCGCCTGCTTTCTGAAAAACGGAGGTCCAGACGCGCCCGAAACGCTTTTTCGTCCCAAGAAATGCTGTCCGATAGGACCATAAGGTTTCCCTATAGATTTACTCCCGCGAAGAAAGCTCCTCAATCAGAGATCGTTGCCGGTGCCTCCCATAGAGCTCCCGACAAGGGTGTAGTCACCAACACAAATAGGGAAGAGTAGTTGCAGCTCTTACCCTCGTACCGCTTCCTGTGGTTCTCTTACTTGCAGCTCAGCCCTTAGCACGAACCAGGCTCTGATACCATGATGCAGGGGGAAGAGAGCTTGAGCTCTTGCAAGCACACACACACACACTCACATAACCCTAATAGAGAACACACAAGGTGAGAGGCTGAAATCTTCTTCTTCTTCACTCAACACACCATATACAAGAATAAGAGTACACACAATATGAAAGGTACTCAACCAAATACATACACGGGTTCTCTATAGTGTGAACCCGACTAAATGAGCTGGCGCTATAACTATGCCAGTCTCTAGAATGGCTGTCACACAGCCTGTCATCCCACTGGCCGCATATCACCCAAGATCTCACCAACCATGCCAGTGGTGTAAGTGTGGGGCCTATCCCCCAAGCGGGTCATCTCAGTGTCCACCGTCTCACTAGACGAGCTCGATATCTCAACAAGAAAGATAGATAGAGAGAGAGAGAGAGAGAGAGAGAGAGAGAGAGAGAGAGAGAGAGAGAGAGAGAGAGAGAGAGAGAGAGCGCTCATCCACTACACCATGACTTCAGTACTGAAAAGATGCTACATTTGAATTTGGCGCCGAGTAAATTTAACATTAATTATGGAAAGTTTATTTCAAAATGGACATATTCTTCGCTCTCGAATGTATGCTAACAAGCACTACTAACTAGCATTGTCCAGGATAGCATTTTTTGTGCACGTTAACATGCTTCTACCCTTTAGTGCCTTTTGCACCTCATTTTCCAAAACTTTGGGATCCATAAATCTTATTTTTGTTGAATTTTCCAAGCCTGTTTTCTCTACTGTAGATTTAGGAGCTACTTCATCTACATCCATAATACCTGTACTGCTTTTTGCCTTTTTTTGAACTGGATTTTTAGAGGGCATTTTCTCTTTTTTTTGTTTGCCTTTCACACAATAAGCAATGGAAGCTTGCAACTCTTCAAGAGTTATTTCTTGACTTACACAATCTAACTTCCACCCTCGAGAGAACATAGTATCTTGTTTATCTCTTACCATTCGTTCAATAATGAATGCCTTGGGATCTAGTTGATACTCATGGGTCCCAAGTACCCCAATATTTATTTCAATATCAGGATGAGAATCAACTACAGAAATATAATATAGAGTCATTGGTCCTAGATCCTCAAAAGTATCCACGCCCACATCACTAGCAACAAATAGATGAATTTTGTTAAATTGTGAACCCTGAAGACCCCAAATATCTAAGTACCACTGTCGTTTTGTTGATCAGCAGAGGCAAAGTTAACAGTGATCGGAACTTCCACCACTTTTCTTTTCTGAGACATCTTTCACCTGCAACAAAAACCACAATTGTTAATTGTAGTTATTGTATTCTTACACTTTTAAAAAAACTTAAAATATCATATTCAAAAATCACAATATATATCCATGAAAACATTGTGGAGGAGATGAAGAGTATTTCCATCTTGGAGCTCTCAATACATTTATTAGTCTTGCTCTACCACATGGTAGAGCTAGATAAATGCATTCTAGGTGGACTTCAAAGTATTCTAGTGCTGGTTTTTTAATGGATATTATCTCTACCAGGTGGCAGAGCAAGATTAATAAATGTATTGACCAGAATACTTCAAAATCTAGCTCTACCATGTGGTGGAGCTAGAATGCATTCTTCTAGCTCTACCATGTGGTAGAGCTAGACTTCAATGAATGTAACCAGCTGAGGTTGAATGTAACTATGGTAGAGCTGTATTCTACCTAAACCACATTGTAGAGATAGAATGCTTTGAGGTCTAGCTCTACCATGTGGTGGAGCTAGAATTGCATTTGAGGTCTAGCTCTACCATGTGGTGGAGCTAGAATCATAGAGGTAGAAAGCTTTGAGGTCTAGCTCTACCATGTGGTAGAGCAAGAATGCATCAATCTAGCTGTGTTCCATACACATCAACAAAACCAATTACTCCAAGAAGAGACCTACTTCACATGACAAGAACCAAGGAGCTAGAATTACATTTGATCTAGCTCTACCACATGGTAGAGCTGTATTCTACCTAGACCACATCGTAGAGCTAGAATGCTTTGAGGTCTAGCTCTACCATGTGGTGGAGCTAGAATTGCATTTCAGATCTAGCTCTACCATGTGGTGGAGCTAGAATTCATCGATCTAGCTATGTACCATACAGATCAACAAAACCAATTACTCTAAGAAGAGACCTACTTCACATGACGAGAACCAAGGAGCTACAATTGCATTCGATCTAGCTCTACCATGTGGTGGAGGTAGAATGCATCGATCTAGCTGTGTACCATGTAGATCAACAAAATCAATTACTTCAAGAAGAGATCTACTTCACATGACAGAAACAAGCATCTAGAATTGCATTTGATCTAGCTCTACCACGTGGTAGAGCTGTATCCAACCTAGACCACATCGTAGAGCTAGAATGCTTTGAGGTCTAGCTCTACCATGTGGTGGATCTAGAATTGCATTTGAGGTCTAGCTCTACCATGTGGTAGAGCTAGAATGCATTGATCTAGCTGTGTACCATGCAAATCAACAAAACCAATTACTCCAAGAAGAGACCATGATGAGAACCAAGGAGCTAGAATTACATTTGATCTAGCTCTACCACGCGGTAGAGCTCACGTGGTAGAGCTGTATTCAACCTAGAACACATTGTAGAGAAAGAATGCTTTGAGGTCTAGCTCTACCATGTGGTGGAGCTAAAATTAATTTGAGGTCTAGCTCTATCATGTGGTGAAGCTAGAATGCATCGATCTAGCTGTGTACCATGCGGATTAACAAAATCAATTACTTCAAGAAGAGACCTACTTCACATGACAAGAACCAAGGAGCTAGAATTGCATTTGATCTAGCTCTACCACGTGGCACAGCTGTATCCAACCTAGACCATATCGTAGAGCTAGAATGCTTTGAGGTCTAGCTCTATCATGTGGTGGAGCTAGAATTGCATTTGAAGTCTAGCTCTACCATGTGGTACAGCTAGAATGCATCGATCTAGCTGTGTACCATACAGATCAACAAAACCAATTATTAGAATTGCATTTGATCTAACTATACCATGTGGTAGAGCTGTATTCTACCTAGACCACATTGTAGAGCTAGAATGCTTTGAGGTCTAGCTCTACCATGTGGTGGAGCTAGAATTACATTTCAGGTCTAGCTCTACCATGTGGTGGAGCTAGAATTCATCGATCTAGCTGTGTACCATGCAGATCAACAAAACCAATTACTCTAAGAAGAGACCTACTTCACATGACAAGAACCAAGGAGCTACAATTGCATTCGATCTAGCTCTACCATGTGGTGGAGGTAGAATGCATCGATCTAGCTGTGTACCATGCAGATCAACAAAATCAATTACTTCTCAAGAAGAGATCTACTTTACATGACAAGAAACAAGCATCTAGAATTGCATTTGATCTAGCTCTACCACGTGGTAGAGATATATCCAACCTAGACCACATCGTAGAGCTAGAATGCTTTGAGATCTAGCTCTACCATGTGGTGGATCTAGAATTGCATTTGAGGTCTAGCTCTACCATGTGGTAGAGCTAGAATGCATTGATCTAGCTGTATACCATGCAAATCAACAAAACCAATTACTCCAAGAAGAGACTACGACGAGAACCAAGGAGCTAGAAGACATGCCGGGTATGAGTGGAGGCCAAAAGGTACTGCTCTCCGCCACCATGAGGTAAGCATTCTTTAGCTATTGTGTAGCTCTATCATGGAAGTCTTATAGGGTGCCTTGGGGTGTAAAGGTCTCTCTCAACTTCATCGCCATTTGAGTAGGGACTGCTCGAAGCACCCATCTTGGGGTAGCCGAGCGACCAAAACTTTACCTCTTGTGACAAGTTGGGCCACTGAATCCCCCACATTCATGGAGAGTTGGTTAAGCTCTTAAGTGATGAGGTCAAAGTAGTTCCCCGGTCGAAAGGTAGCCAAGAACTGTAGCCTAAGGGTGGCCCAATCCGGGAAGTGGTTGATGGGAAATTGACTGTACCACTGGTCTCAGCACTTTCTTCCCGGATTGTCGGGAACAAGACCAAGCGTGCATCATCTCGCTTGAGACCTCGTGAGTCACACATAGTGAGGAACCGCCACACATGGTCTTCTGCATCTTCAGTGATGGTACCTTTGAAGGTTGGTAGCTTAACTTGCACGTGGTTAAGGACAGTAGCCAATGGCTCTAGCCCTAGGGGTAGAAGAGGAAGATGCTGAGGGAAGAGTAAGGGAATGAGGAAGAACCCTACGATGACTAGTTTGAAGAGGAGAATTAAGGGGTGAATCACCTCTAGAAGCTCTAGTCTTTGGGGGCATGCACAACACTCCTCTCACCACATAATCAAAAATCACCAAAAAGAAAGAAAGAAAATTTAAGACTATCCTTGACCCCCCTAGGAGAGTCCCATCCTGATTGTCAAACTTTGTCTAAGCTGTAGATGACTCCACCCACTCGCTAGGGAACTTGAGGACAATTGACACAAACACTAGGGGTGGGGGAGAAGGGAGCGTGGATCCTCTCTTAGGGAAGTATCCCTGCCAAGGATGAGTCAACCTCACTAGCTAGACATGCAAGTCCTATGCTCTACACTGTCTACCGTGCTCTTCGACCACCACCTAGCACCACAGTACCCCTACATGCCTCTCACTCACACCACACACACCACTCACACCTCACTCACGTCGCTCACCTTGCTCACACAAATAGATAGAAAAAACACCAATAGAGCGCAACACTGTATACCAATTGTAGGCCAGAATGCTACTACAAGAGAGACTCTTCTTCAATAGAGAATGTGCTACAATCAATGGGATAGAAGAGAGTGTCCTCATCCCTGAGAGTGTGTCTGAGAATGTGTGTCCCAGACCGTGTTACCAATTGTAGGCCAGAATGCTACAAGAGAGACTCTTCTTCAATAGAGAATGTGCTACAATCAATGGGATAGAAGAGAGTGTCCTCATCCCTGAGAGTGTGTCTGAGAATGTGTGTCCTGTTACCGAGAGTGCTCCCTTATCTCCTCTTTGGGTGTCCTCCACCTCGGGTGGTGCTCAAGAGGATCTCGAAGAGTATCTCTCCCTACCTTAGGAAAGGGAGAGGGGAAAGGAAGAAGGTGCTCAGGATCTCAAAGAGGATCTCTCTGTGCCTTGGGAAAGGAAGAGGGGTGTTGCCTCCATGAGTGCCATTTGAGTTGGCCATAAAGGTCGGAGATGTCAGAGGGCATCGGTGTTCGGCGATCGGGGCACACATGCGGTGATGACGGTTGGAGCCATCGGAGGCACTGGCAGTTGGAGTGGTCAGAGCACTAGCCGGACGAAGTAGCCGAAGGGCACTGCCAATTTGATGGTGGTCAGAGCCATCGGAGGGCACCGGCGGTGACTGCCGTCGGAGGGGTCGGAGAAGATGTGTTGAGATTCAAGCTCGATGTCAGTGTAAGCCAGCTATGCTATGTGCTGGCAGATTAGGTAGGAACATGTGTGAGACATAAATGACCACATGTCCAGCTGGTCATAGTGTGTGGACATTAGCTAGGGTTAGATGTGTGTGGACACAACTCATAGTGTTGTGTGTATTATGGATTATTGCATTATGCTTTGTGTGAGAGTGGAGATGGCTTCCCTCTATGGTTAGGGTTTGCTCCTGTGTGTATGTCTCCTTCCCCTCTACCGTTCTTTCAACATGGTATCAGAGCCTTGTGTTGTTTATTAGGGTTTATGAGTGAGTGAGTGAAGAGGGAGAAGAAGCTGTGAAGCTTGCCATTGAAGCTGTGAAGCTTGGAGCACACCAACTACTATCAGATCTAAGAGCTTGGCCTACGGGTAAGGTCTTCTAAACATCCTTGAGTGGATTGTAGGTGATTCAGGCAAAAACAAAGCAAGTTAGAGCAAATCAAAGCAAAGAAAATTTCTGGTTATTGGCAACTCCTATGCAAGCCCTAAACTCATTTTGGAGCAATTTGGATGCATATGAATGTATGGAAATTTCTGGTTTTTGAGCCCTCACAAAACAAAGAAAAGGAGGTGAAGATTTGATGCATTTGGAGCATGTTTTTGGCAAAAATCCAAGCATTGACTGGTTGCACACATACCCAAGTGTGTTGGGGACTTAATTACCTCACCAATTACCAACTTAAACACTCCCAAAGCCCTAAGGAGCAGGCGGCGCATTCTGCACAGGGAAACAGAGCAGAATTTTGATATATTTGAAGCAAGGAGGTCGATTAATACTTGGTTGGTTAATTACTTTCACAATTTCTTTAGCAATTGGTTGCTATACACATTGGAGAAGAGGGCTACATGGTTGGTTTGATCAATAATGCTTAATTGAGTTGGGAATGAGCTGATTAAACAGGCTGTACTGGTTGCAGAGAAATAGAGCAATTTTAATTGAGCAATTAATCTTTGGTCTTAAACAATTGGACAAATTCCTCTTACATGGAGTTAGTGGACACTATTGCTAAGCTAATGAATGCCTGGTTGCTCAATTTGGACAAATATTGAAGAAATTAGAGCCATTTTACTACTGGTTTTTCTGGTTTTTTTTGTTTTTCCCAAAACAGAGAAAGGGGTTTTCAAAAATTGATCTGTACACATGTCATGGTGTTGATATTCAACATTGAGGTTGTCTAGGTGTCAATGCAAGTTGCCCATACTTGATTACACCACTACATTGTGATTTGGAGCCTTGGAAAGCGCATCAAAGCAGGGTATCCCGGACTGCGTGAGTCAGTTCATTTTGAATGCGTACAGGTTGATTTTCTACATCAAATTTGAAGATTGTTGGCTACCTTGGAGTATCTGGAACATTCATTGGAGTGTGGTTGAGCTAAGGAAGACTCATTTACAGATTTGAAGTGTGTGGAAGGTGTATGCATTGAGCAAACATGTCGGATAATCCAGTACAGATTGTTGGTGAAAAGCTGGATAGGAAGAATTTCCAGGCATGGAAGTACAGGATCAAGCGTTTCTTGGAAGGAAAAGGATTTTGGAATCTCATTGCAGGTGCTGAGCCAGAGCCTGAACTACCCCGACAACCTACACAGTAGCAGGTTATTGCTCACAAGCAATGGTCAGAAAGAGCATTCAAAGTGCTGCATTATTTGTCTATATGTATTTCTGATGCTATGCTCATACACATACAAGATCCTGAGAATCCCAAAGATGCATGGGATACTTTGGTAAAGATGTTTGATAGAGACACGAGTGCTCGCAAGTCTCAATTGCAACAACAGATACATAATGTAAAAAGGAATAAAAGGAACATATATGATTATGTGCAAGAAATCAAGAAGTTTGCAGATGCATTGGCCACAATAAATGCCCCCATGCCTGATGATGATTTGGTGGATATTACCTTGCGTGGTCTTGGCAAAAGGAATATAAATCATTTGATACATCTATCTCAGTTCGGAGTACAGGTTTACTAGACTTTGATGAGTTGGTTTCACTCTTGCTTGTTGAGGAAATCTGTGAGATCCCTGTTCCCACCGAGCAACAGATTCGGGGTACTAGCAGCGGAAGTAGCACTTCTCGCGCGGGACAGGGGTCCCAAATTCGGGGCCTCGTCCATGGCTATCCGGACAAGAGACTAATCCGTCGATTTTTTCGAAAACCGGACTCGAAAAAACTTCTCTTACCCGGAAAGCACGGGCGATTCCACCAGGAAAACTTTTTACTCTAACGTAGTCAAGACCATTACTGATCAAGCTGATCCGATTGTACCTATAAAGATACTCGGTCAGATCAAGGAAGAAACTTGCACTTGGATCATTGGGATCAATGCTTTTTTCCCCATCAAAGAGGCACAGCCGTTGATTCCTATCCATAGAATAATTACTATCCGAGATTTACTTTCTCTATCGTAATAACAGAAATTGAGTCTCGATTTACGGATCCATTAGTCCAGCCTAACCCCATCCAGTCCCATGGGTTAGCCAACCGCCCAACCACTGTAGTGATGGGATCCAATTAGGAATTTGGTTAGGTTTTTTCCCGGGTACCAAGGAAAAGAGTTCCCAGGCCCCCTAGCCGGATATTCATGCAAAAATAAAACTAGTCACACCACTTACACACCCAATATGAAATTGCCTTTTTCACAGATTCAATCAGTTTTAAAACAATCCTTTAATGAAACCATAGTATCACTGAACACAATCTTCCAAATTATCCGGTTGATTCTTAATTTCCCATCATTCCTTCATCAGAGTATCTATGGCATTTGAGATCGTACATAGACTTGGAGGCCTTACAATCATATGATGTTCAATTGTTTAAAGTTACTCCTGAAAAATGTGATGGTGTCCTCAAATTTGTGCTAAAGCTTGATGAGTGTCAAATTGTGTAGGAGAGAAAGTTAGAAAGGGTTACCATCACATTGATGAACATGGCACTTGATACATCTATTCTAAAAGATAATCCTAGATGGTTTAGTGTTCAATCTGAAAATAATATATTGTCTTTGGGATCATTTGAGGTAAAATTTATTAGATTTGGATATGTTTGTGAAAAAAGAATTACATATAAAAACACTGATGGGTGTTGCATTTCTATGTTTCTTATGTATTGCAGGTAGAATAAGAGAATTTTGATGTTCTGCATTGGGTCTTTCATAAGACATCGATACCCGAGATCATGAAGGAGCAGAGAAATGGCAAACTCTTGGGTGTGGAAGGCATGGGACAATATAAGGTGGAGTGGCATATGGCGGGTGATCTTAAAACTCTGAAATGTATGCACAATTTGTTAAAGCATGCCAATTCAAAAAGTCTTTGCTTATATTGCATGTGCAGTGCAAAGGTGTTTGATAAGAGGTATTGGAAGAAGGCATCGGATAGGCACTTGAAAGACCCAAACTTCAAGCCAATTCTCGATATTCCATTGTCAAGTGTCCACATTTGTATAATGCATACTCTTTGCAGAATCATTTTGAAAAACTCTTATTTTTATACATATGTTTTGCATGAACTCTACAGCCCAATATAGCAAAGGTTACATCCATCAAAGCACTAGAGAAAGTTCTATCAGACATTGGTTTGCATGGTGGACATGCAAAAATTGAACAAGATGAAAAAAGGTCTAAGGATGGGAAGAATGTACCTAAGAAACCTTCCATTGGGGGTGTTAAAGCAAGAAGGTTTCTATTTGAACCAACACCAAAAGGTCATAGTAGAAGAAGACAATCAGTGTGCAGATCATAAAATATAGCAGATGGAAGTGCGTTCATAATGCAGTAGTAGACCATACAGACAATGGTCAAGCAAGAACATGGAAAGCCAAGGTGTGGAAATCTCTAGACACTATGTTTAAGTTCTGTGACAAGAAAGTGTGGATGAAGAAAGACCATGAGATATTTCAAACAGTGCTAGATGAGTTCAAGAGATCAATGATTGATGCATGGATAGATAAACACATCACCCACTATATGGTATTAGATTGATTATGAATTGAACTAGTTTTTAAATTGTATATTGAAAAATATACTAATTAATGTATTCTTTTATTCTCTTGAAGCATATTATATACCATCATACCCCTTCGTTTGCAAAGAAGTATGGTAGTTTATCAATATGGTCGACCCAGGGAATGGAGAAAACACATTATCAAGAACGCTCCGAGTATTTCAATTATACAAGACATGGGAGAAGCAAAAAAAGCTAACAGTTTAAAGGAATTACATCAGTGGACATATAGGAAGCTTGTACACAAAGCCAAAAATAAGCAGTAGTTCAAAGCATCTGAAATTAATCAAGCAGTAAAACTTGTGAATAAATAAAGAAAACAAGATATATGGAGGAGATCTAATGCAAGTATTAAGCATGCAAAATGGTGAGGAATAAAACAAAGAAATGGAAAGATTTGGATACCCATAGATCCATGATTAACATTTCAAATTCAAAAATGATCATATGCAAAAGTGTCATGATGTTACACGAGAGAGAATATTATTACAAGAGATAGGAATATCCTACTACTCCTTAACCTGCTCACTAACATCCTCGGGTGCATGAAGCCTTGCCCTTTTTGAAGATGGCTCTACAACATCCTGTAACTGTAAAACTGGAGGAACCCTCAGTTTTGTGAATCTGAGAAGCTCCCTTTTGCCATAATCACTTAGCGTATTGGGATCCTTAACCCCACATTCCAATCCATAAGCAGTATAGGCTAAGTAATATTTACTCCTTAAAGTGCATAGACTCTAGGGCCCTACCCAAAGATTCACTACTTCTTCAAAAGCATCTTTGTCTACATTCCACCTGACGAGAAATTCCCCAAGATATCTGGATAATGTCTTGATTGCAAACAAAGGAAATTCTGCATTATCTTTCGAGAGATTTTTGTGGAATATAATGAATTGTGGAAATTTCAATCGGTTTACCATCTGCTTTGTGTTTTAACTTGTAAACCCACTTAGTACCAATGGCCTTCTTACCATGAGGTAGATCTGTCAAATACTAGGTGTCATTCTTGAGTTTAGAGTTATACTCATCCTGCATAGCATGCATCCACAATGATCATCATCCTATGCTTCCTCAAAGGAAATAGGTTCCTCCTCATAAGATAAAGTAGAAATGAGAACATGATCCACATGAGAATAATCTGCATGATGAGAACCTGCACGAGTTCTACTAGGTAAAGGAGCTGCCAACTTGCTATCCCTCAATGTCTTCACAAGCCATTTTGGCATACACCTAAATTCTTCTATGGTTGCTCTCTCCTCATCCACTACATCCTCAATAATTGTCTCATTAGAAGGCTGATTTGCAAGCTGATTTTGCACCTACAAAGGCTAAATTTCAGCACTTGGTTGAGCATTCAATTACTCTACATATGGCTACCCTCCATTAAACAAAGGTAGGAGCGAATCAAACATGTCTTGTGAACATGCATTCTGCTGTTTTTTTGCATCATGAAAGCATGGGGGCTGAATTGAGTTTTCGATAAAAACAACATCTCTACTTACTAAAATCCGCTTTGAGGCTGGATGGTAGAGTCTATATCCCTTGCTTTCTGAATTGTATAGCACAAATATGCATTTAACTACCTTATCATCAAGTAAGTTGTTGCGCTCAAGCACAAGAGCATAAGCAAGACAACCAAAAACACACAAATGAGCCACAAAAGGCTTTCTGCCATGCCAAGCTTCATATAAGGAGTTTTAGACTGTAAGGTCTTGGTAGGACATTTGTTCAACACATAGTTGCCTCTAACCAAAAACCATGGGGTAAATCTTGATCTTTCACCATATATCGTGCCATCTCCACATGAGAGACATGTTCTTCCTCTCAGCCACACCATTTTGCTGAGGTGTGTATGGCAATGTATATTGATGCCTTATGCCTTTTTCAGCCATATATGCATGAAATTCCTTGGACATATACTCCCTCCCTTGATCTAAATGAAGGGTGCCAAATTTACATTCACATGCATTTTCAGCCATGGATACGAAATGCTTAAAGCACATAAAAATCTCTGACTTCTGCTTTAATGGATACACCTAACTATATCTGGGAGAGTAATCATCAATAAAAGTGATGAAGTAGAGATATCCTCCAATAGATGGTGTCCTCATAGGACCACATACATCACTATGTATAAGCTATAATTTCTTAATAGCTCTCACAGATCTATCCTTTGGAAATGATGCCCGATGCATTTTACCAAGAATACACCCCTCACATACATGTCTAGTAGGGGTCTCAAGAGTTGGCAACTCAGACACCATATCATGCCTTTGAAGGCATAACAAACTGCCATAATTCAGATGACCAAATTATGCATGCCTAATTCCACATCATTCATAGCACTAGTTGTACAGATTGAGCAAGCATCATGCTGCAACTTCTCAAATACATCCATCTTATATAGGCATGAAACAAGGTACATGAGGCAATGATAGAATAACCATCATTTCTATCCTGAACTATATATCTGTCATCCACAAATTTCACCGTCGAGCCTGACAAGGCTAAGGCTGAAACTGACACAGCAAGTTCTTAATAATGCCTGGCACATATAAAACTTTCAAAAGAGTAAATGCGCCCCCATTTGTAGTAGTGAGCACAACTCTACCAACTCCTTTAACAGGATATGAGGAACCATTTGCACATGTGATAGTTCTTGCACTTGGGACAGATTCCAGAGATGAGAACAAACCTTTTTGTGAAGTAATGTGCTTACTAGCACCACTGTCAAAGTACCAAGCATCTGATTCTGCCCCACTGACATGCATACATCATGAACAGAAGGGTCATAACTTCAATGTACAATCCATGCCCAATCATCTTGATCAAAACTTACAGATTCCTTCTTCTCTGCACTTGGTGTAGATGCATCAGCCACCACAGCCATGCCCGATTCTTTCTTTTTCTCCTTCTCTAGCCTTTTCTTGCACTCATGTATGTAGTGCCTGGTTTTCTGCAATAGTGACACTTACCCTTCTTTTTAGGCTTATCACCTTCTTTCTCAGCATCCTTACTTGAGGATTTTGATTTTGGCTAATAGCCACCATACAAAGAAGCTTTACCTTTGCCTTTCTGATTGGCAACAAAAGCTTGGTCACCAACTTGAATATTTGATCTGTTTTGCCTAGACTGCTCTTCTTGCAAGAGTACTAAAACTAGATCATCAAATATAAGGGCATTTGGATTTCCCTTCATCATGAGTCTAAGGGTAGAGGCAAAACTCTGATAAGAATCTGGCAATGCATTGAGAACTGTGGGCACCAATGTACTATCAGGATATATCTCATCCACACTAGCAAGATGCTCCTTAAAATCTTTGATCTTGGTCAAGAAGCTATCCATTGAGTCTCCCTCATTCATGTGCTTAGACTCCATGCAACACGTGCTTCATTGCGCACACCTGATATAATGCCAGCAAGTGCATCCCATGCCTGTTTTGAAGTCTTACATGACCGAATATGAGGAATAATGCTTCGCTTCATAGAAAGTGCAAGCAATGCATGTGCATGTGCATCACTTCCATTCCGTCTCGTTTGAGCAATAGTGGGAGGTACTGGTGGTGCATGTGGGGAGCCACATCTGTATCAAATTCTACTTCAAAGGCACCTAGAGCACTTGGTTGCATTGGTAGTTGTGAAACAAGACGAGTTTCACTACCACTCATAAGACCATCATCACCTCTGATTCTTCCAGAAGGTAGCGTTTCCCGGTTGCTTCGTTCTCCCATACACCTTCTATTTTCATTTCGTGCACCTATGCATATCCACTTGGCCATGCAACATTCATCTATTTCCTAAGGTTTCAAACATACTCAAAAAGCTTATTTTTTTCCTGGACTTTGGGATAGGCACATCCTTTGAACATATATCTTAGGCACAAAAAACTCGAGGGTCCACTATATGTAAACCCTCTGTATCACGTGCGTTCAAGGTCTACTTTGAAAATCCCTTATCTCTGAATGTTTTATGATTAAAACGCACCCTTTTTCTATTCAACATGTGAATACCCCCTTTAAATGGTACCCTTCTATATGTAAAAAAAGTGTAAAAAGGGGATTTTAAAAATCCCTTCTATTGAACCCACGTGCTACACTTGCATATTTATGAGTGACACCCCCCCAAGCAAAAAAACCTATCAATGCCATCACTCGAGAGCAGCTAGAGTCCCATACCTTTGCATAGGCATGGTTGCTGACACAATGAAAAGGGCCAAGGCAAGGTATCTAGAGGCGCATCCCATAGACATGCAGTTTTGATGAGTAGACGAAAGAACCAGATTGGGCCATGAGTAGCATGAATAGGGCCTATGAACCAAGGTATGCCCAAGACCACTTGATCCAATTTGTTTCAGGGAGCATTGCAACATAGAAGTAGGAGAAGAAGGTGGATGGGGCAAGCCATAAGCATCTAAACTGTATGATCCAGAGTCAAGAATATTTGGATGCAAATTTTTTCCGGAACAACAACTGTGGGCTTCACTTTTGCTAGCGCAACATCCATCATGATCACCAGGTGTTGGCGGTCAACCAGCCCATTTATGTGACAATTTATCAAATTTTTTAATTAAAAGGTAAGGCAAGACTCTTTTAGGAAAGTCAATTTGCATATTTTTTCAATATGTATAAATACGACAAAGGTTTCTTTGACACTAACTGGGCCTTGAAATTGTCTCAATACAAAAAGCTCTCAAAAAAGTTATCTAAAAATATTAAAAACTACTCATTTATGATTTTCTAGTATAAAAGAAACAATTTGATACAAACAAAAATCTAACTAAATAAATTACTAGGACTCTAGAATGTAATGTTACAACTTAAAATCCAAAGAAATGGCTTGGACAACATTCAACACAACCAGTCTAAATGGTACACGAGATATATTAACTATGTATATAGAGACTCCCTTTTTAGTATTTTTTTGGTATTGTTTGAAATGTATTTAAATAATTATCAAAAGATTTACCCAATGTTGGGGGGGTTTTATGAGGACCTTGATCAAGGCCCTTTTGAATTAGATTTTAAAGAAATTTGGCCTAAAAATTATAGTGTGAAATTTATTTGTTTCTCTTAACTTCCTCTTGGATACCATGTAGAAGGACAATGTGTATGTTTTGTAAAATTATCTCTTGTACGTTGGTTTACCAAGAAGGAGCCTAGAACCTTTTTTAAAGTGTGAATAACTTTACATTTCTCACACACACACACACACATTGGAGAAGCGCAAAAGAATATAACCCTTTCCAAAAAAGGTACTTTTATTAGACATTGATCAAGCCATAAGATAAATAATCCCATGTAGAACCTTTCAAAAAAGTTATCAAACACCTTATGAAGTTTGTCAAAAGCCATTCCTTACAAGCGTGAAATTTGACGGCTTCAAAGACATTGTAGCCTTCAATTGGGAAGGCTACCACTAAAAGGAAGTTTGCAAATAAAGGCCATAAAAGTAAATTTTCCTTAATAATCAGCTTCAAATGAAGACCAAATAGCACCTAGGCCTTCACTTTTGATGTGTAGGATAGAGTTGCAAATTTCGAGCCTCCTTCCTTAGACTGCTTGATGCTCCAAATTCACTATCCCCATTCCCCAACATTAGATCTTACAATTGAACCATTTTGACTACACCCATGCTTTCAAGAGGATTTTACGCCACAACCATCTAGTTTAAAGGTCCAAGACTTACACTTAAACAACTACTTATGGTACCTACCTTCCCAAGATGTAGAAGCTTAGTTAGTGCAAATGAATGTGGCATGTGCACTATAAACAAGCACAAATGTATAGATGTAAGCATTTGTGTATGCATATATATCAACATGTATGCATTTACGTACATATGTGTATATATAAACATTCTTCGTAGCAGGTTTGCTTTGTGTGTTTTTAAGTAATGCAATAACAGTTTGCTCTTTTTAGCTTGCATGGTTGATATCCCATGCTTTTGAATATTTTTCTTTTCATACTCTGTGTCTTTAAGATTTTCCATAGCTATTTTATGAATTATAAAAAGTAGTGACTTGCTCATTCCCTAACTAGTCTTATTCTTTCCCTTACAGGCCTTATATCCTCTATTTCTGATAGATTTCCATATTCTGGCATGCCCCTACATTTCTATAAATCCATTCCTTGGAAATGATGTGTTGCAAATTAGAGGACTCCTACTTAATCAATGCCAAGAAAGTGTGTAGTAAAGTCTTTCTTTTATAGAGCCGAAGTGCCATCTTGCCCATTTTTAGCATTTTTGCCACCCATCAGCTTATATGGACACAAACACAAGGTGCCCATGAAGAAGAACACTGAAATGCTAAAATGTGGGCAATATTGCAATAAAGTTGTCAAGTTTGAAGGTAGGGCCACCCATGAAAAGTTAGGCCTGATTGCATGCACAAGCATAGAAAGAACAAAATCATAAAGGATATTAGCTTAAGCATACAAAAAAATTAGAAGTAGCTAGCGTCTTGATATATACTTGCTAAGTTATAAATTAGCTTATGCAAGAGCATACATGTCAACAAGAGCACTGCCAAGCACAAGAGCATCTTGCAGCAAGCTCTATCTCGTAAATTTCATCATCAATGTGTTTGCCCTTGCTGGTGGCTCCTATAGTGCAATCGTACCATTCGGAGGGATGCCCTCATGCCCTCATGTTGCATGCATTCAAAACAATTTCTGAACTTGGCCATGTTGTGCATATCTTGCAATTAGTACACCCTAAGAGACAACATCCGAAGAAGTAAGCTCCTCATGCATGCACTATGCTTTTGCACTAAAACTTTGCATAATATCATTTTGCAACACCGTTGTCTTGCAATATCATTAGGAATTTGTTTCCTCTTGTCAAGGGCTCCAATAAGGAGGGATGTCCTCACACTTACTCATATTCATAATAGTTCAAAGCATCTTGGCTTTTGCCCGTGTCCTACTATTATAGTAATCCGATTAGAGATTACGTCCCTGCTCTTATGCATGTCAAGTAATGCTTTTTCTTTTGCAAGCGCATCAAATTTTGCATACACATTCACTAAAGAGTCAGAGAACTCCTTGAGAAACCCCCAAGATCCATCAATTCTACAAAGACTCCTTAGTAAATTTATGCTTGAAGTCTGTGGGTATATTGGGCCTACGTTGCCAACAAAAGAGTAGAAGATGCTAATGTCTTCATATTTATTTGCTAAGTCATAAATTTGTGACAAATGTTTTTACAAATGAACAACTACATTAGCCATAGCCAATTCTGAGTGAGGGGAGATCCCTCGCCTTTCTTTTTTTTGTGTGTTTATATTATATAAAGAGTATAATATGTATATAACTATACGATATATATATATATATATATATATATATATATATAATGTGTTTGTGTATGTGTGTGTGTGTGTCTTATTATGATAAAAATGTTGATTTTTAAAAATAATTTAATAATTAAATATATATTCTCTCTTTTAATATATACATGTATTATATATATATATATATATGTATGTATGTATGTATGTATATGTATATGTATGTATGTATTGCAACATTCTCTCTCTCTCTCTCTCTCTCTCTCTCTCTCTCTCACTCTCACTCTCACTCCTAGAGATAGATATATATACATTATACTCTATATATAATATAATATAATATGATATAGATGTATGTATGTATGTATGTGTGTGTGTGTGTGTGTGTGTGTGTGTGTGTGTGCAAATATATGTAAATATATAAATAAGTATATACATATAAAGAGTATACTATGTATATATCTATAGCGGAGAGAGAGAGAGACAGAGAGAGAGAGAGAGAGATAATATTTAAATACACACACACACACACACATTTACACATACATACATACATACATACATACATATATATATATATATATATATATATATATATATATATATATATATACTTTGTATGTTTATTATTTAAATACATATATATCTATAATATATATGTGTGTGTGTGTGTGCACGTGTGTGTGTGTGTGTGTGTATGTATGGATGTATGTATATATACACATATGTGTCTGTGTGTGTGTGTGTGTGTGTGCACGTGCAAATATATGCAAATATATAAATACATATATAGATTATATACTGTGTATATATCTATAGTGGAGAGAGAGAGAGAGAGAGAGAGAGAGAGAGCTAATTAATATATATATATATATATATGTGTGTGTTTATTATATAAATATACATATATTTATATAGTAAATATAAATTTATATTATAAACATATCATAAATATGTACATTTATATTTATTATATAAAGAATATAAAAAGAATGTATGTATGTATGTATGCATGCATGCATGCATGCATGTATGTATGTATGTATATATAAAGGCTCGACACCACCAAGGGTAGGTCAAGACTAATCGGTGGAGAAAAATAGTATTTTGTTTCTTTGTTTATTCTTTTCAAGGTTTTCAAATACATTGATGTACCACAGGAGAAAAAGAAACCTTCAGGTTTGTTGTAGAAAGCTAGGAATGCATATGGGTTTGACATGCATACGACATAAAAAACATCTATTTGTTATAAAAAATATATATATATATATTTTTATATAAATATTTAATAAATATAAATATTTAATATTTAATCATACAATAAATAAATATATCATAAATATAAACTTATAAGTTTATATTTATGTGTGTGTGTGTATATATACACACACACACACATAAATATACATATAAACGTAATTATTTATTTCTTATAGTAGATTTATAATAAGTATATATATATATATTAAACATTTTTAATATTTTAAAATCCAAAATATATATTTTGTTTATCATATAGCAAATATATAACAAATATATAGTAGGCGGGTTAGACCCACTCGAGCCATCCATCTAATTGACACTATCTCTATATCTCTAACTCTATCTCTCTCTCTCTCTATATATATATATATGTGAAGAGTTTTACGAACTTGCTATGTGGCAAAAATTTGGGGGTTTGGGATGCAATTTAGAGGTTCGAGGGGTAGGCTCCTATTACTCTAGGAAGAGAGGTAAGGTCCCGTAATTCTAGGAATTTAAAAAATATCAAGTGGGAAATTATATAGGTGTGAAGCATGGGTTAGTCCACTAGTATTATCTTAAGGAAGAGTTTCATAAAGCTACCATGTGGCAAGAATTTGGATATCTACATGTATATAGTGCTAGTATATAGGGCTATAAAACATGCTCTCTTGTGGAATGTTTACATATACACATTGCATGCCTTATGTCGGATTATCGAAAAGTTGGTGTTTCTATATATTGGATTTGCTTGGAAGCTTTGTCCTAAGAAACAAAAGAAGCAGGCTATTCAAGCATTAGAGAGGTTCTTTTCTGACATTGGTCTTCATGGAGGAGATGTTCATATAACAAAGGATCTAAAGAAATCAACAAACGGCAAAGAAGTTCATGTCAAGCCATCTATCGGTGGGGTCAAAGCCAGAAGGTTTCTATCAAAACATTAGTGTGCAAAAGAAGACTTAAAAGACAGTCAAGGTATGTTTCCAAAGTAAAGTATCAATTGTGGAAGTTGGTACACAATGTACTAAAAGACCATGAAGTGGATGGTCTTGCAAGAAATGTGAAGTCACAAGTATGGGAGGCTCTCGACAAACTTTTCATAATTTGCAACAAGCACACTTGGAGCAAGGATGACCATCGGGCATTTGAAGAAGAGCTAAATACTTTTGGAAAATCTATGAAACAAGCTTGGACTGAGACTGTAACATTACACATTACATGGTAATAAATTTTAGAAACTTTCCTTAGCCACATAGTGTAAACAATTCACACTACAAAGTAACACGTTTTATATTATTTGTACAACATATAATCTACAACCACCTATTTTTTTGCTAAAAAATATGGATGCCCTGCAATTTGGTCTACACAAGGGATGGAAAAGTCTCATTACACATCACGTAATGCTTTCTTCAAACATACATAGCATTTTGGGGGATCTCAAAAAGAAAATAGTATGAAGCAAGTTTTCCAATGGTTCTACCCAAGGAATCCTGTAAAGATTGCACATCAAGAGGACACTTAAAAGCTCATAACTGAAATTAGCATTCAAAATTTTCCAAAAGCAAAGAAAAAGGAAAATTCTTGATAGCTCAACAGGTGCACACAAGTATGCAGAGTGGAGATAAACAAAAATGTAATTTCAACCATCGCTGGGTTGATAGATAGGGAGCTAAACATTTAGCTGCATATTAAAATGCAATGTACAAGCATATTTAAGTTCCTATTTGTCTCTAAATATAAACGTTTTTGATAATTTTCTACTAAGTAATTACATGTGCAATTTTCCTACATTTGCTCCCATAGCCTACAAGTGGGTACTTTCTTGTTATTTTGATTGGTGGTGTCTTTTTTTTCAAAAGGCATTGCTCTTCTAGGTCTTCAACAATAGGATCATCTAGCTTTTTATGTGATTGATCTCCTTCACTTTACAAAATCTATGGCTTTGGTGTAGCTGCTTCTTTGTATACCTGATAAGATGATGATGCTTACCATGACCATGACCATCCAACATTAAAGGGTCTTTTATGCCACTTGGATTATAGTGCATATGCAGTATAGCTCAGATAATATCCAGCTAGAGCATTGCTTGCCTAGATAATATCCAGCTCTAGAGCATTGCTTGCCTAGATAATAGCCAAAAATATTGAGAGCGTAGAGCTTCTCAATCAATATAATCTTGTCCTTTTGGCTATTGATCAGATGTCCTCCAAGAAATTGAGATAAACTTTTCAAGAAGAAAACAGCAACTTTCCCATCATTGTTGTTGAAATGCCAATGATAAATTAGCATCTTTGCAGATGATAGCTTGCTATTGTAGTGTGACAAACTAGATGATTGACCAAGGCTTCTCTCTCTTCTCCCAAATGATCTCAAAAGGAATCTTTCATCTTCAATCAACACAACTGAAATGAAGAAAACAAAGCTTTAATGAACAAATATAGTAGCATGACAACTTGACACTTCGAATATAAAAAGACAAACCTTCATATTCTCATCTACTTCCAATTGCTTGTCTTACCATAGAAAAATGCTTCTTTCAGAAGAGTCCTCTGATGGTTCCTCAATCTTTATGTCCTTGTTAAGCATGTCATATTTGAGATCCTTTTGCACTTGCTTAAATGCTGCATCATCCATCTCTTGACTCTTCTCAAACTTGGTAGCCTCCTCAAAATAGATAGCCAATGACTCTTGTGAGTTGAATTTGTCCCTGCAAAGAGATGTAATGATCATCCTCATCAATGAACCCAAAATCCAAAGTGCAAGATTGGGAAATCATTGCAAGTGCATAGTCCTCCCTCAAATTCAATATACATTTTATATCATATAGCAAAACATACTCCACATCTCCAATCCTAAAAGTTGGCAGCAGTGGAACAACATGATTAGAGTTGTCAATGTCCAGAGCTTGATCATCAACTGTTGTCTTCAATGTCTATGACCTTAAAGAAATAAGGTATATAGTAGCAACTTCTTCCTTCTTCTTCTCAATGCTGATGTCTTCCTCTACATCCTTTTCATCGGCCTCCTCTTCTTGAAGGGAGGGCTGGGGCCGCATTGGGAGCATCTTCCCTAATCTCGTTATTGCGCGCTCCTCTTGAGGCAATATTTTGACGTCTCCGAGAAGAGGCCATCTTAGGCGTTGCCTTGTAGAGCTTGCTGCTGCGATCGAAACGCTTCAGTCGGATCTGAATTCTGTTTGTTTGCTCACCGTATGAGCAAAAGAGTATGACACACGAACCCTTTCTTAAGGCAAAAAACCCTTATTAAAGTCTACGCAAATGGGGGGGGATTGTGAGATGTTCTTAAGGCTAAAAACGTGGAGAGGGCTATGAGGGGCTACTGTAAGTCTCTTCACACAGGGGGAGAATGAAAAGATGCAGGGGGGAAGAGAGCTTGAGCTCTTGCAAGCACACACACACACTCACAAAACCCTAATAGAGAACACACAAGGTGAGAGGCTGAAAAACTTCTTCTTCTCTACTCAACACTCAACACACCATATACAAGAATAAGAGTACACACAATATGAAAGGTACTCAACCAAATACATACACGGGTTCTCTATAGTGTGAACCCGACTAAATGAGCTGGCGCTATAACTATGCCAGTCTCTAGAGTGGCTGTCACACAGCCTGTCATCCCACTGGCCGCATATCACCCAAGATCTCACCAACCATGCCAGTGGTGTAAGTGTGGGGCCTATCCCCCAAGCAGGTCATCAGTGTCCCCCCAAGCGGGTCATCAGTGTCCACCGCCTCACTAGAGCTCGATATCTCAACACTCCCCCTCGAGCTCAACTCCATCTCATGTACACCAAAGCGAAGCCCTGAATCTGCGGAGCTTCTCTGTACTTAATGCTTTGGTGAAGATGTCAGCTACCTGATCCTCTGTGCTGACATAAACAAGGTCAAGGTCTCCTGCCAAGACCTTCTCTCTGACAAAGTGATAGTGGACCTCTATGTGCTTCGTACGAGCATGAAAGACTGGGTTCCTGGCCAACTGTATACTGCTAAGGTTGTCACAGAAAATGACAACTTGTCTATCCACTGATAGACCCAAATCTGCAAGTAGCTTTCTCAACCAAGCTACCTCACATGCTGCCATAGCAGCCCCTCTGTACTCGGCCTCCGTACTCGATAGAGCAACCGTAGGCTGCTTCTTACTGCTCCAAGTCACAGCAGCACTCCCCAAAGAAAACATGAATCCACTGGTAGATCTTCTATCTGCCCAATCAGCATCTGTGTACCCATGTACACATATCTCTATCCCAGTCTCATAGAATAGTCCACAATGCAAAGTAGACTTCACATACCTCAGTATGCGTCTCACAGCATCCAAATGTGGTTTCCGTGGAACCTGCATAAACTGACTCACCAACCCAACAGCATAGCTCAAATCTGGTCTGGTGATCGTCATGTAGATCAAACTTCCTACTATGCGTCTGTACATAGTAGGATCCTCCAAGATCTCTCCTGAATCTGCACTCAACTTGCCATTCTGATCCAATGGCACAGAAATAGGCTTACAGCCTGTCATACCATACTTGGACAACATGTCCAAGCCATACTGTCTCTGCAGTAATCCAATACCATGTGGTGACCTAATCACCTCAATGCCCAAGAAATATCTGAGTTTCCCCAGATCCTTCATCTCGAACTTCTGTCTAAGCAGGATCTTTACATCAAAGATCTCTGCATCATGGTCCCCCGTAATGATCAAGTCATCTACATAGATGACAACAAGCACAACCCCTCTATCACCATGTCTCACATACAATGAGAAATCTGCATTGGCTACATGAAAGCCAATAGTGACAAGATATTTTGAAATCTTGTCAGACCATGCTCTTGGTGCTTGCTTTAAGCCATACAAGGCTTTCTTCAACCTGCAAACATGGTCGGGGTGACCCGCATCCTCATAACCAGGTGGCTGCAACATATACACCTCTTCTTGCAAATCCCCATGCAAGAATGCATTCTTTACATCCATCTGATGTAAAGACCATTTCTTTGACACTGCCACTGCTATCACAACTCTCACCGTTGCCATCTTGGCAACTGGGCTGAAAGTTTCCTCATAATCAATCCCATATGTCTGCGCATATCCTTTGGCTACCAATCTAGCCTTGTACCTGTTTAGGCTTCCATCACTGTTATGTTTAACTTTGTACACCCACTTGCATCCAATGGCTTTCTTGCCTTCAGGCAATTGCACTAAATCCCAAGTTTCATTTCCATATAGTGCATCCATCTCCTCATCCATAGCTTTCTCCCAACACACATTTCCAACAGCCTCATCAATGCATGTGGGCTCTACAACCTGCACAACCTTTGCCATATATGCATAGTGATGTGCCACATAACCATCATAGGTAAATCTCTGCACAGGATTTCTCACTCTCCCAGATCTTCATAGCTTCTCATTCATGGCTTCCATAGCCTTCTTTACACCAAGTGTTCTCATAGCTGGGATCCCAAGCTCCTCATCAAGGCTCATATCTGAGCCACTAGACTCTCCATCAACATGAGAATGCCCTACAGAAATGTCAGGCATACCAAGGGGCTCAACCACTTTCTCTTTTCCTTTACGTGATGTACTAATCACATTTACAGGGCTGGTATTATGACGCAGCCTGCCACTCCATGGTCTATCAACAGACCCACTAGATGAGGACTCTCCTGGTCCACTCAAAGACTGTGATTGCTGCATTCGGTGCAACCACACTTCCACTCAAAGACTGTGATTGCTGACCTGCATTCGGTGCAACCACACTTCCACTCACATCAGCCCCAAAAGCTTCTTTTTCAGCAGCATACCAGCTGCTCATCTCATCAAAGACAACATCCCTCACGTGTAGCAGGGTTATAACACCTGTATCCCTTTTGCTCAAGGGAATATCCAATAAACACACATTTTTCAGCTTTTGGATCCAGCTTAGTTCTCAGCTCATCTGGCACATGCACATATGCAATGCATCCAAAGACTTTCAGATGAGACAAATCTGGTTTTCTGCCAGTAAACTTCTCCTCTGGAGTTACATCATGTATGGCTGCAGTTGGAGTCCTGTTCATGATGTATACTGCTGTAGAAACAGCTTCAGCCCAATAGCAATGTGGCATATTCTTCTCTTCCATCAATGCTCGCGCAATCTCAGCAATGTGCCTGTTTTTCCGCTCAGCAACTCCATTTTGCTGCGGAGTGTATCTGCATGTGAACTGTCTCCGAATACCATTCTTCTTCAAAAATTCAGAGAACTCATTGGAGAAGTATTCTCCCCCTCCATCTGACCTTAGGCACTTAACATATTTCCCTGTTTGCTTTTCAACCAAAACTCTGAAATTCTGAAAGTGAGTGAACACCTCACTCTTCTCCTTCATGAAATATACCCACACTTTCCTTGTGTGGTCATCAATGAAAGTGACATAGTACCTGCAGCCTCCCATAGACACGGTCTTCGTAGGACCCCATACATCTGAATGCACAACATCTAGTGCATTTCTGCTCACATATCTGTTACGTGGAAACACATGCTTTGTTTGCTTCCCAAATTGGCATGCTTCACATATTTTCTGCATACCTTCCACTTTAAATTTTGGCAGCCCTGTCACAATTCCTTTTGTCTGCATAGACTTCAATCTCTGCACATTTACATGTCCAATTCTTTTATGCCATATGTCTGTGTCTGCAACAACTCCTAAACCATTTGCAAACATCGCAGCACTCATTTCAGGCATGTCTACATTCAACGTAAACATTCTGCCCACTCTGTTGCCTTTTGCAACCAACCTGCACTTGTCTTTGAAGTCTTCGACATAACACCCATCAGGGTTAAACCGAACCTGCAACCCCTGCTCAATCATCTGGCCAACTGAAACCAGATTCTTTGTTATGTTCGGTACATGAAGTACATCTGCAAGGTACTTCACTTTGCCATCCTGCATAGATAATGGCACATCTCCAACGTGGGCAATTGGATGAGCAGTGTCATCCCCTGTTTCCACAAAACCTGGTCTTTCCGGGTTTTTCATCTCCTTGAACCACTCCCCATGACTCGTCATGTGGTTCGAAGCGCCTGAATCCACATACCATACATTATCTTTTTGTGCTGCATCAACATTTTCAGACATGGCATTCACAACATGCTGCATAACAAACAACCTTTCATTGTCCTCATTATTTCTGCTTGAGGAGGATGCATAGTTGTTTTGCTGCACTTTCCCATTTTGCATGTCAGCCTGCTTCTTGTAACATTCTGCCTGCACATGTCCAGGCTTACCACAATAATAGCATTCACGTGCATCATTATATTGCCTTTGCCAATTTCCACGGCCTCTTTGACTCCCCCTGCCTCTGAATTTGCCTCTTCCACCTGCGTGTTGTTGTTGTTGTTGTTGTTGATTCTGGGACTGTTGTTGCTGCTGCTGCTGCTGGCCATGATTCTAATTACCTGTTCGGCCACCTCCTTGACCGCGTCCACGGCCTCCTCTACCTCGTCCTCTTCCTGAACTCGTGTAGAAGGCCTGTTGCTCTGAACTGTTTTTGCTTTGTGAAGACTGTTGGTCTTCACCCAAGCTCTTCCCGAGTCTGAATGGACGTCTTGAACGCCTTGTATTGTGGCCCGAGACCACGTAGACAGACTTCCACCTTGTCATCATCATCTACTGACACACCTAGATGCAAGGGATTCCACAATACCCTTTATCTTCAACGCATAGTCATTCACAGACATGCTCTTTTTCTCCACAGTATGAAGTTCATTCTTCAACTGTATCTTACGTGCCTTGGTATTTGTTTCATAAAGCTTTACCAAGGTGTCCCACGCCTCCTTGGGGGACTTGGCATCCTGAATGTGCCCAATCATGGTATCCTGTATACTAATGGAAAGCCAATACATTACTTTCCTGGCTCCTTGGTTCCAGTCTTTAAACTCTTTCACATCTGCAGCAGTCGGATTTATATCCGGTATCTCTGGTGCCTCTTCATGCTCACCTTCTATGCAGTCCCAATAACCTTTTCCCATCAGGAAATTCGTCAACCTGAACCTCCAAGCATGGAAGTTATTCTTATCCAGCTTCTCAGCCACAATCTGAGTTATCCCATCATTTGACATCTTGCCAAACACACAACTTTACCAGAAACTGCACTCTGGTTTTTTTCTGCACAAATGCTGTATTTTCTGCACAGCGGTACTGCAGTACTCTTAAATGTCACAACCAGTGACTTCAATGCACATACATACACCCAATGGCAACTGTAGACCTCTTTGCAGCACCCACAGAGTGTGCATAGTCACTCTGTCTTCCTGCAGTTCTTAAAACAGAGTTCTGCAGAGAATCGGTGACTTACCTGCAGTGCTCGAAATCGCCTGCTTTCTGAAAAACGGAGGTCCAGACGCGCCCGAAACGCGTTTTCGGCCCAAAAATTTTAGTCCGAAGGACTGTATAGTTTCCCTATAGCTTTACTCCCGCGAAGAAAGCTCCTCAATCGGAGATCGTTTTCCGGTGCCTCCCGTAGAGCTCCCGACAAGGGTGTAGTCACCAACACAATAGGGAAGAGTAGTTGAAGCTCTTACCCTCGTACCGCTTCTTGTGGTTCTCTTGCTTGCAGCTCAGCCCTTAGCACGAACCAGGCTCTGATACCATGAAAAGATGCAGGGGGGAAGAGAGCTTGAGCTCTTGCAAGCACACACACACACTCACAAAACCCTAATAGAGAACACACAAGGTGAGAGGCTGAAAAACTTCTTCTTCTCTACTCAACACTCAACACACCATATACAAGAATAAGAGTACACACAATATGAAAGGTACTCAACCAAATACATACACGGGTTCTCTATAGTGTGAACCCGACTAAATGAGCTGGCGCTATAACTATGCCAGTCTCTAGAGTGGCTGTCACACAGCCTGTCATCCCACTGGCCGCATATCACCCAAGATCTCACCAACCATGCCAGTGGTGTAAGTGTGGGGCCTATCCCCCAGGCGGGTCATCAGTGTCCACCGCCTCACTAGAGCTCGATATCTCAACAGAGAAGAGTTAAGGACATTGCCTCCTAGCAAGAGGGGAATGGAGGAAAATTGGCCTATCTGAAAAGAGGCAAATGAGGGGGTGTGAGAGAGGTGGCTGCAAGAAGGGGCGGCTGTACGACAGCAAGTACGCTGTGCAGGGATAGATGGCGGTACGGATGGTGGTACAACAGGGCGTACGCTACACAGAACTCCGTGCTGCCTCTCTGGAGCACCCCGGGGGTTTATATAGGTGAGGGGAGAGGGTACGGGCACTGCACAAAGCAAGGACAAAAGGACCGTGTACCGTCAAAGGCTATGGATCAGTGGCCTGCATGCTTCTAGGGGAAAGGTACGGTATCGGTTGTCCGGGAAAGGAGTGGTACGCATGTACCTTATCTGGTCTGGGGCAGCATGGGTGTCCACGTAGGGGTACGTGTGGACCATACAGTGGGCGACCGTCCTTTGGTTCTTGGGCGACCATCGTACGAGCATCCTAGTAAGTGTGTATGGACCAACTTTTGGGACGGGGTACCCAAATTTGGGGTGCCCGCCTCGATTTGCGTACCGGACCGCCCCGGGGGCGAAATTTTTTTATGTCCAGGAGGTTCTCCTGGTCATAGGGGTTCAGACTGTTCGTCAATCGGACGCCCGGTCGTGCATTTATTAAGGTTTAAAGGTCGCCGTTTTTTAACTAAAATGACTGAAATTTGCGTATAGGCTTGATCCGGTGTCCGTTTTGGATGCTGTAAAATCCTATATTAGGGTAAAATCGCACGCAAATTCTAAATTTGGGCTCAAAATTTGAAGATTCTAAATAGAAATGACTCAAATAATAAAATCATTGATTTTTTATACCATAAAAACTTATAATTACATGGACATTTCTTTATTAGTGAAGATGGGTATGTTACATCCTTCCCCCCTTAAAGAAATCGAGATGTCCTCATCTCGTCATGAATTGGGGATAATCCTTTAAGAGTGTAGCTTCATCTTCCCAAGTTGCATCCTCTTCAGGGTAATCTTTCCACTGTACTAGATGTTCTACAAGAGTTCTATTTCGGAGTTGCCTTTCCCTAGAATCTATGATGCTACTGGGCTGTAATTCAAGGACTCCTTGAGTAGGGATTACAACTTGTTCATCATCAAGAATATGATCGAGACTGGGGACATATGGTTTTAACAAACTTACATGAAATACATTATGGACTTTGATATACCATATCCAGAGGAAAGTTTACTATCTTCTAAGGTTATGGATGTTGATGTGCAGAGGAGATGTCACAAAAAGTATTGGGTATTTTAAAATACAAACTTGGAGATCCAATTGTTTTCCATATCGAGAAATTTAAATCATTGGTAAATCAACTTGGCGTTGCAGGAGCTCTAGTCCCAAAATATCAAATCATTGCTACCTTACTTCAAACTTTTCCATCTCAATATGAGAATATTGTTGTTGTGTTGGCTAACAAAGATGATCTTGATTTCAGTAAGGCATGTATATCTTTGATTGAGTACTCACACATATTGGAAGGGCATGAAGAAAATGTTGATATAACACTGATAATCAACAAAAGGCACAAGTTTCGAGGACGACTCATGGGACATCGAACTGATATCAGGTGCACTTATTGTCACAAAGGTGGTCATTTAGAGTCTGAATGTTTTCGCAAACGTTATGATGATAATCATAAGAGCCATCTTGAGAAGTATGGAAATATTGTTGCCATAACTCCTCGTCGTGGAAATCTATTTGAACTTTCTTTTAACATATGAGATGGTAAATGCAGTCACTACAGATAATTTTAATGTGGTTCAACCTCCTAAGTATCTTCTTTGGCGAAGGAAAATCCCAATTCCCATTTTGCAAGATCAAAAAATGGGGAGCATGGTAAACTCTTCTAAGATTTTGTCAAAACCCCCTCATGTGACATATAGTTGGAAAGCTCTTGAAGAGTAGGTTCTAAATCCACATTCTCCGACAACTTTCGAGTTGGTATACTCAAGATACACCAAAAAGTAGATTGAGAAGAAAATTCCCAAAGTAATGGGATTTTCCCAAACTCTCTAATATGGTCTTCAAGATATTGATGATGAACGAGAGGCAATGAGAAATGTACCTTATACAAATGCAGGTGGAATATTTTTGGGCAACTTTAGTCAGCCAGATATCTTATTTTGAAAGGATATTCTAAGCCAATTTATGGCAAATTTTTGTCGAGTATATTGGATCTATTCTTGGCTATTGTGATGCTGGTTGGGCTAGTTCAGATTACGTGGTGAGATCTACCAATGGATATTGCTTCTTCATCAATAATTGTTTGGTTTCTTGGGCTTCCAAGAAGCAGAGATGTATTGTTGTTTCTACTACAGAAGTTGAATATGTTGCTGCATCATTGGCTACTCGAGAATTAATTTGGATGAGGCTTATTATTGAAGACTTTGGTTTTTCGACAAATTCATCCAGGTAACCCCATCCACCCATCACTAGGTAGAGTTTATTTGCCCTCTGTATGCTCTCCTCTTCTCTCATTAATTGATTCATTCATTTGGGGTGTGTCATAAGTAGCAGCAGTAGGTCTAAATTAGAGCTTAGCCATTCTACTCTCTGCAAATGCAGTTCACACATTTCAGCTATGGTGGCCTTGCAATTCGCTTGAGCTGGTTGCACAAAGGCATGGGGATCTATTATGTGGAACTCTGGTCATGTAAGGCAAAGAGAATTGTGCAGAAACCAACAACAACCATACAGCAAAAGAAAAAACCTAAACAATCTACCACATACTCTTTAATTGTGCAATTGCAAAAAGTATTAGCCTCCTAACCATACCTTATAGTCTAGACTGAGGTATCCAATCCTGTTGAGCTTCTTCGTCACACTGGCCATCACCATGCCCCTTGCGCAGAGAGTGAGAACGAGAGAGAAAGAAATGCTGGCCATTACCATGCCCCCTGTGCAGAGAGTGAGAAAGAGAGAGAGAAAGCAGGAGAGAGGGGAGTGGAGGGCTCAGCAAGATTAGCTTGACTAACAAAATAGCACAGACAAAAATAGCCATTGCACCTGTTGCCCCACTATAACACAGACAATCGTGCACACGATGCAAACTCTCTGCTATTCGTGCCACCTATGAAAGAAGGCAACAGGAGGGAGGGGATGCAAACACAAAAAGAAAGAAGACTGTGCTCTGCTTTTGCCTATGACAAAAGGGAACGCAAGCGTGGAGGGGAGGGAGAGGGAGAGGGAAGTAGTTGCTGGCGAGTCGCGACGCAAACTGAGAGAGAGAGCTTGTTTGCCTCGCGCAGTAGGTGGAGGAGATAAAGAGAGAGAGGGCCACTATGTTGGAATACACAGCAGCGGATATGAGACAAACTACTGAGAGCATAACGTAGCAGGACACCAACATGAAGATGAGCAAACGCAAGAGAAAGTACTGAACTGTGTGTGGAAGAGAAAACGCACAAGAGAGAGCGTGGCTGTGTGAACTTTGCACTATATACAAGATTCAGTACAATACCCAACTCAAAGTGTGGGGGGCACCAACTCAAAGTGTGGGGGGGCAAGGGGTGTTATTTATATCACCCCTCAGTGCTCGTCGACCAGCCTAAAAGCAGCTGACAGCACCCTGGATGTCAACGACTGCTAAAAATAGCAAGTCGGCCCAGCATAATCCAGTTGGCTTGGACAAGTAGAGTCGGCCAGCACAAAATCTGCCGCACGACCAGAAAAATAAGAAAAAACATGGGAAAAATGATGAGTTCCTGGGCGGGCACACCCACAACAAAGGCCTCTGTGAGCACTATGGTACAGAGACAGGAGATGACTACTAACACCCCCTCTCCACTCCTAGATGTGGAACCAACCCCAGTGAGCTAGAGTGCCGTCGGAGCACCGCCTAAGGTAGAGACTTCATGAGAAGCTCGAGGGGGTCACTCGTATAAATATGTAAGTATCACGTGGGTTCAACAGAAGGACATTTTAAATATTTAAAACTTACAGAAATATATTTACAAAGGGAATTTATTTATTGTATTTTAAAAAAAATACAGATTTGAATAGGAAAGGATACATTATATTCACTAAAAAATTCACAGATAAGGGACTTTTTAAATAGGCCTTGAATGCACGTGATATAGAGGATTTACATATAGTGACCCCCCCGAGGTGAGAAGAGGTCCATTGCATTGTCCTCCGTCGAACAAAACTCTAGCAAGATATTAGCAAAAAACTTCTCACGAACAAAGTGACTCTAGATGACCGTGGGTTCCTCCTATGTGTGGAAACCCAATGTTGCCAAGTAACCTTTGCAACTGCACCACTTCGCAAGCAGCACCACAAGCAGCCCGGTACTCTGCCCCTCTGTAGACAACAAGGTAATAGTCGACTATCTCTTGCTACTCCATGAAATAGCTCTTGAGCCAAGGGTAAAATTGTAGCCTGATGTAAATCTCCTCGTGTCTAGATCTCCTCCTCAATCTGAGTCACTCCAACCGTGGAGTCTAACTCCATCCGTCGTTTCCCTTCGAGGATCACAGCAGAGTCCAAGATCCTTCGTACACTACAAAAACCACAAGATCCACAATCTCGTGTCCCAATGAGTCTTCAAAGACGTCTGCAGAAATGAGCTCAATAGCCCCACCGGGAAGCTCAAGTCCAATCTAGTGTTTAGCAACCAAATCAATGAACCAAACTGCTTCTAAAATAGAGGCATCGACTTGCTCACAAGGATCATCAACTGTAACTTTGGTATGCTAAGTCTTGGGAACCTACTGATGAAGACCACACAAGGCCTTTCGGAAACTATAAACCAACCCGGAACCCCAAAGCCTAGAGGCTGCTCAACATCCTCCTCCACCTACAAGTCACCATCTACCACTTGCTTGGCTTTCCTACTACAAATCCTCTGGGAAAGAGCTTCCTCAACTGCAGGAGCTCCTCATCCCGACTGATACGAGACATCAGAGCATAGTTCACCTATAAAGGCTCCTCTGATTGAGAACGCAAGAACTAGAATGTTCCTGCCTACTACTACCAACATATGGCAAGCCAACCAACCACCAAATGGTCCCGAAAAGCCTGGTACGAAAAGCCTGCTAGGCGTATCTACATTCAAGTGGTCTTGATGAAACTACCACACATCACCAAACTGAGAACCTAAGAGAGAGTACTAAGAGTTTGTAAATCCCATTCTCCATTCCGGTTTCCCATACAACCTGGCCCATTGCTTTGTCTCGGAGAGCAACAAAATGCTCCTCAAACTCCACTCATACACCAGTCTTGCAAACCTCATGCACTGACAACAGATGAAAACCAAGAGATGGGTGTCACCATTTGGTCCATCTCCATTTTTGGAGCCACTTCTATGAGACTACACTCCATAGAGCGGCCAGATTTGTACCATTTTCACATGTGGCTAGGCCAATGCCCATGTGAAAGGGTCTGTCATTTGGTGTCACATGGATGGGAACCAATTTTGTGCCATCCGTGTGTGACCAGTATTGTGCCATATGAATGGGAGCATGTTTGCTGCCACCTGTGTATGACCAGGATCTTGTCTTACCTATGGGACTGTCACTCCATGGTAGGACTGATATTTGTGCTGAGCTTTGCCTATGGGATAGTCACTCCATAGGAAGGCCCGTGCCAAGATGTGTGTTCTGCCTATGGGACTGTCACTCCATAGGAAAACGAGGACTTCACATTTTTGTTGCGCAAGTTTTGTGCCCAACAAGAAATCCTTGTACAAGTTTCATGAAAGGGAGATTTCGTCCATTACATGTGCACATGCATTTATGTTTGCATGCATAAACTTGTTTTCATGTGTTTTCCTACTATGATGTGCTAACGGGAACGCTGCTATCTGCTAACAAGTTGGTGTGGCATGTGAACAGGTGGTAAGTATTGCCCTTTTTGGCCTTTTCAAATGTAAAATCCATAAAGTAATGTAAATATTAATGTTTATAAGGTTGGGTGTTCACACACATTTAAAATATTAAGCGGACACTTTATTTAATGTGGTTGCCCAACTTTATTAAGGTTTAATAATATTTACAACATGTATTGCATGGGAAACATTTCCCCTACACACATGGGTGGTTGATGGAAGGAGGCGCCTATTGTATTGAGGGGACTGATTTCACCTACCCGCCGACTACTGCCCTGGAACCCGCGCCTCTGTTTTGTTGCTGCTTAGAACACAATTGGCTGCCCTGAATCCATCTCTTCCAACCCGCCTATTTGCTGGTGTACCCGACTTCTATACCTGCTGGCTGTCCTGTTTGTACCTACTACAGTACAGAACCCGCCTGCTACTCAATACCTGTAGTACAGTGCTTGCCTATACTGATTTGTACATACTGCAGTGTTGTACCCACATGTGTGCTGCAGATCTGTACCTGTCGGTTGCAATTATACCTGCCTACTGAACCTGTGGGAGCTACCTTGTACCTGATTATAGTACCTGTTGGCTGCCACATCAGTATCTACTAGCTACCATACTTGTACCTATTGTTGCATCGACCAGGATCACATCAAAAGGGGGGAACAGTCTCTTCACTTGGCAACCCCAAATTGAATCTTTGTCAGGTACTTATTTTTGTATTTTGAGATTCAAATATTATTAAAATTAAATGTTTTTACAAGTCTTGTCAAGCAAGCATCACCCCCAGCCGCCTTCACCAAGAAAGGCCACCGGGATGGTGATTTTTCCCATGATTACCCTGATCGCGCCCTCACATTTAGAGAAGCCAGTGAAGGTCATTGGGGTATAACAAAAATTGGGAGCAAAGCTGACTAAGGAGCACCAGGTATCACTCCCTCTGCAGTGTTTCACCCTGCCAGGCATTAGTACGAGCGTGCGTGTTTGGTGCACGGTCCCGGAAGACCAGTGAGGGCAGGTGTTCACCTAGTGAAGGTGGGAGACGGTTGGTCTACTCCGACAGCTGATTCTACATCGACAAAAAATTTTCAGTTGTACTCACTCCATGTTATGGAGAAATCTGGCCTTGTACCCGTGAACACTTGTATATATAAATACTCCAAGAAATACAATTGTATTGAGGGGGGGGTCAAGTGTTCTTTGTCATTTTTCAGTTTTAATGTTGTAAGTATTGTCCATTGTTTGTATTAGTTAAGTGATCTAAAAATTTGTATTTTATCTTCCGATTTGTAGGCCTCCTGTGTAGGGAGCGGTTTGTATTAGTTAAGTGATCTAAAAATTTGTATTTTATCTTTCGATTTGTAGGCCTCATGTGTAGGGAGCGGTTTTACAATGGGACAAAAAGAACCTGGGAGGAATGCTTTCCCCCTTTGCCATCGGGAACTATCTCTAACCTACTCTCACTGTGAATAGGTATAGTGGACTCATCACCAATCAAGATGTGACTTGCATGCCTCCGAAGATCCTGTAATAACTCTCAGGAAGAAGTCATGTGCCTGGAAGGGCCAATCCAGAACCCAATCCCGAGTGTCCCTAGCGATGAGTCCAACTGCCTCCCCTACTCGAAGAAGATGAAACGCTCGTGTCCATAATCTCCAAGTGCACAAAAGCTGGAGTCTTCATGGCGGTTACTGCCAAGGAATCTTCACCCTTCTCGCTAAAGACATTTTCTCCAATAATGGCCTTTCTCGCCACAATTGTTATAGGTCCTCTTTGCCTTCAAGGCGTCACGATCCATGTTGGGCTCTTGCTCGGAAGACTTCTACTGTGAAGAATTCCCTTTTCCCTTACTATGACCTTGCAACCGCTGGCCGCCGGTCAAGGCCTCAAAACCCCCGCCCTGTGGAGGGTTCAAAAAATGCTCTTCTTGGTCCAAGACCATAGGCACAAGCTCCTCCCATATGATGGTGTTAAGCCTACCACCACTGGTGATCAAAGAGGAGTAAAATACTAAGTACTAAGAGGTCAGATGAGATAGCAAAGTGATGGCCATGTCCTCTGAAGATATCTCCTTCCCATGCTAAAGAGCCTGCAAAAAACTAGTTGACGTGCTCCCGCATCGTCGACGACTTTGCAGGATCCATCACCCGCATCTGAACTTCCAAGGAGATCCTCTTTATGGGTGATACCCTATTGTATAGAGAAGCCAGATGCTGCCAAATCCCTCTGGCCAGCATCATATGCTTTATATGGTTGATCACTTGTGGTGTGCAATTTAGGAAGATGAAAGAACACACACGCGCATTGACACGATCCCACAACTCTGCTTGAGCCTCCCGTTCTTTCCGATTAGAGGGTAACAACTCCCCGTCCTCCCACTCTGACCGTGGAACACCAACAATAATGAAATCAGCCAAGTCGTAAGACTCCAATACAGACTCCATCATTACCTTCCATATGCCGTAGTTGGTCCCGTCCAACTGTCGATCCACGGGGAACGTGGAGAGAGTAGGGATCTTCACGTGCTTCTCAGCCATCTCAAGCAACATCGGGGTGGTTACTTTGGTCTTGTGAAGGGAGGGTGGGTGGGAAAAAAGATGAAGAAGAGGCTGCAACTAATATGCAAGGTGGTTGTCCAATAGTGATGGCCGCCTTCTACCCAATCTCCAAGTCCTGAGCAGCCCAAGAGATCTCCAATCAGCACCAAAAAACCAGCAGTCCCGCAAGCTCTTCAAATCTCCCGTAAGCTCCAAGGTCTTCAAGAAACAGTCCCGCAAGCTCTCCAATTGTCTCCAACCTTCAAGCCACCTGGGGCTTTGATACCATGTCGGAATGCAGTGCGGATACCAGATGCTGAGAGCATAACATAGCACGACACCAACATGAAGATGAGAAAATTCAAGAGAACCACCAGCAGAAAGAGTGCTGAACTATGTGTGGAAGAGAAAACACAGAAGAGAGAGAGTGCAGCTATGTGAACTTTGCACTATATACAAGATCCACCACAATACCCAACTCAAAGTGTGGGGGGCAAGGGGTGATATTTATATCACCCCTCAGTGCTGGTCGGCCAGTTTAAAAGCAGGCGATAGCACCCTGGATGTCCACAACTGCTAAAAATAGCAAGTCAGCAAGCATAATCGAGTCATCTCTTGAAAGGTAGAGTTGGCCAGAACAAAATCTGCCCCACGACTAGAAAAATAAGGAAAAACATGGAAACAAATGGGAAAAATGATAGGAGCTATTGGGCGGGCACACCCATAACAAAGGCCCTCTGTGAGAGCACTATGGTACAGACAAGAGATGACTGCTAACACACTACACAAAGCATCCAGCTTTTCGTTTAGAAATATGGTTTGTCTTGGGGGCTAACAAGTTAATAGCAATGGTTTAGAGATTTGGGTATCCTATTACCTTAGGCTCCTAGAGAGAGAAAACCACCTTACTCGTTCATCCATTTCATGTTGTGTGGATTTTCCCTAATATCTTGTACTAGTCCTCACATGTTATCAGAGCTATCATGAGCAAAGGGATTGAAGGCCTCGAGAGAACATAGCGTGGATTGTCTACCCGCGATTCCGGAGGACCGGCCTTTCTAATAAAAAGTTGATTCTCCTTACTAAAATCTAGACCACATAGAGGATGGGACTTCTTACTCATTGGAGAGCCCCATTTGAGGACTTAAATTGGGAGACGATCAACCTGTCTACACTTACTCACCCTATACACCTTTCCATCATGACTTTCCTCTTGAAACTTATCAAACTTCTCTTTCAAAGGGGGATACATGCTTTTTTCTAGTGTGCAAGTATGGGACCCTAGTATCCTTTCTCTTCATCTCATCTTCTCTCATAGTCCCCTTTTGGCCTAAGAGGGGGTGTGTGAAAATATCCCAAAATGATATTTTACCTAGTCCAAAAGGGGTTTTATATTTGGGATTTTGGTCTTGTGCTACTGGTCGATATCCCCTACCCTGGGTCGACCAACCCCATATATATATGCATCGCTTCATCAACATAAACAATACATCACTATCTAGTTTGCTGTCAGCCTACCTCTGCACCACCACAGAGCTTGGACCTCATTGTTCATCTACAAGTGATGTCGGGTCTTTCCTCTACACATAGTAGTCACTTGCATTTCTATCCATACATGTGTGTTATGGCTCTACCCTCTATAGAAGGCAGCACTCCCTAATCTGATATCTGAAATGCTTAGCCCTCATTGATACCTAAACAACAGATCTCATCTACTTGGGATAGCAACCCTCTCTACTCATCACACCCTCTCTACCCATCACACCTCGGGACAACAACCCATTCTCTGCTCATTCAATATCGGGATAGCAACCCTCTCAGCTCATCATCATTCGACATTGGGACAACCACCCTCTTTACTCATTATCACTTGACATCGGGATAGTATCCCTCTCTGCTCATCACAGAAACCCTCTTTGCTCATCATCACCTAATGACATTGGAATAGCATCCCTCTCTGCTCTTCACCACCTATCTCATGATGATAGCACACCATCTTCTTGTGCCACTATCCCTCTCTACTCCTCACACTTGTGTTTCTCTTGCGGTCCACTCATCTGTAGGTTTGCAACTGTCTACATCCCCACATTCCGATAGCCATCACCTCACATGGACGCGTGCCTTTGGCATTTAGCCTTGCATCCCTCTAGGTATTGCATCACCCTCGTCACCAGAGTCTATGCCCCTTAGGTACTAAAGCACCCTTGTCACACCAAAGCCCACACCACTACACCTTTCGTTGCGTACCATAGACATCTACCACCTTGGAGTGCCTCTACATCAGCCGACGTAAGCCTTCGACATTGACCACCTCAGGGAGTGCAAATATTATCCTTGACACAAGCCTTCGACAGTGACCACCTCAAGGAGTGCCACTGTTATCCTTGATGCAAGCCTTCGTCAATGACCATGCTTTAGCTTCGACCCGGTCTTTGCTTCTTCGACGATCTACTACTCAGAGTCACAAAGGGCCTCTTGTACAGGATTTCATTCACGATTATACATACACTCATTCATCCATTTCATGCAGATTTTCTCTGATCTCTTGTACATCTAGTCCTTTTTCCCTCATAGGGATGTCCCTTATCGAATTGATGTCTCCCTTGTAACTATTTGTGCAATGGAAATTTTTATACTCCGTTTGCTGAAGAACACTACTCTAAGTCATGTTAATGATCCTTAAGACAAGGATAATACACACAACCTTCATTGTTACCATGCATATCTTGGACATGGGCATACCCTAAGACACATGTTTAGCTTGGACATATCTTTAGGCATGCATAGCTTGAGTAAAGAATTTCGCAAGCTATGCACAGCTTGGACATGGGCATAACCTAAGGCACATCGTGGGCATACCTTAAGTACTTTCTTTTGATTAAAATTTAAAAAACTACAAAAGGGTCACAACAACAATGCATTGGCTCTTTTTCAATGTTTGTTCGATAACAACACTTATTTTAACTTCTTGTTAGAGAGACACTATCAGAGCATCGTAAATGGAGTTAATGGAACTTAAGCAATTGAGATAATTTCTTAAGGTTGTTAATACGATCAATATAGAATGTATTTTTTGCAATGTTACTAAAGTAAACTCCTATTATAAGGTTTTCACATCCTTATATTTTGGCATGTATTGGTGGCCAACCAGCCCGTTTGGCTGCCGGCATAGGTCACCACCCGGACTAACCCGTTGTGCAACAAACTGAGCCTTCTTGTTTTGTAGCAAACTTGTAATGGTTTCTTGGAAACGGCTAATACCCGTATGGATGTAAGCAAGAAAGGCGGGATTAGTCGGATATGTGTGGATTAGAGGATAAGGAATAGAGAGTAGTCGAGTACTGTGTGGATGGTAATGTGTGGATGAGACAATTTTTACCATTGTAGCGCTTTCTATGTGTTCAAGCTAGTGAAGAATGTTGTTTTGGTCTCTCACTTGTCTTCACTCTCCAGGCTTGCATTATTCTATCCATTTTGTATCATTCCATGTTAAATGCATTCATGTCTGGACGAGAACTCATGTCTGGAATCATGATAGGTCTAAGAACTAACCTACATGCAGACATGATTATCTCCTCTAGATTGAGCAGACGGGTAGCTCAATGTGTCAACATTGGCTTATTGCATTGGGTAGAGTTGCATTAGTTGTGCTCTTCAAGAGTCAACTAGGTGGTCTCGAATCATGCAAGTGCCGAGTCTTGACCAGATACAGACACTTTTGGCGACCCTGCTAGGCAAGTGGTATGCCAAGTAGCGGAGTAGAAAGATAGAGGCTAGTTCTAAGGTCAGTCATGCATAGTAATTCCATATAGAAAAGCTAGTTGGAGTAGATATAGAAAGAAAGTGTGCACACATTGATGTCAGGAATGTTCACGAGGAAGTCATAGGAGTACGATGGAGAGTGCATGTGGAAATTTAAGGGAGCTTAAATAGAGCAATGAGATACCACCGCAGACAGTCTGAAGTTATAGAAAATGAAGGGAAACTGCATCGTCTAAGAAGACTTCCAAAAGGGATTTCGCACCCAGCAAGAATTGAAGATTTAGGAACGACTGGAGGAACCAAGAAGGAGAGCACGAGGAGCTTCAAAACATGAGGCGGAAAGCTTAAGAAAAAGAAGAATTGATAGTTGCGGGAAAAATGTCTCTCAAGTACTTGAAGTTTAAGGGCAAGATTGAGGAGGATCCAAATTCTCATATCTTCTCCTTCGAAACCACATTCTTAGCCACCTGAGCTTTATTGTTGCAAAAGATAGTGTGCTTTGCGACAACTTTGGGTGTTGTTGGGCTTGCCACTAGCAGCAGACAAGACCATCATAGAAATTTGGAAAAGCTACAGAGTCTAGCTCAAAAGAAGTGGCCAACAGAAGATTATGCAGTAAAATTTCGAGCATTGCTAATGCATCTGGATCAGCCCAACAAACCTGCTCCAGCCACATTGAGCCAGTGGTTTGTGAGAGGACTGAGGAAAAAGCTCCAAACAGGGTGGCCTTATATGATTTGGATACCCTCACCTTCGAGCAAGTGGTGGCGAGAGAAACTAGAGCTGAGGGGATCTTGAAGCAAACAAGAAAAGACCCCAACAAGAAAAAGAAGGATAAAAGTTAGGAGGAAGAAAATTCCAAATCGGATTCTGAAGAAGACACCTTAGAATCAGATTCTAGTCAGGAGTCGAATGCCGAAGCCCCATAACAAGAAAGGCAGGAAGAAGGCAGTGGATGTTCAAGAAGAACTGAAAGCTGCCCTGACCAAGATTGCCGGAGGACACGTAGGATCCGGACTAAGACAAGACGTCTAGTGCATGAAGTGTAACAATTTGGGTCGTATAAAGGAAGAGTGCCAATTGAAAATCACACAGTAGCCATGCACTATTTGTGGGAAGAGCAACCACACCACTAACACATGTTTTTACAACACTCAAAATAGGAATCTGAGAGTGGTGGAAAGGCAGAAGCGTCAGCCCGTAAAAACAAGTTCCAGCTACTGTCAACCAAGTCACCCACAAGGCCTCAAAACAACAGAGAGGGGAGCTGGGCCATAGTGCCAAATGAAAGACTGACACAGATGCTCGTGTAGAAAACAAAAAATCCAAATCTAGAATGCAAGAATGTGGAGACAGTCTAGGACTATGACACATCTATTCTGGAGTTGAGCATGAAAATCAGAGGAAAAACAGTGTCAAGGGTCATCTGGATGGAGGATCAAGAGTGAACATAATATCAGACAAGCCTAGCCAAAAAACTAGGAATCACAGATATGTAGTGTGCTCCATTCTAGATCTAACTAGGAATCACAGATATGTAGTGTGCTCCATTCTAGATCTAACTATCTCACTATAGAAGAGTCCGACCAGTTGGAATCATTAGGGGAGAACAAATAGAGGTGGGAGGATGCATCATTACCATGTTCATAGTCCCGAAAATGACTGAGATAGTAGGTTCATATCCCAGGCTATTGAGGAGACTATGGCGTAGAAGTGGAAGAATCAAGCCTGGGATATGGACAAAATCGTGATTCTCCAGAAGGGGAAAAAGAAGGTATGCATCTCGGTCCAGGAAAAGACAAGTTAAATCTAGCCAATATACTGCTATATGCAAAAGGCTTAGGCTACTTGGAAGGGGTAGACAATGACAAGAAAGAGTAGATCTTAAAAGAAAATCTAGATCTATTCTTACACTTTGAGGTTGACATTGAGCGGATTGTACAAAGATACGATCTAAAAGCCCCGATCACTCATCCTGAAGGTGCTCATGAATGAAGAAAGTACAAACAAAGATGAGGAGGCCACTCAAGACAGTATAGCAGAAGTATAGGCCAAGCAGGAGAAGGCCATGGTTGCTCTCAAGTAGGAGGAGGACAATTGAGGAGGCATAGCATAAGAGTTTAGGAAGATAAGCTTGAGGAAGTGAACCTGGGAGATGATCAAGAGCCCAGAATAGTCAGAGTCAGCGCAAAACTAAATCAGGAATTCAGGTGGAGACTCCTAGAGCTATTGAGATCCTACAAGGACGTGTTTGCATGGAACTACTTGGAACTACAAGGACGTGTTTGCATGGAACTACTTGGAACTACAAGGACGTGTTTGCAAGGAACTACTTGGACATGAAAGGAATTGATCCTATCTTTTACCAGCACAAGATCAACCTAAAGGAGGATGAAATTCCTATCAGGAAGAGCAGGTATAGAATGAACCCTAACTATGCCAAATAGGTGAAAGAAGAGATTGTTAAGTTGTTAAGGGGGGTTCATCTATCCAGTTGAAAGAGCATAATGACTATTTCCCATAATCACGAATGGGAAGCTCAAATTTTGTATAGACTACTACAAACTAAATGCCTCCACCATATTGGATCCATTCCCACTACCATTCATAGATTCTCTATTGGATGTGGTAGCCAAGCATAAGACATACTCCTTTCTGGACGGGTTCAGTGGGTACAACCAGGTGCGGATGGCTCTGGAGGACAAGGAGAAAATAGCATTCGTGATGGAATGGGGGGCTTTTGCCTCCTATGTAATGACTTTTGGGCTAAAACATGCTCTAGTCACGTTCTAAAGGATGGTTCAAGAAACATTCTTTGAATATTTAACTCTACATGAGGGTCTTCGTGGATGATTTCAGTGTATTTGGAAAGAAATAAGACAACATAACACACCTCATGATGTGCCTAGAGAAGTGCAAAAAAGCCAGACTGAGCCTCAATAAAGCCAAATGTGCCTTTGCTCTATCATGAGCAGATCCCTATTGGGGCACATAGTATTTGAAAAAGGACTAGCAGTAGATCTGGACAAGGTCAAGCTTATTGTAAAACTGTAGCCGCCGCCCAAGAATGCCAAAGAGCTTGCCAGATTCTTGGGACTAATCAAATGGCTTAGAAATTTCATGAGGTTTTGTGGCAAATGTGGCAATACCCCTGTACATCCTGAATGTGAAAGATGAAGAATATGTCTAGTCCTTCCAGAATCTAAAATGGATTCCAAATTGTAGAGCAGCATGATAAGAGCATTCATCTTTAGAAGCAAGCGGTGAGGAGGGTACCCACCACTTAAATTAAAACTATTCAAGTACTTAATTGGATATAATAGTCTCTCATTCTCAGAAGAAACAACCATATCTAAGGTATTCTCTTTCAAGACCGGTTAATGCATCAAGGCAAGTTCATTAATATCATCCACCTCTATATTTTGTGGTGCAAGAATAGCACGATCTTTAAAAAAGCATGCATAATCCACCACTCTTTGAACATCTTTGTACACCCATTCAACCAAACTCAAAAGATAGTTCCCATGGATCAACATTCGTGGTGGAATAACCACATGTTAAAACCCTAAGATCTCTCTAGATAATTGTTATGCATAGACATACATAAATCAGGCATAAACTCATCAACCCGACCACCCCCAATCCCAATGGATACACGTATGAATTAAAATGACGTACATCATACCTTTACCTTGATGTCCCATACCATCAAGAGATATGACTCCAATCCAGCAGCATGTAGCTGTAATGTGAAATGGTAGGTGAGTAGATATAATCCTCTACACAAGAGAACATCATATTATAACCTAGCCTCAAGATAACCTCAAGATAACATCCCTTGAGTGTGCCCCATGCCCCTATTATATAGGAGGACCCTCAAGTGACTCTTGACTCTTCATTTCCCATGTGTGACCCTTGGATGCCTGACCCTAACCTTAACCCTTAAGGTTAGTCCTAACCCATGCTCCTTTAGAGCTTGTTCCCATGCTCACATGCTCACAAGCCTAATGTGGGTTAGCCTCCTAGTATATGTTCCCATGTTCCCATGCTCACATGCTCACAAGCCTAATGTGGGTTAGCCTCCTAGTATATGTACACATATGTGCATATAACATACTTCCCCTCTCTCAAAACATTGCACTCTTATAATGAAAAGAAGAAGAATTGCACTGAACAATCTCAACTGACTCCCAAGTCAAATACTCTATTTCCCTATCTTTCCACCTAATTTTTACCTCAGGGATTAGTCAACTACAAAGTTTCCTTTCCCTGAATTCAAGTACCTTATCAAGTTCATGTGGAACATAGGATAATTCTTCGACTTTAACGAGTTCTTGAGGAGTAACTATGTTATCCTCACCTCCCAGCTTCCCTTTCAATCTATTGATATGAAAGATTAGATGAACTCTAACATGTGGAGGTAGTTTTAGTTCAAACATAACCGTGCCAATCCGATGTATAACTCGAAATGGACCACAATATCTAGGAGATAAATTCGAGCATTTTCCTGTTGACAAAGTCTGAGAATCTTTAAGAACTTTTAAATAAAATTCTCTTGGTTCAAAAGACCGAGATGAGCGTCCCCTATTAGCATAAAATTGTGCTCTATCCTAAGCACTCCTAATAGAATCTTGAGCTTCAGTCAACATTTCCTACATATCATGCAAAAAAACAAAGGCAAATGCTACCTTCAAAGCACATGAAATTATCCAAAAGATCAAAAGATCCTTATAAAACCATGGATAAAAGTATGGAGGCTCCTCGAATCCATGAAAACCATAGTTGATCATAAAAATCAATGCATGCCATCTAATGGTCATTAATCATGCCAAAAGAAACATTAAAATTGGTGGCCAACTCATCAATCCGGAGTATATGAACGTTCAAGCTAAACTCCAAACTAAGCAAGTGAAACACATACGTGTAGCACTCATTAAAAATCCCTAGACATAAGTAATCTAGGCAGAACCTAATGAGTCCATATAAAACTTGGAAAACATCCAATCAAATCCACCAAAACAAACAGATCAACTAACCCATGATAGAATTTGTCTTAGGCTTAAGAAATTAAGCATGGACCACACTTAAACAAGTGCAAAATAAATTATCATGGAAAAGTGTCAAAGGCAAGACACACTTTGAATACAAATTCTAGCCATCATTGAAGAAAGTAAGGAACATGTCCAAAAAGAATATCTAAACAATGGTAAAAAAATTATGAAAACATCGTTTAGAATTAATCCAAACAAAAATAACTACTAATATGAGGTACAATCGTATTAATAATATGTAAATAACCCGCATCTATCTAATGTCAGCACGTGAAAACGTACTTCAACACTAAATAACCCTCGAAAATATGAAATTCTCGAGAAAAATAATTATCATGATTTTTTTCTTAATTTTCTAAGGCCTCAAAATATGATAATTTTGAATTCCACCAAACCTATCTTATGGCATTCCAAACCTATATTTTTTTAGAAATTTTTTAGCAATTTAGATTTGTCAAAATACCATTGATATTTTAAAAATATCAATTTTTAGGTTTTCTAAAAATAATTTCTACAAAATTCCTAATTTTTCTTAAGAATCCCATCGTTCACAAAATTTCCAATTCTGCCTAACAATTCTCAAATCCAATGAACATTTACAATTTTAATGGATTTTCTAAATTTTTGGGTCAAAAAATATATTTTTAAAAAATTTGAATGGTCATGGGGGCACTCGAATGGACACACCACATGCCAATCACCAACCCCACATTTTCAAGAATTTAAAACAACCTTTGTCTAATTTTTCACTAATTTTTAGGAATTTTTAAAAAAATTTAATTTATCCCGAACACATTAGAATATGACGGTCAAAAAAATTTGAAATCCCAATGGTTTTCTCGGAATATGGAAAGCCAAAAGCTTCGGGAAAATGAAAAGAAAAAAAAATCAGAATGTGAAAGGTCAAAAGTTTTCGGAATCCGAAAGGTCAAAAGATTTTCCGGAATTCAGAAAGCCAATAGGTTTCCTGGGAATGCGGAAAGCCAAAGGGTTTCAAGAAAATAAACTCAAAAAATTTCACAGAATTTTTTATCTCAAATTTTATATGAAATATTTTGGGTTACCTTCTGTAATTGATGGGTCCAGTGCTCTATTCATAAGTGTGATTGTCATACGCTCAATCTTTTTCTCTTTAACAATTTCACATTCATCCAGTTTTATAAAACAAACTTCAAATGTCCTTGGCACTCTTCAAAAGTGATGCCATAGAACTCAACCATTCATCTTTGCACTTGTTGGAGATCAACAAAAATGTTGTTCCAAGGATTATACATAGTACTCCCCTTCTCACCCTCAAACAGTCCTTCAATATGGAAGCATTGGCCAATGTAGTCATCCACTTGCTGATTTAGTAGGCCTCTCAGCTTCCATACTTTTGCAAGTGTAGGAAAAAGCACATGTTTGATCTTTGATCTTTCAAAGTCGATGACATGGCCTTGAATGTGATGGCATGTGAATCGGGATGAGAATGAATGGTATGGGATGTGAATGGATGTGATGTCATGTGAATCGGGATGTGAATGAATGATATGGGTTGTGAATGAATGTGATGTGGTCTAAATGAGATGTGATGTGAGTGAATGTGATGTGGTCTGAATAAGATGTGATGTGAGTGAATGTGATGTGGTTTGAATGAGATGTGACGAGAGTGAATGTGATGTGGTCTGAATGAGATGTGATGTGAGTGAATGTGATGTGGTCTGAATGGATGAGATGTGAATGAATGTGATGTGATGAGATGTGGATATGGGTCAATGCGAGTGGATGAGATCTGATGAGGATAATTGAGGAAAGAAGTGATGAGATGAAAAATGATGTGATTGGATGAGAATGGAAATTTATATGAAATGAATGTGGATTAAGTAATGTTGATTAATGTGGAAAGATGAGAGTTCGTTATAGAAATTGTATTTATGGATGACTGTTTTATGTCAAGAATGATGGGGAAGCATTTTGACCATCTTGTGAAAGAGGTCGTGGAGACCTAGCTGATAAAGTTGCAACAGCTAATGGAGAGTCAACGGAGGATGTCTCGCGTAGCAAGGTTGGCCGAGGTTTTGACCAGCATCGGTTCGATTTAAATGGTGAGCTTCCGATACGGTGGATGAGGGACCAAGGAAGCGGCCTATGAGTGAAGCGCTAGGTGACCTGCGAAGGATCCTAGAGGGTGCTGACCATACGGTGCTCGGGCTCTGGGTCACTGAAGATACCCACAAGTACGTCGGGGAAGATATTGAATAAGGAGTAAGAGTTGTTTTCTGAATTCGGGCATGGATCTGGTTGATTGACCTTGCTGGTCCAACGGATGAGTCCATGGCTCTTTTATATGGATCCACTGGTTGATCTTGCTGATCTTCAATGGAGATTCCATTTTGATATGTGAATATATTGCCGGTTACTCTATGCGCTAGGAACTATTGAAAAGGCCCCTCAGTGGACAGGTGGTGAGCGTTCTGGTTGCCAATGATGCCATAGGTACACCGATGAAGGAATGATTGGAAATAAGGATTTAACCAAAGATTTTGAGGATTATGATCAGTGACACCATGGTTTCATTAAATGATTGTTTTTAAAGATAGCCGATTCTGTGGAAAAGGCAATTTCATATTGGGTGTATAAGTTGTGTGACTAGTTTAAGTTTGTAGCATGAATATCCGGCTAGGGGGGCTGGGAACTCTTTTCCCTAGTACCCGGGACAAAACCTAACCAAATTCTTAATTGGATCCTATCACTACAGTGGTTGGCTAACCCATGGGACTAGATGGGGTTAGGATGGACTAATGGATCCCTAAAATGAGACTCAATTCTGTTATGGTATGATAGATGAAGTAAATCCCGGATAAAAGTTATTCTATGAAAAAGAATCAACGGCTGTGCCTCTCAACAATGAGGAAAAAAGCGTTGGTCTCTATGATCCAAGTGCAATCTTTTCCTTGATCTGACTTTGATACTACGGGTTCAGTCAGATCAGTTCAGTTAGTTAAGGCTTTTGACTACGTTAGAGAAAAGTTATCCTGGAGGAATCGCGCGTGCTTTCCGGGCAAGGAAAATTTTTTCGGGTTCAGTTTTGGAAGAGCCGATGGATTAGCCTCTTGTCCGGATATCCGTGGGTGAGGCCCCGAGTGTGGGACCTTGCCCCATGCAAGAAGTGCTACTTCCATTGCTAGCACCCCTGAATTCGTTGCGCGGTGGGGACAGGGATCTTACAGAGAATCTTTTCAGGCTCTTGTGGAAGAATAGGTGGTTCTATAAATCGACTATTTCTTCTTTTCCAATGATGTTATCAATGTTTCCCATCTTTTGTTTCAGTCTACTAACATGAAACAAAGGATGTACTTCGGATCTTTCAGGTAAAGCTACCTCGTAAGCTACACTTCCATTTTTATTAAAAGTATTCTATAAGGACCACAATACCTTGGACTTAACTTTGGAACTTTTCCACTTTTTAAAGTTTCTAACTTTTTAGAAACCTTTACATAAACGAAATCACCTTCCTCAAAATTAATTGACCTTCTTTTACCTTTATTAAAACTAATAGAATGATCCTGTGCTTTTTAAACGGTTGCAACGTTTAACATGTCTTGCATGTCTTTGAGAATTTCTTTTACACCGTAATTTTTCTTTTTGTAACCCAACTGCCATGGGTGCTCTAGGTTGAAATCCATACAGTAGCATGAATGGAAAAAAACTGGTAGTAGAATGTTTAGCACTATTACAAGAAAATTCTAACAATGGAATATACTCATCCCAATTGTTTTGCTTATGATTAAAATATGCTCGAAGCATATCTTCTAGGACTTGATTAACCCTTTCTGTCTGTCCATCGCTTTGGGATCAAACTTCAATCAAACTTTTCACAATGGTTTTTAAATTGAGGCATTTCATAACATAAAAACATGTGTTCTATTTCATTATCTTGATGAAGCCTTTGGAGCTCAATATTACATTTATCATGTCTCGGCTCAGAAACAAAGCTTTTCTTTAACTGCTCTCTCAAAATCTTTGTTTTTTAGCAACTTACTAGGATTGGATTTTTGCTTTTTGGATGTTCTTCCTTTTTAAAGAAAAAACCCTTATTTTTTAAGAGCTAAAATTTTCTTCATAAGGTTTATATGAATTTTTTTATCATTTTCTTTACAATTACCATTACCCATGGTGTCATAATTTTTTTGCAAATTTTATAGCCTCATCTAAGTTTTTTTTGGCTCTTTGGAGTGAAGTTCCTTCTTGTACTCCCTTTTTAGGCCTCTAATGAAGCCTCTTACTTTTTTGAAAATTGTATATTCCCTTAAAATTTAGACAATTTCTCTATAGCAAGCTATATATTAAGTGAGATTTAAATTCTTTTGTCTATAGAATAATTATCCCACTCCTCTCCATTTCGGTCTTCTTCATTTTTAGGAAGATATTCGTTTAAGAATAACTCCTTGAATGAATCCCAAGATTCAAGTATTTGTCTAGTTTCTACGAAACTCATACCACTTATAAGCTTTGCCTTTTGTAAGGATAGGCTAGCTTCAATAGGGTGGTTATGATCAGGCACATTTCTTAAAAGATGCAAATCTTGCCATTTTTGTAGAAAAATATGGACTGCATCTTTATTTCTCTCCTTCTCTTCTCCACTAAAAGTGGGTGCCTTTAAATCTTTGAATACCATACCCTTTATTTCTCTCCTTCTCTTCTCCACTAAAAGTGGGTGCCTTTAAATCTTTGAATACCATACCCTAGTCTCTAGTTTTGGAACCCTCTTCAATTGTGGTTTCATTCAACCCTTTTTTTAGAATATTTTTTTTCCTTCCCTCACCAATATTTTTAGATATTTCTTTTCTCAGGGGGTTTACCTAAAAATATGTAAGTATACCATGTGAGTTTAAATAAAGGGGTTTTTTAATTCAAAATTTTAATGTAAATTTATAGAAATACATTTACAAAAGGGGTTTTTTAAATCAATTTTGAAAAAAACCCATAAGTCTATAAAGAAAAAGGGGTCATTTTATTCATGAAAAATTCAAATGATGTAAGGGGTTTTTTAAATACCCCTTGAATGCACGTTGATACATAGGGTTTCTTAGTAGTTCATCCCTCGAGTTTCTTTTACTCCCAATCCTTCCCCTCCCATCAAGGAGCTAAGAAGACCCATCATTTTCTCAAGTTTATTTTCTATATTAGAGATTTTTTCTTTCTCCTTCATTTCTATATCCTCATAATCATTAAGGCTCAAATCTTGCATATCTATTTCATTTGGTTTTGTAATATCGTCTTCCATGTGGAAAGAGGACATTGGGTTTTCCCCCTTCTCACCATTTTCATCCTTCCCATATTGAGAAGTAATTTACTCTAGCAATAAGAAAAATGGAAAATTTCTTACAAAGAAAAAAAAAAGCAACACAATGACCTTACTTGGTTGGGTAATTATGAATTACCTCTAATGATGTGAAGAACAATTCTGTTGATTCCTCCTTGTTGATATTTGCTTCAATGTACTCCACTTTCTCCATGTAGAATCTCCAAAGTATGCCTAATTTATTAGATAAGAGGTATTTTGGATGGAGAAGATTTGAGAAATATAGAGATTAGCTTATGGAAATGAATAGAAAAGAGATTAAGGAGTAGAGATTAGAGTTAGCAATGAGAAGCTCAACGGAAACATGTAAGAGAAAGAACTTGGCTTTGATACCAATGTAATCCTCCTTGCATTATAAGCTTGATGACTTGTAAGACTAGTACTTTAATTCTCCACCCAAACATATCCCAAATGGACCCTAAACTCATGGTTATATAGGCCTAAGTGGTGCACGACCTTCCAACTTCAGCCCCTTGACCTTTCATTGGCTAGGCATGGCCTTTTCAGTCACCAATGCTTAATTATCCCT